>NC_136515.1:9093559-9181059 GCF_053919585.1 Euprymna scolopes
ATAGCGAGAGAGAGATATACAAGAAGAGGTTATTCTAGATGTTTAGTATATAAAAACGATAAACAAATCGTAGTGTACATATCTCACTAAGAATTTAAGCCTTGTAAATTGACTCAAATGTATATATATATATATATATATATATATATATATATATATATATATATATATATATATGTGTCTGTGTGTGGAGTGCTTGAGTTTTCGTTCCCTATAAAGTACTAAACCTTCCCTATAGACTATTAACAACTTTTATTAAATTTCACACAAATGAACTTTATGTACACTGACACTGACAGTAGGTTTAGTATGTCTTCGATGCGTATCGATTATAAAACTAATCCGATGAAAGAAAAAAACACCCAGAGTATTTTGACCAAAGTTAACACCTTACACCGCCTTACATTTAAAGTACAATTAGGGAAGTTTTACTACGGCACAAGCGGAAAAACACGCATATAACAGCATCTGTAAGTTCTTTGATACGTTACTACGGGGAGGCATGTGAATCTACCTCCAGATGGGTCCCGGACGGATCAAGCACTCGATCGATTTGATTTTAAAATGGCTGATTTCGCCCGTATCAATGTATACTGTAAAAAGTGTTTTTTTTTTTAAATTTTTTCTTTATAATATTATTTGCATTCCTGCAATTGAAAACGAAGATAGAAAAGTTGTAATATTTTATATGGTTTGTATTTTTTTATACATTTTCACACAGGCACACACACACAAACACACACACACATATATATATATGTATATATATGCATATGTATGTATATATATATATATGCATATATATATATATATGTATTATTAAAAATTCCCTTAGATTTATTTATGTAATGTACATTTTGTTGCAATTTGAAATCATTATCTTTCATTTAGCAATTAATGTTATAGATAGAAACTTTTCAATTATTTTTTTAAAAAGTGCATAAAAATTTACATAACATAAAATAAATCCAAGTAATTTTTTGATTAAATTAAATTAAAGTTTTATTACTTACTCTGTAAAATGTATAGAAGTGAACTTTGAAGCTACATAAATTACAAATTGAATGTTGTAGCTTTATTTTTAAAGCCTATAGTAAAAACATTTTGTTTAACAATTTTCATGCCTTGGATGAAATGATTTTCGAACTTATATATATATATATATATATATATATATATATATATATATATATATATATAAACGTTTCTCTGTGTGTCTGGTTACGAATGGGCTCCTATATGGTTGCCTCTTTAAAAAAAAAAATTGATTACATATAATTATAGAAGGTGTATCGAGGATCAGAAATGGGTTGGTTTGATCATGCAAAATGGTGGTTTATTAAAAATTGTGGGGTCTGCGTTCGCACGTGGCCCCCAAAATATGGAAAAAAATTAAAAGAAAAACGTTTACAAGGGTTTTTGCTATAGATGTACATAAGAATACTGTGAAAGTATGTTTAAACTTAAATAGGGACGGAATAATAAAATTGTGGGGTATGCGTTCGCGCCTGTAATCCATGGAAATAAAGTACAAACTTTAACAAAAACTTTTCTTATCTATCTGCGTAAGTGTACTTTGATAATTATGTTTCAGTTTGGAGAAATACGGTATGATAAAATTATTAGGTGTTCGTTCGCGCCCGACCTCCATAGAATGTAAATATGTGACAAAGTTTAACAAGTGTTTTTAAAAGGGATGAGGGTCCACAATAACACCTTTACTTTAATCTTTATTCACGTTAGATTTTTTAATTTTTGGAGTTGAATCATATTGTGTTGAATAAATTCACATCATAAATTCACGTTCTTATTAATGTGAAAACAAAAAAAAAAGTCGAAACTTTAGACAATTCTCGACACAAATTTTGCATAACTATGTTTTTCCCTTCTCCACTTCCACGTGGCGCTCTTTCGAAAATAGATAAATAGATAAATAATAAAAAAATAAGAACGTTACTTGTTATCGTGTCAAAAGGAGGAAAAATCCTGCTCACGTGATTACATGTCTTTTTTAAAACATTTACATAACCTCTTTATTTTTATTTATATATCTGCTTAAGCCTTTTTTGTCAGTGTACTAGAAGGATTTCAGTTGATTACAACCCTTTCTGCGTATTCTTAACATTACAATAGTACAACCCTGAATCCGACAGCGAAATACTACACCGTTCAATAATATAAAACTGAAAAAGAGCTGTTCTGCTTGAAAAGGGCGTCATTTTCTTCTTATTAATATTTATATCGATTCTTCGCTTTCAAAAACTAAAGTAATTGCGTGTTTACTTTTTAAATATCACATTTTGCTGTTTCGGATTATTTTACTAAAATAAGAATGCTTCATTATTTTTAAAAACTGTTTCTATTTCTTTGTTTTTGGATATTTTGTCGGTATTATTTAATAAGAGTATTTAGCAGAAAAGCCAACAAACGACTACCAGTAAAAATAAATATACAAGAAATAAATGTTACCATAGTCAATAAAAGTTCAGTTCTATTTGTTTTTGTTTTGAAATAGTTTTAATGCCCTTTACTTGAAATAATTTCAGCGAACCGACATTAAAACGAAATTTGAGGCAATAACTACCTAAATGAATTTTTATATAAACTACACATGCCATAATCGAATACTTCTTAAGCCCAAAATAACGGAAAACATTAAAATATGTTTATAAATATTCGTTACGTGGATGGAACTCTCTTAAATTATTAACACAGAATGCTTAGGTGCCCCTCCTTCAAATTGAAAACGGGGCCCCTGATTTCAATGTCGCTGCCACTTTGATTTTTTCTTAAACTGCGTCGTGAAAAAAAAACAAAACATTTTTTTACAAACTACTTAAAAATACAAACCAATGAATTTTCCTACCATGAAAGTCACTTTTATTGGCTATGGTAACATTTATTTCTTGTATATTTATATTATTATTTATATAACATATTCTCTTTATCAGGAAACATAATTTTGTTGGTGACTTTTGGCTACAAATGAACACAACGTTGATATAAAACAATATTTTTTCGCAAACATTATCTTTACTTTCATCATATTTTGCTCAGGGTAAAATTGTTGAGTATCAAAACCTATCTCTTTTCATAAGCTATCATACTTTCATCGATCACGGTTCATTTTCTGTAGGCTGTTTTTGAACCCAGTCACCGACCAGTACTTCTGCCAGTATATATATATATATATATATATATATATATATATATATATATATATATATATATATATATATGTATATATATATATATATATATATATATATATTCAAACTGCAGCAAATCTTGTCTTGTAGTTAATGAAGGAAATAAGCTTAGTCTTAGTAGCATTGAATGTGACCATCCATTTTTGTTCCGATTCCACTACAGATTGGATGCCATCCTCTAGTGTTTCTATCATTTCCTTGGATATGTGCTCATTTGTTTTCCCCTCATATCTGTCATAGAGAGTGGTGCCATCGGCAAATATACCCATCGCCGAAACAATTTTATCAGGGAGGTCATTTATAAATATCAGGAATAATAGAGGTCCAAGGATAGACCCCTGAGGTAGTCCCGCATTTATGTCATATTGTTTAGATGTACGACCGTCGAGGATAACTTGGATTTTTCTCTTACTTAAGAAGGATTTAATTACATTATGAATCCTTCCAGTGATTTAATATGATCTAATTTTCTTTAGAAGACCATCGTGCCATACCCTGTCAAAAGCCTTAGATATATCAAGGGCTATCTCTCTACTCTCCCGTTTTTTGTCCAATGAACGGTATATACGTTCAGAAACTACAGTTAAGATATCTGGGTAAAAATAGTTGCTATATGATAAGTATTAGAAAAATAAGTAATTTAACAAGCGTCAATCGACTTGAAGCGGCTTTGTACGCATGCGCAAAAAATGTATATTTATACGTTAATTTTTTTTTTTGTCAGTTTTTTTTTTCGCTATTTCCTATCAAGCTGAATATTGCTCTAAGGGGAGCGACTAGGCTTGGAGTTTTAAACGTTTTAATTTCGATTCTAGCTGATGCCCGCTACGTCATTCTTAAAAAAAAAAAAAAAAAAATTGAAAACACAACTATAGATTGGGCACAATTAAATAAACAATAATTTACTGTGTGAAAATTAATACGAACTCTGCATGAATTAAGATATCATATCAAAGTGTATTTCACAGTCGGACCACGCCGGACTCCTACAATTACAAATAAATTAAAAGTTGGAGAAAATATTTAATTCGCACAAATCTGTGATGAGTTATTTTAAGAAGCGTGTTTAAGTTTAGGTTATGATGAAAATAGTTGGGAGAAATCTTAATTGAAAAAATAATTTATTAAACGGTATTTTACGATGTGTCTTGTTTTAGTCAAAAATAAATTCAACTCTTGTTTAATATTAGTGAAAACATTGCAATGATTATTAATAAAATCCGACGGAGAAACTAATAACACGTCAACAGTCAAACAAAATAACACTTTGCAGGGAGTAGCACTAAAATGATGCTTAAATAACATCGCCAACAACGTAGACATTTTGTTGGCCATTAAATGCACAAGAAAGTACACAACATCTCATGCAATACGATATCGGTATAGCTTCACACGCGCGCGCACACGCACACACACACACATATATATATATATATATATATATATATATATTAATATATATAGAGAGGATAAATAACATGTTTTATTCCAAGATTCATGATTTTGCCCATCTAATAATTTATTCTTTTAATTCAGTTGATTTATAAAATCCGTGATAGTATCTGTTTCGTAGCACAAAATCAATTATGTAATTAATCTAATTATGTAATTATTATATAAGCCAGTGCATCTGTTACGTCCTTAACTTATAAGAAGAAATAGACCCAATCAATCCATCAAAAGGAAATGAAGGGTGATTTGACATGATAAAAATCCGAAAATTGGAAGAGAAGCTTTATATACCCCTTTTATTTGTTTTTCCATTACGGCAATTTAAAATTTTATCAAACAAAGTTATTAAACCCAACTATTCGTACTAACAATATACATTAATTTATGAATCTTCTACCAAAACGTTCTATTAAATAATTAGTAAATTTATTAATTAAAATTAATGTATGCATAATAATGACAATTACATCAATAAATTATGAACTATTATACATGTTTGTATGTACGAAACTAAACTCATCTAAAAAACAATATATATATATATATATATATATATATATATATATATATATATATATATATATATATATGCATATATATTTAATTACATTTTCACCCCAAACAAGGCACATTACTACTTTGATGTAGGGGGCTACTATCAGGGCCATACGCTACAGGGGTACTAAGTGGGGAGTTGGGCAGTAAGATGTCTTGTCACGTTACACTTACACCTCTGCATGTCAGTAGAGTTGGGGGTAGCAGGAACCCGGAAAGGAATTAAAAAGTCGAGCGGTTCTGGGGAAGAAACTACTTGAGTAGAAGGCTGTCTTACATCTACGGATCTCAACTGTGAAGGGGTAGGGTTTTACTGCTGTCAGGGGTATTTACGTCGACGGGGTACAATATATATATATATATAAATATATATATATATATATATATATATATATATATATATATATATATATATCTTATCCAGTTAGGTAGAACACTTACTTTTCTTGCCTTTGATAACATTTATTTGTTATATATTTATTTTTTGACAACTTCTTTGTATCTGTGTTTAGTAATATAAACCCTTTTCATTTAATGTAACGTTTAGTCGGCTCGAAAAACAGTGTTTATTGGTGTATTTTAAAGCTACAAATGGTGGTGGACACTGTTGATTACTTTAAGTTAGAGAAAGTGAGTTAAAACTAAAAAAACTATAAAAAATACTGTCAGAAACCTACCGATTATGCCAGCCTATGTCATGGTAACATATGTTCGGTGAGTTTCAGACACTGTTTTGTATAGTTTTTAGTTTTCAACTTACTTTCCCAAACTTAACGTATTCAACAGAATTCGCGACCATTTCTGTTTTTTTGAGCCAATTAAACATTTTACATTACATAAAAACACTAAACAATTATCCAATTAGGTAGAAACGTAAATTACCTTACCTTTGCTTTCATTTATTTGTTTTTGGACGACTTTTTCGAATCTGTGTATAGTAACCCCCTCCCCCTACCATCAACCAAATATTAATTACTAAATCACATTTTCAAAAACAACAAAAAAAAAGCATTTAGCGTTTCAACATTTTTGCTACGTTCGACTTCATCCACTGATTGTTGGTCAAGTCCAAACCATGAATGATTGACAGAAACTCTCGAGGATCCAGATCAAATTCTGCAAGAGCACCATTTTTTTTCAGTTTCGCCTTCTTTTTCAATTTTTGCAGTGGATTGCTGTACTAATATAAGAAACATGCATTTTCTCTTTTATAAAATTTTTCCATTACACCAAATTGAGCCACTGCAACGCGTGGCAGTGTACAGCTAGTATATATATATATATATATATATATATATATATATATATATATATATATATATATATTTATATATATATATATATATATATATATATATTGATACCTGGGTGTGTGTATAAGCCTCTGAGAGAGATACACCCTCAGTCTACAAGAAGGAAGGGCTTGATGTAAAACTTAGAGTCTACTGTACACTCTTTAACCCTTATCCTCGAGTGGCCTCTTGGTCTTGATAATGTGTTGATATTGCACTGATTGAGATAATCAGTTGTACCAAAACTGTGAGTGGTTCTGCACAATGCCTTCACTGCATATTAATAAACACAAAAACCGAAATCGTAAAACAGAATTAAATCTTCATAATCAAAAATATAAGCTGTTAGAAATAAGCTAACACGAAAGTAATACAGCTCACTCCATACGAAATCTTATAAGAGTACAAGAATTTAATACATCCAAAGAGTGTTTATTTTTTTTCATATCTAACGAAGACCTCGTGAGAGTAAAATTTTCCTTCAATGAGCAGGTTAAAATCGTTTCGAAATTTAACCTCTCGGTTGCTGCTTCTCGCAGAAAGGAAATTCCACACCTTTTTGTTTACAACATAGTCACCTATCAAGACCCTGAGGCCACTCGAGGATAAGGGTTAATGAGTGTACAGTAGTAAATTGGGAAATGTAGCAATCGTTATTAGTGGGAATTGCGTAAATTGGATTATTTAAGGGGATAGCTCATCAAGAACTTGTTCACATTAGACTTGAAGCCAACTATATTGTAATCAGTTCTCAGGATCCACAGGCAAGCCATAGTAAGAGATAAGTTTTGTGCATGAAATCTGCTTTTAGAATAAGGCACAGATGAAATGTGGGGAAAATTATCGATACATGTTTCAGCTAGTGTGTTTCGAATATGTTTCGTGGAAGTCAGGCTAAAGAGTAAGCCTAGATGAGCGCCTGCCATGAAAATAAATATAATCAGAGATTGGCTCGCAACGTCTCTTCTGTGGGGAAAGTTTGCAGGGAAGAGAAAATACACCCCCACTAGGTTGAGATGTATGTATTGAACTCGGTTAAGGCAGGAGAAGCTGCCCCACGGATTTGATGAACATATTCCATCTAAGATCAGGTGTAAAGGTCAGACCAGAAGCTTGTCAAAACATGGGGCCTCCTCAAGACGAGAGCCATTCGTTTCAATTGATGCAAAAAGAGACGCTGGTAGCCTGTCTCTGCTCTATTATTAATGTTATGATAGTTGTCCGACGGTGCAGTATTCTATAAACCCCTCCTTTCGGACACTCGGTGCAAATATACGTATTTATGCAATAGCTGTTTATAAGTTTCATTACTCTCCCTGTGCCTACAAATAAACGAACATTTTATTGGTATAGTTTCTATACAAAAACTCTTTGCGGAACAAAATATAGTTGGGCTGTGTCCCAGCTTTCTAAATGTTTCTTTCTTTCTTTTAAAATCTAGCGCTACTAAGCTCTTGCCGAGGTTTACCTAAATTCAAGCATCACTGATCAGGTTGGCTTTCCATCTACCTAACAGTTATCAACCCTTATCCTAGAGTGACCTACAAGCCTTGATAAATAGTGATGCTCTTACGTGAATTAAAGCTGCTGGAAACATATTTTGTGACGAATTATTCGACTTTTATCAACCATAATACATTCGCAGAATCAAAGAGAATAACAAGACAAAAGAAAAGCAACACAAACCTGTAGTCATTTTTTTTCAATAGAAGCCTACTACAAAAACGTGTAATCCTACTCACGCTAATAGTAATTGATCTTTATCCCTGATCTGAAAAATGATGAGGTTTTTCTGCCGTTCTGGAAAGTATATTTTACGCCACCATCTACTTGTACAAGAGTCAAATATGCCTTAAGATGGTACACTCTTTCAACATCTGGTTTGAAGTTGCAAAGAGTACACTTTGCTGTTTGGCAAAGGATTTTATTTTGTATTGTGCGATGACTATTACACCTACAGATTATACATTGTCTGTGTATCTCTACTTTATCATTACTTTTATTGAAGGTGCTCGACAGAGCTTCAATCTATGGTTCTCACCGTAAAACATTCGCAAGAAATACAAAACCAGCTTCAACGACAAACAACATTCCGTACCCTCTATCCTTACTTCTATGAGATTTACACAATTCCGCTATGACCGATCTTTTCTAACCGTCTAACAATTTTTTTTACACTAATCCTAGATAGGCTTCCCGGCCTTGATAAGTAATGACCCTTAAATAATTTTAAAAAAGCATGAATATATGGTCTCTTTTTTACTATCTACAGTGTAATTCGTGCCCGCGTTTCTTCTTCCCTGGATACACTGTCGTACAGACATAATATTGCTATTCTCAGTATCTTTTCGGAAGATAAGAGTGGGCTTTGTGTCCGGCGTTGCCCGTGTGTTTTGAGGTGTGTGTTGAGCAAAAACAAAAAGTTATAGTAGGCAGGCAAGCTTGAACCCGTACCGCCGAAGGAGGAAAGTAACGTGACGTATTTGCTGTTGCGTCGATAGCTAAAGGAGAAGTGACGTGCGTTTAAATTAAGGCTAGTCAATCGAAAAGAGGGTATAAATGTGCAAATATCAGCGAAAAACAGTGATCCCTCACTGTAGAAAGTGCCCAGTTGAGGGTGAGGAAATTAATGATTTTAGCATTTTTTAATATTTGTTCGGAGGGTTATGCATCAAAACAATACCTATCTCCTGAATATCCGTCGCATCTGTCGAAAGTTTTAGGCATACACACACATACATACATACATACATACATACATGTATACATACATAATGCATGCATACATACATAACACATTTAAACTGATAGGTGAGATTTATATTATAGATGATGTTTGTTACTTGGTGAGATAGTTCGTACGAAATGATTTGACAAAAGAAAATTACGTTTTTGAAGACCAAACTGTTTTTAAAAAGTGTAACAGTCGCGAGAATTTATTGTAAAAGCTAATCTGATAACTATAGACAAGTAAAAAAGAGTGTCCTCCCTTTGATGTGGCTCTATTTTCGAATATTAGCATAACATTATGATAACATATGGTAATTGTTTAAAGGTATGAAAAAAACTGCGTATAGAGGAATTCTTTATCACAGAAAATTTCAGCAAAACGTTACTTAAATGGTAATATTTGAATAAATTAGGATTACATAATACCACTGTCTGTTATGAGACGTTTGACTAAAAGAATAAATTAAAAGTTGTCTTTTGCACTAGGATTTAATCATTATGATTGAACTATGTATCATAATAGTATTTCTGTATTTTTATCAGTATTTATTAACTGATCTAATTTTAGAAATATCTATATTTAAAATAAACTGTGCACTTTTTTCTATAAAAATAGTTATAAACCCATACTTGCTGCGTGTAATAATTGTACCTTTTTCAAATATTTTGCACTATATAAAATATATAAAATAGCAGTTCTAGCAAAACATATTTATTGCTTAAATATATTTTTCATTCCGTGGAATATCCACGGATCTTGCTGTTATAATATATGTTATTCAGAATTATTTCATATATTTGCCGCTTCATGTGTGCCTCGCTTTTTTTTCTTAATTTTAGGTCCAGTAGTCCGAACCTTGGCCATGTTTTTTTTTTTTACACAGGCATCACCACATTATCAAGGTCAAGAGCCCACTCGAGGATAAGGGTTAAAGAGTGTACAGTAGAAATTGGGCAATATAGTAATCGATTCGGTAAATTTGTTAACTTATATGGAACGGCTCATCAAGAACGTGTTTACGTTAGACTTGAAGACAACCATATTGTAGTCAGCCGGAAAGCAGGAAATAGGAAGATTCTGATGCGGTATTTTTATACAGCTTGGTGTACCAGTAGTTTGTTTCCAAGAACCGCAGGTTTGTGGAAATCTGTTTTTGTTGACTGCTTTCTCCTAACGTATAGCCTTAGTTACTTCGATATAAAGGCAATCTACCTTTCTTGTCTCATAGACAAACATATTTTGTCTATGATAGCTGCTAACACTTAATCACTTTATGTTTTATCTGAAGTTATTTTCATGAAGACTACATCTCGGTGAATAAGGCGAAGATTACTGACAACTAAGCGTAGTTATTGCCAGCTATCGTACCAAGTCTTCCATGACCAGGTAAAAGAAAGAAATGCCAAAAGTGCAATACAAGAGCTTTAAAAAGTTTACTTGAACTAGTGTGACATTAATACTGTCACATTGGAGCCCCCGGTCAAGGACACACAAACCTAGACGCAGTTGATCCTTCGAGGATAACTGATGTGCTGACCGCTAGGGGAATGTAAAATGTACGCGCGCGAGAGAGAGAGAGAAGGAGAGAGAGAATGAGAGGGAGTATGAGAGGGGCAGATAGAAAGAGATATAGATAGATTACAACAGGTATTCAAGAACGACCAATCGTCGGTTTCAGAGATATATAGATATATCAATGAAACATGTCCTTACGAAAACATGAAATTATTTGTAAAGTTTACATAAAGAAATGAATAGTTTTGGAATTCTTGGGAGGATTCTTGTTTCTCAAACTCCAGGAATCACCATGATTGCTAATATATCATATCGCCTCATATAGCGACTCGTTATTTTTTTTTTAAATTAAGAAGATCTTAACGGATATTATATAATTCACCAATTCTCAAAATAAAATAAATGGAATAGTCCCTTGTTATCGATAACTCATATGTATTTCCAATATCTTAATAATGTCTTTGTTTGTCGATGTGTATACTTCTGTTTTAAAATGTGTTTACTAAGACACTATTTTTCTCATGTTGGGTATTATTCGTATAACGTTTCAATTGTTGTAACCTCAGAACTTCATCTGGAACATTTTTTTTCTGAAACAAATCCCAACAATTAAATATTGGGATTCATACAATATGAGAATACCAATGAAAAGTTACAAACTGTATTATTTGGATTCTTCGAATTACTGTTCCCAACTTGAATATTATTTTCAAAAAAATTCGGCCGATGTAATCTTTGATATTATGCAGATATATCTTATCGAACACGAGAAATTATCTGTTATGTATCTGTCTATCGATCTATTTATATATCTATGCCTACCTATCTATTTATCTATCTATCTAACAAATTAACTGTAGCAAAATGTAGTAGGCAAAAAATCAGGAACAAAAATAGTCAGTTTCACCCTGCACCGCCCACCTCTAGAAGAGAGGGATTTCTCAGCTTTAATGACCGTAGAGAAAGAAGAAGAAGAAGGAGAAAGGAAAATGACCGTAGATAAAGAAGGAGATAGGAAAAAAGACAGACGAAAACTCGTTTCTCGCAGATTCGTGGTTCGTCACAAAGAACAATCCAACCGCCAGAACCACCTACACACTATCTGTAGGACACTGCCTGACTGCTTCCCAACGTCCTGCCTTTATTTATTTGCATAATCGCGCGAGAGCACATGCGATTCTGCGAGAATTGCATGGGGTCAACGCCAATAAAACCCATGGGCGCCATCTTTGAACTCTCTTCTGCTCTGTTCCCCTCGGCCCGCGACACAACACCAGACGTATCTGAGGTAAGCTATTTATTTCAACTTTTGATCTGGATATCCAGGAGAGAAGATGTTTTAACAGGTCGCCCTCTTGGAAGGGAGCTGACGTGTCTCAAAGTTGGAGACTAAAATTAGCCACCAAATCAAAGGCAGTCATTTTTCATTCTTCTGTAATAAACATCTGTAAAGTGAATGAAAAACTATATCAAACCAACCATCGTCTGGAAGTTGAAATGCAATCGTCTACAGTCTCCATCTTCACTCCAAGAACAGATAAAATGACAGATAAAAACGACGGAGTTGAAAAGTATGAGCTATGTCTAAATACATGTATGTGTTTATGTTATGTATGACACGCATGTACGCAACACACTTAGACTGATCACGAAACGTAAATAGACTGCAACACGATAACGTCGGGTTCAGATAGTGTAGAACCCCACCCCACAACGTGACAATGAGAATTATTTTGTGAAACCAAGGAATCCACTCGAAATTTCGAACAAGTAAATTATTTCTGCAATGAATTGTGGCGTAGTTGATGATGCACTTGCTAGAATTTCGTTTTAATAAAAATTCTCCTGGAAGTGGAAGGTTAAATCGACGTATAACTGAATTTTGAATTACTCGAGATTTCTACTCTGTCATAGCTGACCGAATAAAAGCATGATCCTCCCCAGGGGAAGAGGTAAATATGTTATGTTCTTAATTTAATGTAGATTATTGAGTTTGACAGAAATGATCATCTAGTTGCACAAGATACACATGGTTGGTTGGTTGGTTGTTTCTGTTTTACGGCATATCAACCCTTTTCGGGTTATTTAATGCCGAATCCAAAGATTTTGAAGAAAAACATTTTTAATAGAATATATTTGTTGTTTTTATGTCAGTTTCTATTTAACCCATAGTTGGGACCCTAACAGGTACTACCACTCCGGCTCAGAGTGGACCTGGGAGCAATGGGAATTAAAGGGTGGCTCCACACTCCCCAAAGCCCACAAGTTAGGGCCTCACATCTGGATATAGTTTTAGGTCATATCCAGGACGCCAATTGAGGGACTTTTACCCTCTGCAGGGGGGCAGTCGGCGTATTCTAATGCCCCACCGACAGGGCCCAAGATACACATGGAGAAGATCAGACGGTATATCGACTAAAATGTGGTTCGAATGACATGGGTAATGAGAACTGCAGACCGAATGATCCAAACTAGACGAAATCTTTATCCTAATCTAAAAAAAATCAGAAACTTGTGTACTAATGATTTTTGATTATTTATTCATGCATTTAAATTTCGCAGTCAGTTTCTTATACATTTGCATTTCTTCAATTGTTCCATTATTTTTACACAAAACAACGCTCGTTCTATCCGCATTAAGCGACGTCTGCTTTCTCTCGGGTGTCGGCCATTTTGATAAATGAAGCCGTTTGATTGGCTGCGGGGATCCTTCATCATGGCCGACCACATAAACGAAGCAAGTCTGAGACGCGGTATAGAAAGCTGGCGGCGAGTTTTGAATTAATGTGTTATTCTAATAAGGCCGGCATCAAGGGGTTCCAGTTCTTTTTATTGTACCCGTTTGACAGAGACAAATTACCAACTGGAGCCATCTTTTCTTTGTCTCTCTCTCTCTCTCTCTCTCTCTCTCTCTCTCTCTCTCTCTCTCTCCTTTTTTTCCACAAACGTAAACTTGTACATGACTAATAATTCCTCTTCCCGACCCCCCACCATTACCCTCGCCTAATTTCCACTTTCTTTGCTGTTTCTTCCGAGCTTGCAAAACGAAACAGATGTCCCCACACCGAAATAGCTTCGGAACAAATCCGCGCAGCAGGATCAAGCGGGCAGATATTTTCAAATAACGAGAGGACGCCCGATATTTGACAGATTCAGGATAACGTTATTTGTACTACTAGTATGTGAGAAACATACGGCATAATCACGTTAGACACACCGGTTTCCGTCAGATCTATAAACTTAAGCAACGTTAACCCTGACCAGTATCAGATGGGTGACCATTTGAGACTTCCGGGTGCTGTACGTGCTGTCCGCTTTTCTCGGCATTGTTTCCAGTCGTCATGGATTTCTTTTTGCCACTGAACACAAGCAGTACCGATTCAGGACAGGTGTTGTTGGGGATTGCGAACCCCTTGCCACATGCGCAGCTGCCCTTAAAAGGGTTATCCTTTGTCTTTCAAAACTGAACGGAGTCATCTGATGTGAGAAACATAACGATATTTCCAAGTGAACAGTAGAGTTCAAGTGACAGCAAGCACCTGCACCAATATAGCTATCAAGTTTATATATGTATGTATATATATGAATATGAACCGTTTTGTCTTCTCTTGAAAAAGGACTAATAGGTCTAAAATATATTGAGATTTATAACACCATTGAATACAACAGAAAAAAAAATTACTGTTGTTTAGAGTTAAAATTTGTGTGAAAAAGAAAAAAAACAAACAACAACAAAAAAAGAAATTTATTTCTTTTGTTTTCATTTAATTTTACACTATATAAAAAAAAATCTCGCATTGTTCTTGGCTTTTAATTTTACCTAATATATATATATATATATATATATATATATATATATATATATATATATATGTATGTAAATGCATATGAACCGTTTTGTATTATATATATATGCAGATGAATATAAAACGTGCAAGTCTTTTATATACATACATATATATATATATATATATATATATATATAGAGAGAGAGAGAGAGAGACATATAAACCGTGCAAGTCTTATATATATATATATATATATATATATATATATATACAATAATCTCATCAACTCTATTTTCATAATCCAAAAAATTGAGTATCTGTTTAATTGATCGCTACTCATAAAAAATAATACAAATCTATTACTAATGAATATTTAGCCAATGTCTGTCTGGAACAAAATTCAATACTCTTACTCCTATAAAAATGCTTTACTGAACTATTCTTCGATGACATAGTCAGGAGGTTTACTCAAATGTATTTCAATATATTCAGAACATGTCCTAAAGCATTATTTCCTCTTGCATAGCACAGACGTGTTTTATATGTTCATTCCTCTTCATTGTGTCTTTCAAGGATTGTATTTTTTAAAGGGGGGGGGGCGATGCAGCTTGTTGCTTCTTTAGTTTCTGGATGTAACGTAAGGTTACAATTGTCTTAATAGGCGGTATAGAAAGCTGGCGGCGAGTTTTGAATTAATGTGTTATTCTAATAAGGTAACAGTGTAACACGAATACTTACTATGCGACTTAAGCGAGGATTGCATTGTTAATAATGGCTTGCAGGACGCCTGGCTTTGCTCGGGCGTACAATACGCTTAAACATGTTATTTTAATTCATGCAGAATGTGTATGCATGTTTACTGAATCATTTTTTTTATTGAATATTTATTTTACGAGGAATAATTTTCCCAGTGGATAACTCGCAAGAAGCTATTTAAATAATAATAATAATAATAATAATAATAATAATAATAATAATAATAATAATAACAACAACAACAGTAACAACAATAATAATAACAAAAATAACAATAACAACAATAATAACAACAATAACAATAATAATAATAATAATGGTAATGAAAATGATAATAATAACAACAATAACAACAACAACACCAATAATAATAATGATAATGATAATGATAACAATAACAACAATAACAACAAAAACAACAACAACAACAATAATAATAATAATAATAATAATAATAATAATAATAATAATAATAATAATAATTATGCGGTTCATTAAATTCCGTCTATGATTCTTGACAATATCACGTTAGCTGATATTTAGAAATGTCGATGAATGACAAGGAAAGTCACTTCTGATTAAAAAATAAGCTTAAACCAGACTTAGGGTCAAACAAATCAAACTTGCCTCCTTACTTGAGACTTGCATACACGAACATCCGTGGGATTAGAACTAATTTAGCTGATGTTGAAGCATTTCTCCTAACAAATAACCCGGATATCTTAGCACTAAGTGAGACTAACCTACACTCTTCCATCCCCTCCTACTACTTTAACATGCCTGAATATCTCCCACTCTGCCGTAATAATTCTGACAGACATATGCACGCACTTGGAGTTTACATTCGTAACACACTCACCTTGACTAGAGTAATAAACCTAGAATCGGACGATCAAGCTTTTATGCGCTTTAGACTAAACATGCAACATAACGTTAGCTAATTTTATATTCTCTACCGCCCCCCCCCCTCGACTCAGGACTCCACGATAATAAACAAAGTCTCTGACAGCGTAGACACAGCACTCTCCCTCGACACTAGGCACAAGTACATGTATTTGGTGACTTTAATGTCCACCATAAAAACTTGGATTCTCTACTTACACAGATGCAGCGGGGAGCACAACACATAGCTTCTCTATATCTCATTCCCTATCACAAATGGTTACGTTTCCAACCGGTTTCCCTTACCAGCAAGAACAACGCGCATCACTTCTAGATCTGTTTCTGACCACAGTTCCCGATGATTGTATAACGAATGCTGACAGCCTACTTGGTAATGCTGATTATGCAGTGAAAATCATCGAAATCGCTCTAAACTCTAGACCTAAAACTGAAGAGCCAATGCTCAAAACAACGAGATATTACAAAAATGCTGACTGGGATGGGACCAGAGATCTTATCAGAGATGCCCTATGGGGAAATACTTTTTTTCTTCCTGCTGAACCGTACGCAAATGAGAACACGGAATGGTTCAAAGCGGCAATTGGAGCACATGTTCCCATACGGAAATTTTACAGCAAACCCCATCCTCCCCAATGGTTTACTTCTACTTGCGCAACTGCCATTGCTCAAAGGCAGCATGCATACCGCAGATTTAACCGACATAAGTCCAGTTCAAACAGACAGAAGTATATAGAAGCTAGAAGTAATGTTAAGAAAGAAATAGTGACAACTAAGAGAGAATTTACTGAAACCACTAAAAAACGCATTGAAGCACAAAAATTAGGAAGGCGTGACTTTTGGAAACTCTACAACAGTGTAGTAAATAATGGGCAATCAACAATTCCCCCACTAACCAACAATCACGAGGTTGTTTGCTCAGCGACCGAGATGGCTAACATGCTTACCAGTCGGTTTGCCTCAAACTCCACACTGGACCCTTCCAACCACTCCATACCTGACTTTCCTTTGCGGACAGATGCCACGCTAGACGATCTAAAAATCACCCCTGCTCAGGTTCATGCTATCATAAAAAACCTTGACACTTCAATAGTGGCATGCACTATAGCTTAAACGGGAGTCATTTGATCCTAAGTAAAATCCTTTACCAATGTGTTATAGCTCCAGATGTAAATAGGTCTCTTTTTATTTAAGGAGAAATGATTAGCTAAACATTTCATTATTTCTTTTTACGGTGAAACATCCAATCTTTAAAAAACAGTTATTTTTTTACAAACCATCCAATCTTAAAGAAAAACAGTTCTTTTTTTACAAAAGTTATTCAACTTTTGTAAAAAATAACTTTTTTTTTTAGATTGGATGTTTTCGATTTTATATACTTATCGAATGAATTACTGTACAAAACATATCTAAGAACACTGCCAGACATATAAATAAGATTTGTGTTTAATTTGCAAAGGAAAAGCTGAGTCGTTTGGGAAGTGATAAGTATGTCACTCACTCCTCCCCATAGTAATAAAAAGGAAAATGATTGAAACAGTATCTCTACAAAGCAAGCATTCGCCCACGTATCGAGTACTTCTGTCACATTTGGGTTGGTATATCTGCTACAAATCTCTCGCTCCTGGACAGGGTCCGAAAGAGTGTCACCAACCTCATAGGTTCCGACTTTTCATCTATGCTTCAGCCTCTGTCTCATCGACGAAAGGTTGCATCCCTCTGCCTGTTTTACAAGTATTTTAATGGTGGATGCTCTGACAAACAAGAAGCCCTTGTGCCCCCTCGACGAAAATACCCCCGACAAACCCGACAAGCAGGAAAGTTCCACCCGTACACAGTCGAGATCCCTAGATGTAAGAAAGCCTTCTACTCTCATAGCTTCTTCCCTAGAACTGCTAGATTTGGAACTCCGTTCCAGGTTCCTGCTTCTCCAACTGTATTAACATGCAGAAATGCAAGCGTAATGGGAACAAGTATATTGCTGCTAAACTCCCTAAATAGTACCCCATCAACTTAGGCCCATGATAGTAACCTCCTACATCTAAGTGGCAATGTACCTTGTTTGGGGTTAAATTCTAAATACAAAAACAAAAAAAAAACAACGTTTATATATTATTTTAATTGGAATTCACTATTGAGATGAGTATTATTTATATTAATTTATATATTGCGGACTATTATTCTCATTTTTATTAGTTGTTGTTTCACGACGTTTCGTCTAACTATTTTTCTGGCCATCGTGAGGTGGTAATCGCGACGTATAGGAACTTCGAATCTCCTTACTGCAAACTCCTACGCAAAGCCGGCCAGAGGATTACTTTGCCAAAAACGTAGTGAGACGACAACAACTACGGATGGCAGTGATTGCTGAGAATGTACTTAGTTGATTGGAAGTTCCTATCCGTCGCGATTACCACCTGACGAAGGCCAGAGGAATAGTCGGCCTAAACATCGTGAAACAACAACTAAGAAAATGAGAATAATAATCCGCAATAAATAAATTAATAAAAACAACTTCGTTCATGTAATTTGGAAGCAAGGTGCGTGCAAGCCTTAACCTCCTCTTTTCTGAAACTCATTTACTTATTTCAGTGAAAATGCGAAGTTCAGGACGACTGGAAACATTACTGAGATAAGCGGGGAGCACATTCAACTATAGTAATACCAATATAAAAATATAATAATCTATATAATTGTAAAACTGAAATGACCTTGTAACGAGTATTGTAACCCAATATCCGGTTTACAACTTCCGGTTGCGCATGTGTACATAAACATAAACCCATAACAGCGTAAACAAAAAACATAAATCGCTACGTTTGCAGAATTTGATCTGCGCACTGAAATATTAACGTTATTATTTAGTAATTATTATTTAATATGGGAAGGGTGAAGATGTTTTGCAACTATTCTGTATTACAAGTATACTGTCCTAATGTTCTTACAAATAACTCAACTTTCACCCGTTTTACTGTGCACGTGTTTTTTTCGCGTTTAAATTATCTAAACTATTGTTAATACTTTCTGCATTTTTTTACATCGTTCATTTCTGAGTATTTTAACGCAATTTTCTTACAAATAAATCTGCTTTAACCTTCGACAACCATAAGGGCATTTTACAACGTATTGTTTTACTGAGTACGTTTTTAGTATCTTAATTGTTTTTTTCGGGTTTAAATTAAACGATATATAAAAAATTATTATATTCGGTTTATTGGTAAGGGCATAACATTTCACGGTGACCCTGAAAATATCCTAAAAATTGAATCAATAGAAAAATTTCGATAGATTTTTAAAGTTTAAAAATTGAAAATTACTGAGCTCCTAAAATTCAATTAATTTCATTACGGTTTTTTATTTTAAATGAAAAAAATATTTCTATTACTTTTAAGACAAATTTAATAGTTTATTTTGGAAGTATAATCCTTAAAGAAAATAAACAACCCACGTTTAAAAGAGAAATTTTATTCGCAGTTTCGTGTTAAGGGTGCACATTTACCTATAAGTATAGCAAACCACTTATAATTTAATGGCTGTAAGTTATTATTTTCAAGAATAAACAATTATTAACAGAACGGCTCATAGAAATCTATCTATATTCTTTTTTTCATTTTTGATATACTTTCATAGAAATATTTCTGTTATGTCAAAAAAAAACTATTTTCGTTACGTCACAAGTGTCATGCTCATACATTTATTCCATAGATAATATAACATACTGACCCATCGGGTCACGAATAGTCTAGTATCGAGTAAATTTTACCTCCTATAAAAAAATGAACACATATCATTGTCGGTTGCTACCGCACGATGTAGTCGTGTAAGATTAATCAGGAAGAAAAACCTAAAACTTAGCTTATAGAAACCGAAATTCCAGTACAGGTTATTAACAGTGAAAAAACACTCAAAATGAATTCTAAAAAGGGAAGTACTTTCTATGAAAAGAAACTTATTTGGAACTATGCAAACGATATTAGTTATAGCGGACAGTCAAAGTGTACATACTCAGATAGATGACATGATTTAAATAAGCACGCAATAACGTGTGTGTTATTTGCTGTGCCATGCTTATATCCGGGTCGTTTAATTGTTATGTACATCCATTTCTTGTAATAACTAATTTTACCAAGAGTACTTCATAAGTTTTTTGTTTCGCTTTCGATGATTGCTGATGGCACTCAAGTCATTTAATTTTTTATGAATAATTTTTACAAGAACTCTTCATAAGTTTTGGTTTTGGTTTCGATTTTAGCTTATGGCACTCCAAAAATCTTTTTTTTTTTTTTTAAATAAATTAATCAAGAATGCTTCATAGGTCTTGGTTTCGGTTTCAATTTTAGCTGATGACACTTTAGTAACCTATTTTTTTAACAAATTATTTTATCAAGAATTCTTCATTAGTTTGGATGAACCTAAGTCATATAGATATATTTTTTTATCTTTGAAATCGAAACTTTATAATATATAAACACGCAGAGAACATTAACTTTATAATAATATATTCGGAATCTGCAAGAATTAAAATATCATACTCAAAATTTATTTTGCGACCTGCCTACCCCGGGCGTCCCTGCTTGCTGTGATAAATACTTTTGCAGTTTTAACAAAAGAGCTACTATAATTTTTGGCCTTTTGGCCAAGACTTCAAAGTCTCATCTGTTACATAGTCAAAAAGACCCTGTACCCTCCCCCTCCCAATTTCTTGTAGGGCCTTGTGCCTAATTTTGTTGAATTGAATTTTTTGTACGTTTTTTATGTTCAATTTTTTCTTTCTCAATAAAATATATAAACAAGATCAAAGTGTAGTATCTGTTCTCTCAGTTACTAAACTTGACCCACCACCGGGCTTTCGGGCTAGGTTAAGGTGTTTTTTCTTACTAACCTTTGTTAGCAAGGACCGACCCCCTCCTTTGGGGAGTCAGGACCTAGAGGACCGACTCCACATTTGTGGGAGCTTGGACCCGGAAACCGATCCCCTCTTTTGGGAGACTGGAATCTCGGGACCAACACCACTATCGCTGGTAGTTGAGACCTTCTTTTTTCATTTGTTGTTTTTGCATGTTGTTTTTTCTTCGTTTCGGTCTCACTTCTCGAGACTGGGATGGTCTAATTTCTCAACACTTAATTGCCTGAGCAGCACTCTGACCTGCCAGGCCCAAACTTTGTCTATCTTCGCTGCTCTCCCAGTGGATCGAGCAGACAGGGTTCTCTTTCTCGCTTCCGTTGGGGTAAGTTAGTGGGTAGGGTGACGTGGGGTAGGGCGGGTGCTTCGTTTCTGCTCCCCTCTGTGGGCAGGGATGCCTATCCCCTCTCTTTCTTAATTGCGACGCGGCACTCTGACCCGCTAGCACCCACTGTGTCTTTCTTCTCTGCTCTTCCCCCTCGCGGGGGGATCTGAGCTGCTAACCCGACATCCCCGTGAGGGGAAGTCAAAAACTCTAATTTCTTCAAAGTCCGCTCCTCCCCCTCCTCCCCCTCCATTCCCCTGGGTTTTCTTTTCCCCCACTACACTTTGGTCCGCGCCAGCGGCCAGTGCAACCGCCACGATGCCAGGCAGGAGGGGTACGTCACCCCAAATGCGCAGCATCTCAACTGCGAACGACTCCCTATGTCAGGGAGCTGATGCATCTCCCGGCAAGACGGTTCCAGGAAACAAGGTAGGGCCCTGGCGGGCGGCGACCTTGGAAGAAAGCGGGAGGGTAGGGCCGCAGCCCGCGGCGACCCCCCAAAAAGCACCTGCAACCGCTCCCCACGAGGGCAACCCAGCAGAAAAAGCTGCCGTTAAGTCACTAGCTGGGGAAAGTGCAGAACCCAGCCAACCAGCTGCACCCCAGGACGGCAGAACCAAGGGAGGAAGACCGGGGAACCCATCCCCCGCTCCCCCAAAGGGCGACTCCCCAACAGAAAAGGAGGAAAACAGCACCGCGGACCAAACCGAGGCGCTGGATGAAGACGTAATAGCCTCCATCTGCTCACTATTCGGCGGGGAAGACAGTGATTGGCCCCCCAACACTCCCCAAGAGGACCAAATACGGAAAAGGGGTGACTCTCCGGCCAGTGGTAACAAAAGCAAGCTGGAAGGAGAGACACCCTTGACAGTACCCACCAAGGCTCCAGCTGGGAACACGGCACCAGAAGGGGAGACACCTCCATCGCCCAAGGGGACAGCCACCCAGCAAAGGAAGAAAATAAGAAAGGGGAGCGGCCCAGAGAGCAAACCAAGCCAGGACGAAACAACGCCAAAGACACAATGGCCTACTTTGCCTGGTAACGGCCCCGTTCCGAAACCAAAAATGCCCATAACAATGGAGAGCCCCACAACACCAGCTACGCCCCCCAACCCGAGTCCAGCTGACACCCACCAGGATGGAGGACCGGCATGGGGCCCCAAAGAGCAGCAAGGGAAGTTGACGCCCGAAGACTACAGAGCACTCTTCGACTCCACTTACAAGGAGTATACCCAGGGGAACAACATCCAACCCCTCCCGGGTCAAGTGGAAGTTCTGGAGAAAAGAGTGCTCTCGCTGATAACTTCAGACACCAAGACAAGGGGTCTGACGGGCGTCAACAAGGACACCATGATGAACGTGTTGCTGGAGCAGAACATTCCCGCCAACTACATCTGTAGAAGGAGTTATGCACAGTGGGATGTTCTGCTCCCCACCTCCGAAGACGCAGTCAGGCTGTCCAGGACCTGCCATCAGAGCAGGAACATAAAGCTCCAACCCATCTATATGAACAAGAGGAGAGCAAATGTTTCTGCTCTAAACGTCCCCTGCTATATGGAGGCCAAACAACTGGGGGCTATCCTAAGCCAGTATGGAGACGTAGAGGAAGTCACCCCGGTCCGCGGATTAAGAAACATCATGACCGGGGACTACAAAGTACAGATGGTCCTGGACAAGGCTGGATTCTACGCCATCCCAGCCACACTCAAGTTCGGAGAGTGGACACTCTCCCTTATAGTGGAAGGGAGGAGGCCTCATTGCTGGCTGTGCACAAAACAAGGGCATATGGCGAAGGACTGTCCAAAGAGGAATGGAGGGAAGACGCCCACAAAAGCGGCGGGAACAAGCGTGACAACAAATCAAGCCGCTGCTCTCGCGCCGGCCGCAAATCCTCCAGAGGCACCGACAGGCTGAGTGACGGTCGTAAAGAAAGGCAAGATCAACAAACAGCCATCCTTGCAGACAGTCACCCAAGACCAAGAACAACCGAAGAGCGAGACGGAGAAAATGGACACACAGACACCCTCCTCCTCAAACAAGAGGAAACTACAAGAATCTGAGGAGGAGGCCGCTTCAGAGGCAGAGGAAGAGAAAACAACAGTCTCTATGGCCCTGAGCGCAACAGAGATCAGGAGGGCCAGGAGGAGGAAAAGCCGCAAGACACGCGCAAACCCTCCTACCCCCACTGAGACTGAGAAGGACTCCCTCGCAACAACAACACAGGATGAGCCCCCTGTGATCCCAACACCCCAGCAACCCGAACAACCTTCCCCTCTCCTATAAAGGCCCCAAGAAACTCTTCCCGCCCCTCATCCCGTGACAGAAGCCAAAAAGAAGAAAACGAGCAGGCTACCCCCTCCCCAAGCGCTCAGCCTCCCCATCAACCAAAAGAGATCCTCTCCCCCACTCCCAAAGTCCGCACTGAACGGACCAAAAAGCTCCCCTTCCTGCCAGGAAGCAGGATTTGTGAAACAGACCCTCTCCAACCGGCTCCGGACCTTAAAGGACAACAGAAGGTCCGGTACAATAAACTTAAAAACTTTGAAAAAGTCGGTGGAGACCTAGTAACAGACCCCACTAAATTCAAGGACGCTCCCTTGTTGACCACTTTCGTTAGGGTCAACAAGGACGCTAGGACTGGAGGAATGTGGGCAATGATTAAGGCAGCGAAGAATGCGATCCCAGGCCAGCAGCTGGTGGATAGGGACCATCCTTCACTGACCAACATTTTCTTTAAATGTGAGGGTAGAATCCCCATGTATGTACACCCATCGCTATACAGGGCACTCAAACTAACCTCCCCCCTGGACGTGGAGGGCGTGGCCAAGGATGGATCACCTTCATCGGATTTACTTACCGGCAGCCTTGGCCAGGCCTGCCATGTCCTCACTGCCCAGGATTTCAGACCCGTCTGTGACAGTGCTTGAGGTAAGTGATCATGTCTTTGAACTTGGCTACATTGAATGTGAGGGGCATCAGGTGTCGAAGAAAGGCCTCGCGCGTTGTGAGAGACTTGGTGTCCCTCAAGGTAGATATTGCCGCTATCCAGGAGACCCACTTTGTTTGTAACGGGGATTGTCAGGTGCTGGTAAACGATTACGATGTCTACTCAGCATATGGCATTACCTATAGTCGTGGAATCTCCTTGCTAGTGAGTCGCACCCTGTCAGCGTCGGTGAATGTTGTTCACGCAGGCGAGGACGGGCGGGCGCTTGTTGTTGATGTTGCTGTTAATTGTAGTGTTTTTCGGATTGTTGCTGTTTATGCTCCCAATGCTGCTGTAGAGAGGGCAACCTTTTTTCGACGGTTGGAGGGCTTCTTAGTGGATCCGGAACGGTTAGTTTTAATGGGGGATTGGAATGCAATCCTTGATCCCAAAATAGATAAGGTCGGGGGGACTAGCGGGTCGGCGTGGTGTGACAGCAGTCTGTCTGACCTGATGGCCCTGTGCGATCTCGTCGACAGATTTCGTCTGGATCATCCGGGGCGGGAGATGTGGACGTGGCATCCTGTAGTGCCTTCCAATCCAAGCACTTACTTGGATCGGATGTTAGTTAGAAGAGGTGATGTAGACTTCCTATCTTGCCCCACGTTCCACTTGCTAGGACACTCGGACCATAGACTTGTTATGGCCCGTTTGAGCTTAAGTGGTAGGCCTAAACTGGCCGGATACTGGAAGTTCAACAGCACCTTGTTGGAGCTGGAGGACTACCGGTTGAAGGTCACTGAGCTAATTCAGCGGGCTTTAGTGGGGGCGGTTACAGGGAGTAAGTGGTGGGTTAGTCTCAAGGCCAAAATTAGGCGCTTCTCTGTCCAGTATAGCCAACGCCTCGCAATAGATAAGGCTAAGGCAAAGAAGCGTTTAGAGGATAAGCTGACCCGGGCGGTGGAGGGGGGGGGGCCCTAGAGTTAGCACTAGCTAAACAAGATCTCAACCGCTTGGCTAGCGAGCGGTATGAAGGTCAAGTAGTTAGGGCTAGGTTAAAGAAAGTTTCTAACGAGGCTGTGAATGTTGACGCTGTTGAGCGTAAGGCTGCTTTAAGGCGCGGTTCGGATGGGTACATTCGTAAAGTACATAACCTGAAAGGACACCCCTTAGTATCGACTCGGGAGATCTGCGAGGGGTTTCGGGAGCATCTATCGGTGCGCTTCACCCAACTACCCGGACTCAGGGTTGATGAGTTTGGCAGCTATTTGGCTGACTCGCCCCGCCTCACGGCGGCTCGGGCGGCTAGCTGTGATGGTCTTATTACTGAACATGAGGTCATTACTGCGTTGAAGCAGGTCGGCTATAACAAATCCCCGGGGCTTGATGGTTTACCCTACGAGTTTTACTTGAGGCTGTCGCCCATGTTGGTCCCTATTCTAAAGGATATGTTCAACCATTGGTTTGCCCAGGGTTCCCTCCCTGGACAGGTGACCAAGGGTGTGATCACATTGCTGAGGAAAGGTCAACGGCATGGTGGGAGGGAAAACTTTGATGATTTAAGGCCCTTGACTCTGCTAAACACAGAGTTAAAGATTTTGGCAAAGATTCTTGCGAATCGCTTGCAGGTTGTCATCACTGACTTGATCGAACCGGACCAGACTTATGCTGTGAAGGGGAGATCGATTCAAGACAATTTACACTTGATACGCTCGATCATAGAGGGGATAGAAGACGACGCCGAAGCCGCGCTGATCAGTTTGGATCAGTCCAAGGCATTCGATAGGGTCGACCATCGGTTCCTAGGATCTGTGCTAGAGGCCGCCGGATTTAATCCGGACTTCCGCAAGTGGATATTTGTTCTGTATGACAGGCCGACGGTGGCGGTGCAGATCAACGGTAAGCTGTCGGAGTCATTCGCTGTCTCTCGGTCGGTGCGACAGGGTTGTCCGCTGTCGCCTCTGTTGTATGTCCTGGCGTTGGAACCCCTCCTTCGCAAGTTAAGGGACGAGGCGGCTACACCAGTCCTGCGCGGAATAGCTCTCCCTGGAGGCACACGAGCCAGGGTTTCCGCGTTCGCCGATGACGTCACCGTGTTCGTGTCTTGCCTCACGGACGTTCAAGCGGTGGTCGAGGCGCTCGCTCGATACGAAGAAGTAACAGGGGCCATCTTCAACCGTAGCAAGTCTGTTGGCCTGCGGTTGGGGGCCTGGACCGGGGTAAACTCGCTTCCAGGTATTTTCAGCTGGACCGATGGACCGGTCCGCATTCTCGGTGGCTGGTTTGGACCGGGACTTCAGCTGGAAAAGAATTGGTCGGAAGTACAGTCTAAGGTCAAATCGTCAGTAAAGACTTGGATTGGAAGGAAATTGTCCTTGAAGGGTCGGGCGGAGGCGTGTGCTACATACGTCTTTCCGCTCATCCTTTACCGTTTGTCTGTACTTCCTCTCCCTGCAGAACGACTAACCCGCTTACAAGGGCGCCTCGATTCACTTTTGTGGAACGAGGGTAAGCATTATGTCTGCAGAGAGGTCTGTGTTCAAAATCCGAGCGAGGGAGGCCTGGGTCAGCCCAGTCTCTTGTGTCATAGAAACGCCGAGAGATTGGTTTTCCTGGGTCGTTCGCTTGAAGGAGACGCTCCTTGGGTCCCTGTGGTTGAGAACTCGTTTCCCAATCTCAAACCCAACCCTTCGGTAGAAGGTCGTCGTAGACCGAAGGGGAAGTCCAAGTTCTTCTCCGAATGCCGAACCGCTCTTAGAGCTTTGCCGGGGATCAATGTCCTCGATCAGCCAAGGAAGAAACTGTATCGGGATTTAGTGGAGGCAAGTGCACTCGACTACCCGACAAGTGTCAAATTCCCTTACCTTCATTTTATAGATTATATAATGCCAAAAGGGATTAATTCAAATAACTTCTTTCCTTGGTAACGATTGCGCATGGAATTAACTATGTTGTCCACGTCGTCCTGACTGTGTTATTTATAAATGCGTCAGTGTTCCATAGAGTGAGATTCAGAGATAATGATATTACATACAACTGAGTACACGAAGACTACGGCGCCCGTTTATTTGGAAAGTTTAGATTTTTAATAGAAGCGGTAGATGGGGGAGGTGAGAGATAGATGTGCGATGTAAGTATTTAACCGAAGGAAGGGGGATGCATTATTGAAGAAGGAAATGCAGCCAATTTTTGAAGGGATTTACATACAAAGTAAATGATACAACATGATGGGACAACGTGATTATTCATATAAACAGAAGGCAAAGCACATTACTTCAGTTGAAATGATGAACGAACACAAAAATGCTTACATAAAAAATAGGAAGCACCAAAACGACGTTTGTTGTGTTGCGGGGTACACATTTATAATAGAAGTGATGGACAGTGGGGATGTGTAATGAATGGTTTAAATAGGATGGGATATGCATTATTAAAGATACGATACGTATGAACAGAACACAAAACACATACCTTGGTTGAAATGACGATCGAACACAAAAGGCTTACATAAATATTAAAAAAACATTTTTTTTCTAGCTGGTGATAGGAAACCGAAGCGTATGTACATTTTCTCTTTTCCTCCCCTACGTTTCCTATTACGGCATAATCTCGTTAATACACCGGTTCTTGTCAGATCAGGGAAGTAAAGTAACCTTGAGCCTGCATAGTACCATATAGGTGACTATTGGAAGGTCTGGGCGCTATATCTGAATTCCGCTAATCTCGGCATTTTTTCCAGTCATCCTGTACATACACTTACCTTGCCACTAGTATTTAACAATGTCTGCTAAGGAGAGGTGTCGTTGGAGATTTCGCACCTCCTGCCACAAAAATTTCACGCGCAGGTATCCTTTCGTAAGTATCCATAGTCTGTCAAAGACTGAAGGATTCCCCTACGCTTTCTAAGGGGCTTCGGTTAACTCTGTCAGTCTGCTGGACTAAATCGGACTGTGCTCCAACTCGACCTCCCTCTCGACCTCTCTGATTGAACTGAACTGAATTGCATATATTAATTATATGTGAAGTATACACGCGAGCGAATATGCGCATCTCATGCACACGTTTCCATCACCCCGTCTGACAACACAATAAAATCCCTTAATTTCAATTCCCATTATTTCTGCTTCGACTGAATTTAAACAACCCAAATTTTTGTTTACCGCATGCTTTTATTCCATAAGTTTTTTTTTCTAATTTTGCATTCCTCACTGCAATTGATAATTACACTGCATTCCTGGAATCGTATCTCTAACTAACAATATTTATTCATTTCCCCTTTTGATAACATTCTCTTTTAATAATGTTTATATTCGATCCTAATTATATCGTTTCTAAATAAAAACCAGAAGAACAACACCTGTACCTATATGTAGAATTTTAAATGTAATGTGAAAAACCATATCGGTACACAAGTACGATTGACACTATAAATCTGTACCCTGAAACAGTAACAACTTACCTCTAAGATGAATTTGCTGTGTTTAGAGTGAAATAGGTGTTTAACAAATTGATATCAACTTGCGCATTTCTGTTACAGGACAACTAAATATATACTTGCAAGCTAAGTAACTGGCTTGTAATGTATACGGGGAACTGTCTACATAAAATATAAGTGAGTTTACTAGTTTAAGAAGTTGGTTAACGTCGAAAAATGGCGTGTAATTTATATGCGAGATAGCCAATATAATAATATCTTAAATGTAATTTTGTTATTCCTTTAAAAATAGATCCACGTAGTATTTAAAGATTTGTAAATGATATAAATCATTGGAACGCGTTTACGTTAAGTAAAGCAGTTTTTATTTTCTTCGGTTTCATACGCAAGCCGCCGGCACACGTTTAAAATGTTCTACCACCTTTTTCACTACAATCAGCAGTTGCTTTGCAATAACTTTCTAAAAGACTCACAGATCGGCCGGCTCGCTTTTTGAATGAGTATGATAAGAAAGTGGGCACACGTGGTTTCAAACGTACCTTCCAAATCGCCACGAGTGTTTTTATGTGGTAAAAATATATTTGAGTGAGATCTTTTCGCTTTCACTCAGAGTAAAAGTTGATATACATAGAAAACTAATGCAGCTAGGCGTACCTTTTTTCTACGAATTTCTCAGTTCGTCTTAGCTTGGTGTACACACACACACACACACACACATATATATATATATATATTCAGGTAGACATAGTTAAACGTATCAGGAAGCTTCTGTTTTGTAATAACTATTTTCAAAATGTATATAAAAAACATAACTGCCTAACCAATTTCCAACTTTTACATAAATACCCGTTTTTCCCCTCAGCTTCTTACATTTATATAAAAACATTACTGTCTCCTCAAATTTCAGAGAAATTCTATATAACAACACCAAAACACTACATTACAAAACAAATGTAAAAAAAAAATTAAATCCTTGAAACAAAACGCAGAAATCTAGCCTGAATCAGTTCACGTTGCAGAATAGTACCAATACGCACAAATACCTCGCATAACTCCTTCCCCGTAACCCCACGCTCACTCGATCCTGCTATTGACACTATAACAGGCATGCTCTCCTCACTTTCCCCTACCACACCAACATACCCACCGCTGTCAGCAGTCACAACGAACTTCGCTCGCTCTCCACTTAAACTCTAAATAATATTTTAATTTATATAAATTTTCCCATAATTCCTTCCCGAGACTAACTCACATTGCTGGTGATGTAAAGAGGATTCCACGACAATTTTAAATCGCGGACACTTCGAGAAAAAATGCTTAAACATACATCCATACCTTCGATGTATATACACACAAGATAGTACGATAAATTGAAATATAAAAATGGTATTGCTAAACCGAATCTTTCTATTGTTTCACAATGTCTGCATAAATGAAAAAAATTCTGCCTAAACACACACACACTATATATTTATTTCGGCGCGAGAATCGTCAATATGCGTGTCTTCTCCAGTTTCGGCATTTAAATGACGGAGCTATCGTTTAGTGTAAACGAACGATATTAGTTACAATATTATGTATATGTTGGCTGCGGTCCTATTACCGTCGTTCTTTCTTCTTAGTTATATAAGGAATGATATCCCAAAAATACCTCTGCATCTACAACTACTACTACTACTACTAATAATAATAATAATAATAATAATAATAATAATAACAAAAATAATACTTATAATACTTCTTGGATTACATGCACTGATGACAGATAACGCTATAAGTCGAAGCAAGGTAAGAAGTTGAGTGCTTGTTGTAAATTACAAATGTCTGTTTTGGAAGGATATTAGACACCATAGTAATCAAATAAATAAGCAAAAAAGGTTGGCTTCGATGGCATTACCTCAAAACATCAATATATACATATATGCGTTGCACAATCTTGGGTCTTAATTTATCTTTACATGTACAAAAGTGCATAAAATTGTCTCAGAGTTGGATATATTCGTTGATGAGACCACGTTCTTTAACAGACGCGAGCAGAAAACTCGTGAATAGGGCTAGAACAACAACATATTTTTTAATTGTTTTACTCTCGAGTGTGTATTCGTTGATATCTTATTTTTTTTTTAAATTATAGTTTCACCCGAAACAAGGCACATTGTCACTTGTGTGTAGGCGGCTACTATCAGGGGCAGCAACAACTGGGACACTATGTTGGGATTAGGGCAGCAAGATGTCGGTTCACGTTACACTTGAACTTCTGCATGTCAGTACAGTTAGGGAAGCATGGACTTGGAATGAAATTCCAGAGTCTAGCGGTTCTGGGGAAGAAACTAATGGAATAGAAACATCTTTTACATCTAGGGATCTCTATGTGGGGTCTCTACTGTATGCGGGGGTGGAGTTTAGCTGCCTGTCGGGTTTGTCAAGGGTGTCTACGTCGTAGGGACACACGTGTCTGCAGCTAGAGTGGTTTGGTTCTTCCTTGATTACTTGTGTCTAACTGTTTTGGATATATATATATATATATATATATATACTAGCAGGAGTGCCCGGCGTTGCTCGGGTGTTTGGAGGTGGATGCTGTGCAAAAAAAGCAAAAAAACAAAAAATGGTTAATTTTTTAAAACTTTGACCCCTATTATGACCCCTTAAAATTTATTGTTTCGGGCTTAAATCACGTTATTAAGTTATAGTCATGTTCAAGGAACCTATATCTAAAATTTCAAGTGTCTAGACCCAAAATTGTCGGAGGAGTTTGGTAGAGTTCTTAAAGGTCAAATCGTTGAAATTTGACCCCTTAACAGCCAAATTTCTGGCTGACACCCATCACATCGATTTTCCCAAATCTCAGTACCCGGTATTTCAAATTTCGAGTCTATAGACTAAAAATTGACAGAGTTATTGCGTAGGGAAATGTACACAGACAGACAGACACACAGACACACAGACAGGCAGACAGACGGACACGTTCACTTTTATATATATATATATATATATATATATATATATATATATATATACTCGAGAGTCCGAACAATGATAAGAATATTCTAATGTCATAGCCCAACTAATGAACAGATATCATAAGAAACTGGTCAATGTTTAGATGATGACTTTCAGCCTGTAATTGATAAGTAATATTCAATTCTGTCGAGATTATTATTTTTGTTTTTTTTAGAATTACAAGACACAATCTCAACCATTGATTGCCAGGAGGAATAGTTCGCTACCTAAAAGCTCTTCGTTCAAATTCTTTGTTAACATCTACAGGAAACATTAATTGGAACCAATGCGCTGAGAGCTGTGACAAGTCTTATTTGAAGAAAGCGAGCTGTCTCTAGAGTGCTAAAAAATACTTACACATAAGAGTATTTTTAACCGCCAACTGATGCGAAGACTGAACTTCAATCTACGCCCCCCGCCAAACTTTCACAGAAACACTGGTCTAGCTGAAAACACTATCAATAATTTCCCCCACTCTTTATCTGTGCCTAAACCTAAATGTAGATTGTCTTCTGTCGTATTGCTTTCGAGATGACTACAATATGATTGTCTTCAAGTCCAACATAAACTAGTTCTTGATGAGACGTTCACCTTAAGTTAACAAATTTACCGAATTTCCATTACTAACAATTACTATATTGTTCAATTGACTACTGCACACTCTTTAACCCTTATCCTCGAGTGGTCTTTGGGCCTTGGTAATTGGTGATGTCTATGTAAAAAAGCCCTTTTTAATCTACACTTGGAGAACTGCTGCAACATCTGGGCTGGCACATCCGCCACTAGTATCTCACTCGTAAACAGCGTTCAAAAATGAGTCCCCAACTTAATATGTTCCGCACTATAAACAAAACATCTGTCCCGTCCCTTAAATATTCCTTTTTTACAAGTATTTTAAAAGAACGTGAACTGTCTAAACGAAAATTAGTTGTACCTGTCGACGAAAATACCTACGATTAAACCGAATAGCAGCAAAATCCCACCCCATTGTAGATATCTTTAGATACTGAAAAGCCTACAAAACTTATACCTTCTCACACATTGCTATAATTTGGAATTCCCTTCTGGGTCCCTTTTTCGGCGACTGTACACGTATGCGGAGTCCTATGTAACGCGAACAGACATATATAGACTCCCTACAAAGATATATATAGACTCCCTAGATAATACCCATGCAATTTTAATCCCAAAGTGTAACTCTTTTCGTGAAACCGGCACACTAGGTTGTTTGGGGTTAAATGACCGGTATTATTTTTGGATCGAATCTTGACAATGCGTTTCTCCGTAAACAACACAAGGATTCGAATGGTTACAACTTGTGAACGGTGAAATCCTTCTCAAAATGTGAACAAGTTAAAGGCCAATAATTTAATTTACTTTTCGAGATTTAATTATGTTCGTCTGCGTCTCAGTTGTGAACACTTAATTTTCTCATTGTGTCGGCTTTTTGTTTTGCGACGACAAAGCGTCTAGCAACTTATCTCTTTCGCTAAATTAATAAATATCGCCGGGGAAAAAAAGATGCTTTTTTTCCTCTTTCAGAAAATAGCAGTATTTTATTGGGTTTAACCAAGTTTGGAAACGATTATATACTGTTTTAATGCACTCTTCTCTCATACACCAATTTAGAGAAATACATATGCATAGCCGGATGGTAAATAACTAATTATAACCTCATATTTACGTACATTCATAATATATCGTTAACGGAATTTTGATATATGGCTATCTGACACCTATACTATAGGGGTATCGATAAATAAATTTATCTGCTTAATGCAATTAACTAAATATTTATATAGACACGTATAAATGAATAAACGTGTATGCATATATATATATATATATATATATATATATACATACATATATATATGCGAATGTATGCGTATATATATATATATATATATATACATGTGTGTATTGTATTTAAACTATAATTATACACTGCTGCGTGTTTCGTTGTCTACGACTCATCAGAGTGGCAGAATCTAGACGAGGAAAAACGTACCAGTGGGTAATTATATTTTAAAAACAATACATACACCGCTCCCTAATGTGGGGGTACCAAATTAGTGAAGCAGAAAATTATTCCCAACTCGCATTTACGTATAAATAATTGAATTCATTCAAAAATATAGCAAAAAAATAAAATAAAATAAATAAATAAATAACACATACACACATATACACCCCCCACATATATATATATATATATATATATATATAAATATATATGTATCGAGAGAGAGAGAGAGAGAGAGAGAGAGAGAGAGAGACTGACATACAGAAAGAGAAGCAGAGAAAAATAGGACTTAAAGATACGACAAACCTCAAATAGACACTTCTTGTTAGACTATAACGCGTTAAACATAAAACGGGAAGTCCAAAATTAAGCTACTCCAGAAGGCAATAGGGAAGATACAGGTTTCAAGGCTTGCTTGAATAAATTTATTAAAGTATACTCTGAGCCGATCCAACAAATTAGAAAAGCAATCATAAAATATAATTTATTACTAACGATTGTTATGTAAATATATTAGTATTCACATAACCATAGGAAATTCCTATATTTTCCTGATTCCGATACAACATGCGATTACCAATTTTTTTTTCTCATTCCAGAGATGGATAAGATTAATATTAGGTTGGTGCAAAAATAATGTCGTTTTTCTATTTGACGTTCACCCTCTCTATTCGGAAACGCACTCTACGTGCATATATGTATGTACACGCACACACACACACACTCACACACACACGTATATATATATAAACTAACAATAAAAAATAGATACAAAAATTAAAAAAAAAACACTAACCTAGTTTTAAAACAGATCCTTTGTCCGATAAAATGCATGCACATTCGCTTATAGGAAGGGGCGCGGTGGATACTAGAAAGCTGATTGGCTGACTAAAATCTCAATAGGAGAGAAGTATATAAAGACGATAAACAACAACAGGATTCGCGCATAAGCCTGAAGAGTCCTAGAGTGGATGAAACGCCGAATATTCAGTGTAGCTTAATCGCCATATATATTTTATAAATTACTAACTAGCTCTACCTACGTATTGAGCACTTTTGAAGTAAATACCTAATGTTTACGCATAAATCAATGCTTTCGTATATTAATTTATGTGAGTAAATTAAGTAGTTATATATATATATATATATATATATATATATATATATATATATATATAGAGAGAGAGAGAGAGAGAGAGAGAGAGAGAGGGTGACTCCCCCAAGACGGGCCGCAACTCTAATTAGGCCACGTTTCTTAGTGTTTTGTCCGAATAAAATGAAACATCACATCAAAACACTAGGGTGTTCGGCCTTTTTTATCTCCGTTCTACAGCATATGTTCTAGATGACCTCCATTTAGCTTTTGTTTTGTTTTTTGGTCACCCTACATATATATATATATATATATATATATATATATATATATATATATATATATATATATATATATATATATATATAAACGACCTTGTTTTTGCACGAAACTAGTGATTCGGATTCAAGTTCTTTGAAAAGCTCAAAATATTAATCAAACGTTTTATTTTTCTTTTAGATTTTAAAAACGATGTAATATATTCATAGATTTCTGATATCCTAAATACTAGTAGAGAATTATTTTTACTTACATATATAATTACTTGCTCGTATAATTCAACCAAGAAATATTTAACATTTTCTTCGGGTAAAATCTAAAGAAATCGTTGTTAAAACCTGACAACAAAAGAATTGTTTAACAGCCTTGCCTAGCCATCCGACGCCCCATCTATTCTATCACGATATTATAACGCTCAATTCAATTTACAGGTTATTTACTAGAGGCATGTACTTAGTATTACGTTTAAATTTAAGGGGCGTTAAAGTAGGGTGTTCTATTGCCTTATTCCATAATCCCAAGAGAAACTCCCAATTTTCGGAGCATCGTAGTTTATGAGGGGCGTGCAATAAGTAATGCTCCTGACCTACTTTCAGTTGTCTGATCTAGCTGAAAGGTTGCCTGTGCAATGAATTTTATCTACGGGTTATGTGGCAAATAACACCTCTGAACTAATTGTGGTTTCTGTTTTACAGGTGTTTGAACTGAGTCAGGTGTGAAATGGAGCCTGTTAAATGTTGAGCAGTGGCCCGGTTTTTGTATTTGAAAGGACGCACACCACAGGAGACTTTTGATGAAATTAAATAAACTTATGGTGATAATGCCCCATCATATGACCTTGTAAAAATCTGGAATCGTGAATCCAAACACGGCCTGAAGTCTGTGGAAACAGCTCCCAGACCTTGTTCTCCCCTTCTGCCATTGATGAGGCACCGGTCCTTCAAGTTGTGGCTGCCATTTTGGAAGATCGGCGTATTACTATTCACCAAATAGCCCAAGATGTCAAGACTAGTGCAGGGTCTGTGGAAACTATCATTCATGACCATTTGCATACGCATAAGGCGCCTGCCAGATGGATTCCCAGGTAGATCACACCATTCCAGAAGCGAGAAAATGTCGAGTGCTCGAGGATGAATTTGGTGATGTGTCAAGAAGATGAGTGAAAGTTATTCAAAAGACTGAGCACACAGGATGCAACCTGGGTCCATCACTATGATCTAGAGACCAAGGCCCAGTCAATGCAGTGAAAGCACTTGGACTCACCACCTCCAAAAAAGGCAAGGGGGCAGTCCTCCGCTGGCAAGGTCATGCTCAGTCTTCTGGAACCATGACAGAGTAGTGATTACAGATTTCCTGGCAAAGGGTACCACAATTACAGGAGCCTATTATGTTTAATTTCTGAGGAAATTAAGGGAAGCTCTCAAAATCAAGAGTCGGGGCAAGATCAGAAAAGGTACCGTTCTCCTGCAGGACAACGCTCCGGCCCACAACTTGCATGTCGCCAGATCAGAAGCACGGGCATGTGGTTATGAAATCCTCCCCCATCCTCCCTACTCTGCTGATCTTGCACCCTCTGACTATCACCTCTTCCCAGCCATGAAGTTGTTTTTGAAAGGAAAGCGTTTCCCAGATGATGCAGCCTTGATTTCTGAAGTCATGTCGTGGTTGGAGGACCAACCTGGGGTGTTCTACAAAAACGGTCTCCGGAGCTGCATCAAATTATGGGAACAATGTACAACTCTGGGTGGTTCTTTTGTAGAGAAAGACTATAAACTGAACCAAGTTTTATTGCTCTATTGCTATGGGAAGTGGGTCAGGGGCATTACTTATTGCATGTCCCACATAATACTTATTGTTTTCTCACGAGTTTTATGATCACTACCCCCACCCTTTAGCATAGTGTCATTACATCCATCTCCCAGGCATTAAATTCTTTAATGAACTTCGTAGTTTTTATCTGTTCATCCTTATCCCCTCTTCTCGGAAATACCAATTTTGTAGAAGACTAATATACGTTCGTTCGTCATCTATATATAAAATTGAACATGTATGGCTGTATGTCTGTCTGTGTATATTTCCCTACACAATAACTCTGTCGATTTTAGGTCTAGGGACTCGAGATTTGACATAAGGTTATTGAGATTTTTGAAAATCTTTTTAATCTGTTTTCAGCTAGAAATTTAGTGTTAAGGGACCCAAGGTCTACGATTTGACCTTTGAGAATTCTACCAAACGTCTCCTCCAATTTTCTGTATAGACACTTGAAATTTTGGATATCGGTTCTTTGGACCGGGATCAAACTTTATAATTAAATTTGAGCCCAAAAGAGTAAATCTTAAGGGGTCATAATAGAGGTCAAAATTTAAAAAGAAATGACGTCTGCGGTCTTTACAAATTACTCAGTCAATATTTGATCTAAATATTTTAAATTTTTTATAAAGTGTATTCAGACTTAGGACAGGCTTTTTAATCGGCTTGCGTCGAAAATTTTGCTTTCAAATGGGTCAAATTTCGAACGATTTGACATTTGCGGTCTCTAGCAAACTATTAAGCCAATTTTTTGTTTACACATTTGAAATTATACATAAAGGGTATTCAGACATGCAGCAAGCTGATTAATCAGTTTTGGGGCAAATATTTCGCTTCCAAGAGGTCAAAGTTGAAAGATTTGACCTTTGCAGATTCTAGCAAAGTCCCTCGCTGATTTTGTGTCTAAACACTTGCATTCTATATGTAGATTACTTGGAGATGGGCTAAACATTTTTACTTCATTTGAGCCCAAAATAAAAATGTTAAAGGGTCAACATTGTGATTAAAGTTTTAAAATTTTGACTTCCTCGGTCATTGCTAACTTTTCTTTATAGTTGTTAAAGAAACCTATTATATAGAAAGGCATTGCCGTACATATGCACACTTTTTAATATATACATATGCACATAATGTTATAAAAAGTACATAGGGCACGAGCAAAACCGGACTGAACCGCTACTATATAAATATGCCTGCTTGTATCAATAGCTGTAGTAGTTGTAGTAATAATGCTGGTACTTATATAAATAATAATAAATGAAATATTAAAAAAAAAATAATTGTATCTAGGAAACGTGAATGGATGTCGATTGGAAAGAACTGACTTAGTTATCAATACAGGCAATTATATTCGCAAGGGCCGGTAGCGTTACAGATTAATTATTAACTCAATTCAGTTTAAGGTTACACTCCTCTTGAGGTTCAGTCTTGCGTGCAAGCGATAATGAGAGAGGAATTCTTAATTATTTGAAAGTTGTATCTAGTTATGGCTGAAGTAACCCGGACATATTACCCACGTGGATAAAATTTAAAGTCCCATTCGTAATTCTCCTGCAGATTCAGAATTCGGTAGAAGATTTCGGACTTAGACAAACTTTAAATTAAAATGGTCAGAGGTTTAATCGGCCGGGCTTTTGGATGAATAACATTTAAGATTTGAACAGTACTCCTAATAATCTTTAATATAAATCTCAACTGTCTGTTTAAATGTATGTATGTATGTATTATATATGTATGTATGTATGTATGAGGGTCTTAAGCATGACACACACAGCTGGAAATGTCACACTTGTGAACGAGAGCTTTTGTCAAAAGATTGCTACGTCATCCACCTTAAGTCGCGCAAAACTCCTGTTCAGGTAAACTTTGCACATACTAGTCCGAACCAAACTATCTTTTTAACATGCAGCAACGTTTGCAAATCTACTGCTGGCCTGAAAAGACATGTGATTGTGCATAGGAATACCCTTCAACCCCCTAGAAAAAGTCAACTCGATGGAAATTATGCAATTTATATGTCACATCTTCTTCAAGATGTGCAAATCTGCCGCGGAGTACAGAATCATCTGAGATGTCATGGACGACAAGATTGGGAAAACTCAATAATGTGACGGCGATAATCTAGAAAGATGCAGCAATTATCAAGTACGTATGCATGCCTGCTAAATCTTTCGACAGAGGCGATTGATTTTACAAGATTGATCTCGCTTTTAAGCCCGGCTCTTCGGACGAAAAATATCGAAAAATCGGCTAAAAACATTATTTCCGTCACCCCCAACTTGGCATTTTTTTACAAGGATGGATCGCTTTTTTTCCTCTAAGTTTTCGAACGTCGTCCACGCTTTTCGATTGACTAGCCTTAATTTAAAACTTCGCCACTTCCAGGTTGGCAGTTGACACAGCGGCAAAGACGTCACTTTTTTTACACGTTCTTTTTCTCCTTCGCGGTACGGGTTCAAGTCTGTCTGCCTAATACCACTTATTTTCTTTTGTTCAATGCACAACTCCAAACATTCGGGAAACGCCAGACATCCAGGCTAATAACAAATAAGAGATAAACGAGAGAGAATGTTTGACAAATTATATAGGAGATTAACCAGCGAAATATTAGATCCAGTATTTTAAGTAAAAAGCTAATTAATGGATTAAAATGAATCATAAAAAATATCCTGTGCGATTCATAGACGTAACATTGTATTACAGTGTCCTATTCCAGTCGCTTCTATTCTAATATCTGTTTACCTCCCCCCCAGTAGATTTTCAAAACTAAGGTAAATATACATCTCCTGTCTTTGCAATAATTAGTTTTCGTTTTTGGTAATTACTAACATCTAGTGACTTCCTGTCTTGTATCGAGTAATTTCTATAAAAATATTCTCTGGATTATGCAGACAACTGACCTAATTTGATATGTTGGTTAAAAAACAGTCATTTGAACAATAGTAAATTCCGGTGTAATACAAAACCCAATATATATATATATATACGCTTCCTATTTTTGTTAGGTAAACGCTGGGCAACGACAGGACACGCCGGGTATAAAACAGTTATTCGGTTGTCTATCTATCTATCTATCTGTCTATCTATCTATCTATCTGTCTGTCTGTCTGCCTAGCGGAGTAAATAATAGAGATTGAATCGTGGGAAACGATAAGTTGAGTGAGAGAGCAGGTGCAGAAAGGGTCAAGCGGCTATATTGTTAAATGTATCAAACTAGCGACCGATCAGGTGGCACCGGAAAGTATCCGATTCGGCCCGAAAGTGACGTGCCAAGTTTTCCGCTTTGAATAAGCTGAGTTAATTTTATAAATTCAGTTTTGAGGCGCCAAAGAATCGAGATAGGTTGAATCGGTCTCCCCATATGGGGGGCAACGGTTTTAAAACCGATGCAGAGAAAACTCAAGCCAAGATTCACACCAGTTTTGCTTTGACGAGATGCCTGTTAGTGAATAAATAATATGAATAAAATGTACATAGTCTAGTGTCTGTTTTGGAGTGTTTGTTTTGAACAGAACTCACCCCCCCCAAAAAAGGGAGTAAATCTCTTAGAAGTAGTAACATGTACGCCCTCGTGTTACGTAGATTATACATGCTGACGCGCACGCACATCCACAAACTATACAAGTCAGGGGCCGTTAAGAAATAGACATCAAGCATCTGAGAGCATTATTCCCTTTAAATATACATTTAAATATGAACCCTTTTAATATAACACATTTTATTACTCCTTTAGTTATCGGATAGAGATTGCAAATTTTAAAAGATTTACTGAGAGAACATATGCATTCATGGTCTGAATGTTTCCATTCTCTTGCAGATAACGTGAGACTTGTAAGTAGCCATCCCAGCCATAATCAGGAGACAGAAAAGATAAATGTGTCATTGAATTCTTCGAAGAACCGGATCGAAAATTGTGGTTAATATGTCGAAAAATAAATCATGGAGCACAAATGTGTTCCCATTTTAATAGTATATCTCGCATGTATGCCCCCCCTGGCAAAATATTCACAATACACACCCGTCGGCGGAAACCACTGTCACTAGTTGCCCCCACACTTTATCTGTGCCTAAACCTAAACGTAGATTCCATGAGCAAAGCGTTTTTCTTAGAACTGGACGCCTATGGAATTGTCTTCAGTTTTCCTGCTTTCCGGCTGAACGCAATATGGTTGTCTTCAAGTCTAATGTGAACAAGTTTTTGATGAGCCGTTCCAAATTTACCGAATTTCCATTAGTAAGGATTACAATATTGTTCAATTTCTATTGTACACTCTTTGACAATTATCCTCGAGTGACCTCTTGGCCTTGATAAGTGGTGATGCCTTTGTAAAGAAACATCTTCATAGCCCTTTATATTTTTCTGTTTAAAATAGAAAACCTTATTTTAGAAAGACTTTCGTGCATTAATAATAGGGCTGAGAGCTTATGCAACTGGATTCTGGAACACAATATGCACCTCGTTTTAATGGTGCCATTCCCGATCAATAGCTATTTAAAGTTTTCACTTACAAAAAAAATGTACCTCGTTTGCACTAATTGGATTACATAAGAATCATTTCGCAGAATCCATACTTAAAGATACATACAATTTTCCACATATCAGCGCAGTACTTTCCGGAAAAAGAAAACTACTAGAATAAACCTGCTGTAGTGTGACTGGTCATTCAAAGCCTCGAGCTAAAACATTTCAGTCGTGGCCTTGAACAAATAGGACGAATTAGCGTTCCACTAGTAATCTAATTTTTTCACTTACAAAGAATAGAGATTTATATTTGAAAAGGCCATCGCATATTACAAATAAGAGTGGCTACGTAGAAAAAAATAATGTTGGTGCAGAAAAGTCGCTCATATAATGGTACCACTGCTGTCTCCGTAGTTTATAGCTGTTTTAATAAATAAAAAGAAGAAGCGCTCCTACTATAAGAGCAACAGTTATATTTTCGAGGTGTTTTTAATGACAAATCTGAGACATAAGTGTGCTATAAGCGATCATTATAAATTACAGGCAGTGTACAAGGTTGGCTATGTATCCAATTAGCATTAATGTAAGCATTTCGGATCGTTTGCAAATTCCATACAGCCATTTCCAAGGACAAATCTTGCTTAAAGGTAAATATTGTGGCATTCTTCTAACGCCTTGCCGAATTGCAATGCTATTATCTCGTGCCCGGCGGTATCTACTCTTATTTAATCTCGAGATGTATTACGGTGCCGGAAAATGTGAATAATAAATCAGCGCACAAATGTTAATCCAGTTTTCGTCAAACGACCCAAAGTTTATTCTTGAGAAACGGACACAATGTCAGAATAAGAAATACAAATGTTTGATGTAAAAAAAAGTTCTAGTAACAATAAACCATAAATTTATCATCATCAGCATTTGAACTTTTGTACAACTAGCCTGGTTACCCGGCATTGCCCGGTGTTTAAATAAAAACGTGACCTCTGTGCTATTCCGTCCATCACCAAACCGGATGTGACAGAGGACTACATTTGGAATAGTAAATCGAAAAAAGGGGATGATCTTCGAAAATATCGACGAAAAATGCGACTCTCTCTCTCTCTCTCTCTCTCTCTCTCTCAGTACACAAGTGCCTAGTTGCAGGTGAAGAAATTAATTTTTTTAACCATGATTTCGATATTTGTCGTCTTAAATGCCACACTTTAAAACGGTACCAATCTCGTGAAAATCCATTGACTGGGTCGAATTATTTAGGCAGACATATAAACCCACACACATACATATATACATATATACATGATGATGATTGCAACGTCTTGTCAGACGAGTGCCCCTCCCTCAGACATTTAAAATCCATGAGCCCAAATGTTTGAGTTAGTATCTATACAAATATGATTTTACAGAGTCGTAGCTTTGTACGACAGCTAAGTCTCTCTCTCGGTTCAAAATGTTGAGATCCAGCAACAAGCAAGAGCAAGATAGCCAGCAACAAATTAAACTGCAGACCAGCTAAATGCGGGTAATGGTCTTCCGCTTTATGGTTTTTTAAATCAGAGATTTGCTTCTCCTAGAAAGGTTGCCTTCACCACGGTTTACGGGAACCCTCTCCACCCCAATACACATATACACACGCACACACAAATATACACGGTGCTAGTTGGCCGTTAACCCAGAAAAAGAGTTCATTCGCCCTTTGTCAGGTCATGTCATTTGCTACTGGTACCATGTAACCCAGTACTACCTGCCTCATGGTCGGGTCACCGGCGACTAAACTGGTTACCCACCAGACTTCTTTGGTGAGGAGGGCGGCTAGTCTCCCTAAAGGATTAAAAACAAGATCTTCCAAAGGGACATATATACATACATACATACATACATGTAGACAGACAGGTGAGATTTATATCATAGACTAGCCTAGGAGCCCGTCGTTGCTCGGGTGGTTTGAGGTGTGTGTTAGCAATATTATATATATATATATATATATATATATATATATATATATAAATATATATATATATTCATGTATATATATATATATAATGTTTATTATCTGTCTTTTTATTTTCATTACTGCTTGCAATTGTTAATCATCCGCTTTCATAATCATTTTCAATTACTTTGTTTTGCAGTTATTATTATTATTGCGGTCTTATAGGATTGAGTTTCTCAAGAAATATTTAATTTCCAATTATTGGATATGATTACGTTCATCAAAATTACAAAGGTTACCTTAACGTTTGTTTCTTTGTATGTGATTATTTTTACTTTGTCTACTGGCTTCAATTAATTTATCCATCTATTAATCAAGAAAGCTGTCAATAAGTATTTAGGCGCAGACGTATAGACATATCCGCACACAGACATACACATGCATATTCATGTATAAACATATATAATTATATTTGTGCGTGTCTATGTAAGGAAGACCCAATTGAAAACAATTTACCGCAGAGAGAAAATTATAATTACAAATACCACATAAGGATTAACGCAAATCTAGAGACACGTGATCGCTTAGATGAGTTTCCGGGCGTTTTTGTACAGGCATTTACATTTTTTCAGTATAGTGTTGCTATATATCTTATTCTATGACTGATCTATGTTTATGATGTCAGGTCTAAATGAATAGCTACATCAGGAACTAGAATACACCCTACTAAAGCTTGATTGTCACTCTGGCGCTGTATCTTAGTGCTCCGGTATTGGTAGTTATTAATACACCCTTCAGCATGACCAGGTGGTAATTTGGCAGTAAGCGGAGAAATACACAGAAAATAAAATGCAATCCCAATATTCCCCTTCGTTTTATCGATTTCTTTCTTCCCAGACCACCAGGAATTGAACATATATATTCTGACCCTTTGTAAATGAGAAGAGGGGGAGACCCTTCCCGACCTTAGCACCGGTTAGGTTAGTTAGTAAGTTTTAAAGAAGTAATTATGTAAATAAATTGTAGGAACTGTAGATTGTATGTTAATATTGTAATATATATATATATATATATATATATATATATATATATAAGTGAATTTAGTTTACAAATAAATGGCTACACATAAGCATACATGTTTCAGCGAAAACACAGTAAGGGAATCGCTTCGTCAGGCCACGGACAACTCTCTGACAATTCGCTGAAACATGTATGCTTATGTGTAGCTATTTGTTTGTAAACTATATTCACTTATTTTGGATCTGTCTAAACATTGAGCACTCTTTTGGGTGACACACTTATATATTTTGTTTTAAGCAAACAAATAATTACTACAATACAATATATATATATATATATATACACACACACACACACACACATATATATATATATATATATATATAAATACATTTTATAAAAAAGAAGTTTATTATATTTCTCAAATAAATTGCGACCTCTGTTATGTGCTTTTGTGTCTGCTATAAATGTCTGGCATAAAAGTCTGTCATAAATGGCTTAAGTTGAATGAGGGTTTCCTAGGTCCTAGCCAAGGTGTAACCAGAATGAGGATATCTTGAGAGAACGATCTCAGGTATTCTTTTCCTCTTGATACTCAGATATGGGATCATTTCTAAGACATTTTGGGAAACCCGTGGGTCAGTCACACACCAGTGACCGACTGATCGTGTTATAAATGGTGCCCTTTGACCAGGATATAATATTTTCTCACGTGGACATAATTTTGACCCTGCCAGGTTTAAATCGATTACGGCACCATCTCTTATAAATCGGTATGATTATAAAACTGAAATGACCTTATAACGATGTAACCCACTTTCCGGTTTACGATATCCGGTTGCGCATGCGCGCCTGACCTGCTCACTGATATATATACGGTATTATTTCGAAATTATTATTTAACATGAGAAGAGTAGGGTTTAAAATAATTTAAACGTAATAAAGAAATGTACGATGTAAAAAATAAACGCAGACAGTATTAACAATTGTTTATTTGGATAATTTAAACGCGAAAAAAACAAAAAACAAAAGAACAATTGGGACGCTGAAATATTAACGTTATTATTTCGAAATTATTATGAAACATGGGAAAAGTGTGGTTTAAAATAACTTAAACGTAATACAGAAATGAACGAAAAAACGCAGATATATAAAAATTTGATTTTAACTATAAGTATTATGGTATTTGTTCAGTGCACATTTACCTATAAGTATGACAAACCACTTATAATTCAGTAAGTGTATATATTTTTTTCAAAAATAATCAATTATAGTAAACAGAACGACTCATAGAAATCTATCTATATTTTGTTTCATTTTAATATACTTTCATAGAAATGTTTCTGTTATGTAAAAAAACTATTTTCTTTACATCACGAGTCTCACGCTCATACATGAATTCCATAACAAATATAACATACTGACCCAACGGGACACGGCTAGTCTAGTAGTATATAAACTGCTGAGTATCAAAAATGCAATATGGATATCGGGACACACAGAAGAATAATATGTAAGAGATTTCTGGTTTAAACTTTGGAAAGCTTCCAACTGATGTTGGAACATCATGCATAAGTCAGGCTTAAGTTTTTGAGTGGCGTAAGATATTCAAGGAATTCAGGGAGTCTGTGAGCGATGATTATATGTGTGAGGACTGAGGGTGTCAGAACACAGGGATTGATTTTCTAAATAAAGAATTTAATTGATAAAAACCGTTGTGTGTTTTCAAATGCAGTAAGTGCACTGATTGATGTCAGTGTGGGAACTGTACACATTATTATTTGCGAGGAACCAAAGCATTCATAATCTGCAATCCCTTGCAGGTATTAATGGCGTGAGACTTGTAAATATCTACCCCAGCTATACTCACGTGGGAGGAAAGAGATGCGTCTTGAATACTTTGGAGAACCGTATTCAGAATTGGAATGACTATGTAGAAAATAATCTGGAGCACAAATGTTACCTCGTTTTAATATTGACATTTGCAACTATTGTAGCGCTGTAAATGTTACTGTTTAAAACAGGAAAACTTATTTTATAAGTATAAGGAATATATGCGCGAATGCATCTGCCCACAAATTGACCTTCATAGTTCTCATCTTGAGTGTCATTTTCACAACTTTTCTGTCAAATTTCGAAGAGCATATTTTATTTACTCCACGGAGGTAGCATGTTCTTGTTCCGTCAGCCATGATTGAATAAAGGACGTAGATGATTCCAAATTGTAGTTCCCAGTCGCCTACATTGAGAATTGAACCTGCAGGAGAATATCACTTTCACAATTAATTTTTCCAAGTACTCTAACCACTGCGCCAGGGGTCCTTGAGGACATTCCCGTCTAGATTCCCGAGTAAGACAGAAACATTCCCGAGTTCCAAAAGATACACCTGAAGAAGGTCGGAGGTTACATCGATTGAAATGTGAAAATGACACTCAAGATGAGAACATTAGTTCGAAGAATCTAAATAATACGAATAACCAATCCTCATCTCAAAAATTCCAAAAATCACAATAAATTACAAGAGAAAAGCAGAATTAACAGCTAATAGTCCAGTCCTTTCTTCCTGTGCCTTTTGTTATTCGTTGAGCTCAAGGATAAACTTAGACGCTATCATTATGAGACACTTTGGGAGAGGATATTTGGTGTGACGAGAGTCGTTGACACACTTACACAAAACGCCTTCAATGATATATGTATGACTATTACAACGACGGTTACTGGGAAAGTATCGGTCGAAAAGCCTCTGCGTCGTTTTTTTTTAAATTGTTACATCTCCCCCCGTTTTTATTGGTTTCACGCGTACAATTATAAAGGGAAATTAATATTACGTAGTTCTTTTTCAGTTTCATTTTGCTATATAATTTTAAACTAAACTATATTTAAAAAAAAACTATGTATAAACAGATGACCGACATTTTGAAACACGTTAAAATGTGAAAAAAATGAAGGAAAAGAAAGAAAAGAAAACCCTTTTTTCCTGTCTTTTCTTTTTAAAAAGTGAAATATCTATGTTTTTTTATTCCAAGCTATATCATATTCAATAGAGTTATTTAGCTTGTTTGGTATTTTTATTACAAGTATAATCCGTTTGCTTGCGATGGTATATTCAATCGCACGAGCGGTATGTGGACTCTTCTGTATAAACTGTTTTGCAGAACTTTTAATAAACAAGCTAAACTGTTTTTGCAACATTTTTACGTAGAAAAAAATCTTAAATAAAATTAATAAAACGTTTATTCTTTTATGCCCTTTTATTTGTTTTTGTTTTTAAGTGGAAATATTTCACATTAATTCTGTATTTTTCATAAGCAAACGAAACATTTTTTACATCATTAATGATTCTTACGCAATCACAAGGGCTTACTTATATCATATACAAATATAAAATAAGAACATTTCCTACCAACAATTAATAATCAGATTTCGTCAGCAATATTTAACATTTAAACTTAAGCAAACAGTGACGTCAAAGTCTCTTTTCTGTGTTGCAGATATTGTCGATGTGTGACTTCCAGTGATAAGCTTATGTCTTAGACGTGTGTACGAAGCTAGATGTGCCATGGAATTTATGGTATAGCTATCTTTAGAATTGTAGAGACTGAGAATAAAAATATATTCTAAGTCCAAAATTATCGCTGATTTTAATGGAACCACATGCGTCTTCGTATGGATTCTACTTTTTGAATTTGAAATATATGAGGCTTTACTTTTGGAAGACCCCTCGTATAGCAAAGCGCTTTTTTAGTCAACCATGTTCAGTTACGGTTTTATACTGAAAAAAAAAAAAATTTTGAGGCAAAAAAGGTTGCTCGTTTTTATGGTATATAACCAGTCAAATTTTGGGATAAAGAAATAGAAGACTTTTAGAACGAGTCAGGTACAAACCAAGAATCAGAGGCCACACTACCCCACATTTAGTATAGCCATTAATCTGCAAACGAAATCTTGTCGCGATTGACAACCGATTGAGGCAATGGACCCTTGATTAAATAAATAAGAAAATAAACATTGAAAATGAATTGAAATCAGAACATCGAAAGAGTTTTCATTACAACTGGTAAAAGCTGAAAAGATTTTGTGGGTCTTGATAAACTTTGACTTTTTTATTATTCACCACACAGTTTTCTAAGTACTGTGTGTAAGTCCTTGTCCATTTATTTATTCAAGTGATGTATTGCTTGGTACAAACATAGACATATATGACTCACTTTCTATCTGTTTTAGCTGTGATCCTCCGCTTCTATTTTCTATATATCTTATCAAACTAATCTGTTTTATTCCTATATTTTCTATAGACATTGTAACTTATTCAGTAGCCCCTGGTGTTTCACTAAAGATTAACTGGAGTAGAAAAGAATACACTAAGATAATAAAAAAAATAGTAAACCAATTGCCGGGCAACGCCAGGGAGTGAATCATTCAGGTACTGTATTGCTTGGTACAAACATTGACGGCTATTACCTCCTATATATTTCATTCGGTTGAGGCATACATGAATTCATTGATGTTTATCACTTTTTATGTTGCCCAAGCGTTTAGACTGTCCCTGTTTGTTTCTCATCATCCTTCTCTGCTTTTACAAAACGATCTTTCCCGTTAAAACAATTCCTGTTTTTTTTTCAATAGACATAGCCCATAAATCGCATCTGTCTTCGTCGTACTGTTCTTACTAGAGAGCTTTCTGTGTTTCCCCTTGATTTGTTTCTTTTTGTTTTTGTTTTGTTTTTGTACACAGGGACCACCACTTATCAAGGTCAGGATACCACTCGAGGATAAGGGTTAGTGGGTATACATTAATTAATGTGATTATAGCGTGGTAATCGTAAGTAGTGGGAATTTTGTAAATTGGATTACTAAGGGGGAGCATTCATCAAGAACTTGTTTACGTTGGACTTGAAGACAATCAGATTGTAGTCAGCTGGATAGCAGGCAATCGGAAGAGAGTTCCATATGCGTGCAGTTCTAAGAAAGAATCTTTGTTCATGGAATCTACATTTAAGTTTAAGCACAGATAAAGAGTGTGGGAAATTATTTATATTGGTTTTGATAGACGAGTGTTTTTCGGGTCCAGGATATTTTCAAAATTCTCCTTATGAACACAATTACAGTTAACTCTATTATTTTCCTCGGGCTGCTGGTGATTGCCCCGCACTCACCGCCGTATAAGAGAACAGACCACACGTACTTTTAGATAATTCTGAATGTTGTGTTCATTTTAATACATGTGTGGATCATAATTGAGGATAGTTTTGTAGAATCAATTTTAGCAGCGATTATGTGTAATACATTAGTGTACAATATTCGGTAGATAACACGTCAAAGAATGTAAAGTTTGGATCAGTCCCACGCCGAACTAATTCAAATTCATTCGGCATACTAATTGAAGCGCGCCGTTGTCGACGTAAAATTGATGTGGTTATAATTATCCCGTTGTTTTGCCGTAGCTTTGCAGCCGAAGGCCCATTTCTCTTTATAATTAACAACGTAATTTGGCTTCCGGTTTTCATTTGAATAACGAGACAAACTTCAACAATACTTATCTAAATGTCTTTGTCTTTGATGATGTACGCGTACATGCGTGAATAAAAAGGCGGATAAAAAGAAGAATAACATATTTAAGATAGGTATTAAATACTTAAGGTCATTAGAGCGAATGAAAGACACGAAGAGAAGTAAGGTGGAAGAGAGTAAAAAGTCGGAGACGGCGTTGATTAATTTGTTGCAGTGTGAAGCTGTGTTATAAATAACGTTGTGGCTTGAGATACGGATGCACATAGAGAACTACATGAAAAAAGAGAGGCAAGTAAGATGAGTTGTTTCAACGAAAAGAAAGCTAATAAATTATTGAAAGGTAGAAAAGAAAAAGAAAGAGTCACATTCAAGAGAGAGAAAGAAAGAGAGAGAGAGCGATTGCATCTAAACATCTATATAATAACACGGAAGTAGCTTTAACATACGCACATGTCTAATGCCTTGCAGATTATAGATTATTCGATCGGGAGATCCTATTTATGAAAAAAAGAAGATAGAAGGTGATAACTTACTACGAACATTAAATTAGTATATAGAAATACGTATATATACTCCTTTTTAAGAAATAGGATCACCGAAGCGCAATGTAATTATTATTATTATTATTATTATTATTATTACTGCCGTCGTCGACGTCGTAGTCATCATCATCATCATCATCATCATCATCATGCTTCTTCTTTCGTCTTCTTCTTCTTCCTCTTCGTCTTCTTCTTATTACTATTGGATCACAAAGGGCTTTCACACAGGTGATCATAGATCTCTCCTTGAACACGCCCTGTGGTGTTCTTCGAAAGCTGAGAGACAGCACGTCGCCCCGGATTTTCAGTATTTTTCACCTCTTTCGATAACATTAGCAAATGATTTTGCGTAAACGCAACATCCGCTTACCATTGATTTCTCGCTGGCAGCGGCCATTATTCTCCACAAGAATTTGAGTTGCAATAAGCTTCCCCAAACTCTCAGTTCTCTTCACACTTGTCCAGCTGAGGTCTGGTTAGCGCTCTCCTTTCGGTCTGTTCATCCTGCTTGACGCTTCTCGACTATTTGGAATCATTTGGGCGGGGGAGCAGCAACGGACCAATAGGATGGGCATGAGGAAGGGATAGAGAGCGTATAGATATGCAGCTTTAATGTTTTTGGTTATATGTAACGCTTCTTCATATTTTTCCTCTGCAGCAGTTTGTTTGGTGCGCACAGATTAGTCTCCACATTCAAGCTTTTTCTTTATATTTCAGCTGTTTTCATTGTTGCTGTTCATTGTATCTTTCCAGCCATTCCTCTGATTGAAATTTCTCCCATCCTTTTTTCAAAGTCTTTCAGAATTGTTCTTAGCCCTTCTACTATTATACGTACTATCTTGATTTTCTTGATCATCTATATCCTTTTCAGCTCTCTAGCTAGCTCTGTGTGTTTGCTCTGTTTCCTATTTTCTTTTATATTTACCCTGTGACCAGCTAGAACAGCAATCTACAATGTGACAGCACTTTTATTTCTTGTAAATAATAAAAACATCCGGTCTCTTTGCTTGGATGGGTTTATCTGTGTATATGTACATGTCCAATAGAATTTTGTGATTCTCGTTTTCAAGTACTATTGCCGGCTTATACTTGTACCACTTATATATGCATTCAAGATGCTGTTGTTTGCCTAATTCCCAGTGTACTGCACTTCTCGATTGATCGTGCCTATTCTTGTATAGCTTTTCGGCCAGTTTGCTGCATTCGCTACCTATATGGATTATCGTTTCTCTCTCTTTCTTTGTCCCCAGAGTCTGCATTTGTTGTTTCTTGGTGTGGGTTGGTCTTATTCAGTTAGCTTGTGCTTCCGTTAATAGGATTCTGTTTCTTGGGTTATCTTCGCATTATTATTATTATTATTATAATTATTATTATTATAATAATAATTATTATTATTATTATTATTATTATTATTATTATTATTATTATTATTAGCAAAAGTACCCGTCGTTGATTTTAATGAACCACCGTTCTGCCAGATCAAACATACCCCTTCCTGTGTCTCGATACATCTTCTATCATTATAAGTAATCAGTTTTTTAAAAATAGTCAACCATTTAAGAGCCTATACGTGACCAGACACACAGACACACACACCCATTTAGCTTTATATTATATATTATTATTTTTATTATTATTTATATTTTAATTGTTATTATTTTCATTGTTATTTAATATTTATATTTTTATTATTATCATTTTTATCATTATTTTTATTATTATTATCATTATTTTATTATTATTATAATTATTATTATTTGTATTATTATTATTATCATTATTTGTTCTTATTATTATTCTTATTATTATATTATTTTATTGTTATTATTATATAGTATTAATGAAAATAACAGGAAATATAAAAATAACAACAACAACAAGGATTAAAATAATGCTCGGTTTGGTTAGTACGTGGAAAAAAATATAACTTCTGGCTACAGGGAAATGGTAGTATCTATTCTGTCTTTTGATGATATTGTGATATCGTCTGTGTCCAGTCCGGATGGGCTTCCATACATTGAAAATATGTCACAAATTCGTATAAAGATATTGAAGATAACCCGTAATGACCAGATACATTATGACACTACATTAACCAGATTACTTCTATAAATAATTGTTCAGTTTAAACAAAAAGGCTACAATATTATCGCGTTGTCTCCATTCACGCTGGATGTCCACAGAATGTTCAATAGCAATATATTGCATGTAATCTATTACATGTAATATATTACTAGTAACATATTGCATGTAATATATTACATATGTAATATATTGTATGTAATATATTACATGTAATGTATTACATATGTAATATATTACATATAATATATTGCATGTAATATATTACATGTAATGTATTACGTGTAATATATTACATGTAGTATAATACATATGTTATATATTGCATGAAATATATTACATGTAATGTATTACATATGTAATATATTACATGTAATATATTGCATATGTAATACATTACATGTAATATATTACATGTAATGTATTACATGTAATATATTACATGTAATATATTGCATATGTAATATATTGCATGTAATATATTACATGTAATGTATTACATATGTAATATATTACATGTAATGTATTACATATGTAATATATTACATGTAATATATTACATGTAATATATTACATGTAATATATTACATGCAATATATTACATATGTAATATATTACATGTAATATATTACATGTAATACATTACATGTAATATATTACATGTAATGTATTACATATGCAATATATTACATGTAATATATTACATATGTAATACATTACATGTAATATATTTCATGCAATATATAACATATGTATTATACTACATGTAATATATTACACGTAATACATTACATGTAATATATTACATGCAATATATTATATGTAATATATTACATATGTAATACATTACATGTAATATATTACATACAATATATTACATATGTAATATATTACATGCAATATGTTACTAGTAATATATTACATGTAATAGATTACATGCAATATATTGCTATTGAACATTCTGTGGACATCCAGCGTGAATGGAGACAACGCGATAATATTGTAGCCTTTTTGTTTATAATATATTACATGTAATGTATTACATATGTAATACATTACATGTAATATATTGCATGTAATATATTACATGTAATGTATTACATATGTAATATATTACATGTAATGTATTACATATGTAATATATTACATGTAATATATTACATGTAATATATTGCATGTAATATATTACATATGTAAGATGCTGCTGTAGATTTTAACAGGACCCGCCACTTTTTCTTGTAAATAAATATTATCAATTCCACATGTCCCGCCCGTAAAATTTACAAACTAAAGGATCACAAAGCCAAGGAAAGAGAAATAAACCATGGGGAGAAATAGAGAAAATAAATGGGAACGGTTGTCAGGTCGTTTAAATATAAAGTCACGCAATAAGTATAAAAGGCAACGAAGAATAACGAGTAGACGAAAATATGAACAAGCAGTTTCTAATTTATTATCAAACTTTTGAAACTTATTTTACTGGGGGGGCAGCATGTTTATCGCTCCCTCACAATTCCTATGGAAATTTTGTTTTAACTTTTATCGACAGATTCGCGCATGGGAAGCAAAAATGATGTTTTCTTAAGTACCAACTTCTTTAATCTATACATTAATACGATACCGTGACTGTGTTTTCTCTCTGCCACGCTTACATCCGGACGCTATAATTGTTTTCTACTTCCATTCATTTTTATAACAAATTTTACCAAGAATTCTTCATTAGTATATATATATATATATATATATATATATATATATAGTAATTTATAAAATATATATGGCGATTAAGCTACACTGAATATTCTGCGTTTCATCCAGTATAGGATTCTCAGGCTTATGCGCGAATTATGTGGTTGCTTCTTGTTTCTATATGTGCTGAGGATTTCGCGTAAGCCAATCAGCTTTCTAGTATCCACCGCGCCCCCTCTTATCAGCCAATGGGCATGCATTTTATCGAACAAAGGATCTGTTTTAGAACTAGGTTAGTGGTTTAAGGTAGATCTTTTCCTTCTTTTTTCATATATATATAAACATACCTATGTGTACACACATACATGCACATATATATATATATATATATATATACATATACATACATATATGTTTGATCGTTTATTTATATTCATGTTTATTTAATTTATTTATTTGTTTGTTTTCTATTTTTATTGTTAGTTTTAAGGCTATTTTGGTATCTCTATCCTAGAGTAAGTTTAATTTTGTGAACACAGTTGTTTGTTATTTCTCGTCTACAGTTTAATAGATTTTGAGGTTCTTTAAAGTACAGGATAGAAAATTTTTCATGGAGGCATAATTTACATGGGTCGTCTAAATGTCTGCACGTGGTAGCTTGTCTCATTATTTTCCATTCGACTACCGGCGAATGTCCGCTTTCTTTGAGTTCCCAGTATTTATTCGCTAGTGTTGATTTTATACGGTGTTTTTTATTTTTGTGTGTACTTTTGTTTTTTTTTCAAAAGTTTTTGAATGTACTTTTGTTACTTTTCAAAAGTACATTCAAAATTAAAAAAAACATATATATTATAAATTACTAACTAGCTCTACCTACGTATTGAGCACTTTTGAAGTAAATATTTGATGTTTACGCATAAATTTGTACTTTCGTATATTAAATTTATGTGAGTAAATGAAGTAGTTACATATATATATATATATATATATATATATATATATATATATATATATATATATATATATATATATATATATATAAAGATTGTATGTCGGTTTCGATTCAAGCTAATGCACCTAAGTCGTAAGGGTATATTTTTTTTTATTTTTGTAATCGCAACTTTATAATATATAAAAATTGATAGAACATTAACTTTATTATAATATATACGACTCTCTAAGAATTAAAATATAATATTTAAGTATACTTTACGAGCGGGGTTTGCCGGGCGTCTCTGCTAGCTTAGATAACTACTTTTGCAGTTTTAACAAAAAAGCTACATTATTTGAACATCTCCATTTACACTGAACATTTACAGAATTCTAAAATAATATATTACATATGAACGAGTAGCTTGTAGTTTCTTTTTTTTCTTTTAAATTAAAAAAAAAAACGATAAAATTTTTCAGAAATTCCCCCTTTAGAAATTTAATTCCGAATTATTTTTAGTTTAACCAACAAAGCAGTCTTTTTCTCAGATAAAAGTGTATCTGGTATAATATTGCGGAAGAGAAGAGGTCACAGAAAAATATAGACGGGGTATGTAGAATTAGACGTAATGTATACGAAAACTTCCAACCACTTAAGAGAGATGGAAAATACAAAAAATGATGAGTGGGTACCCCATGAATTGAACGACAACCAAAAGAAACGCTGTTCTAAAGTGCCATTTTCTGATCTTTTACGCCACAAGAACGACCCATTTTTCAATAGGGTTGTAACTAGCATGGGAAATTGGGTTGTTTACGACAACCGGCGACGCTCAGCTCAGTGATTAGACGCCAACGAATATAGGTGTCTTAGATATGTTGTTAACGCAGGCCTGGAAACTTATGTAAGGCACCTCGTATATTATCAATCTCATTTATATTCTAACAATGACGCCTTGGTGAATGCTAGCCAAAATATCTTTAATGAAGTTGCTTTTATTTGTAAATTTAAACGAATGTATTGTGAATATGATCAGGTCTTTTACCCATGACAGAAGGAGGAGGTACATCATAGATATATACATTTAAAAAGAGTATATGTTTGTTTTTCACAAATGCGTCATCCCTTATCAAGAACAGGCGGCTACTCGAGGATAATGGTTAATAAGTGCACGGTAGTCAATTGGACAATATAGTAATAATCGTTAGTTGTGGACATTTTTTAAATTGTATTAAGTAATGGGACGGCTCGTAAAGAACTTATGCACGTTTGACTTGAAAACGATCATATTGTAGTCATTTGGTAAGCAGGGGAACGGGGGAGAGTTCCACAGGCGTGCAGAAAAAAAAGCTTTGCTCATGAAATATACGTTTAGGTGATAGTCTAGATATAGAGTGGGGTGAATATTGATGGTAGTTTCAGCAAGACGATTGTTTTTCGTGAAAGGGGGGATCACAAATTGGAGCTCAGACGAGAACTTGCCATAAGTATTATGATAAAACAGGGATAGGCTCTGAACGCTTTCGTATACACGGGAGTAGCATGTCGTTTTTGATTTGATAAAAGTTATAGCGTCGTTTTTTTTTTTTTTCAGGAACAAGAGAAGGGCGGTGACGCTGACTAAGTTGTTAAAAGCACACACTGGCTGAAAACCTGCGTGTGTCAAGTTTGCATCATTTTTTTTCCATAGAAACATTTTCACTTATGTTGTCTTTCTAATAGGTCCAAAATAATTACGATATGCTAATACACAAAAGATATCAAAATATGTCTTTATTCTTAGTGATGATTATGAATGCTGTGTAATATATGTATGTGCGATGTCTGCAGGTTCCCGATAAAAAGACAGACAAAATAATCTTCATTTAATCTATAAGTGCAGTTTTCTATGAAACTAGCAAAATGCCCGATATTCCCTACTTGTAAAATACCATTGAATAATATATTTTACTTCATGCGTATTTTGTATTTATTATATAGCTAGTCTGGCTGCCCGACTGTTTGGAGGTGTTAGGGTTAGGGTTAGAGGTGTGTGACAAGCCAAAAAAAGGGCTAGTAGGTAGGGAGGCTTGATCCGTACCTTTAAGGAGAAAAAGAACGTGAAAAAACAAATGACGTCTTTGCCGTTGCGTCCATCGATACACCGGAAGTGTCGAAGGTTTAATAAAGGCTAGTCTTTTGTAAAAGATTGAGAGCATTGCCAAGGCTTCTGCAAAGAAAGGTTTGCTCCCTCTACCGTGCTAGAAAACTAATTACGCCTGACAGTATCCTATAAGGCAACCATTCGCCCATGTATGGAGTACTGTTGTCACATCTGGGCTGGTGCATCTGCTGCTTGTCTCTCGCTCCTGGACAGGGTTGAAAAGAGAGTCGCCAACCTGATTGGTCCTGAAATGTCATCTAGGCTTCAGCCTCTGTCCCATCGACGAGATGTTGCATCCCTCTGCCTTTTCTACAAATACTTTAATGGTGAATGCTCTGACGAACTGCAAACATTTGTACCTCCCCGACGTAACTACCCCCGACAAACCTGACACGCTACTAAGTCTAATCCCTTTACAGTAGAGATCCCTAGATGCAAGAAAAGCTTTTACTCCAATAGTTTTTTTCCCCAGAACTGCGGGTCTTTGAAACTCCCTTCCGGGATTCTGCTTTCCCAACTGCACTGATATGCAGAAGTTCAAGTGTAATATTAACAGACCTCTTTCTACTCATCTCCCTTCATAATGACCCTGCTACATAAGTCCCTGATAGTAGCCCCCTGCTTAAAAGTGGCACTGTGCCTTGTTTGGGGTGAAAATTGAATAATAAAAAAAAAGAACATTTGCGAAAATATATGAGAAAAACACAACAACAAACAAAGTGCCAAGTTCACACTGAAGCAAATAATGTGTTTAACCGAATCTTCGATATTTGTCATCCGAAAGGTCGAGCCTCGAAACGATACCGAATCTGTAAAAATATGTCGCCTCTGTAAAACGTATTTGGCAGACATACAAACATATTTATATACATGCATACATACATATATTAAAACAGACAGGTGAGCTTCATATTATAGTAGATAGAACAAATTATATATCCATTATTATATAACACCTAATATATATATATATATATATATATATATATATATATATATATATATATACATGTGTGTGTGCGTGTGGGTGTTTGTATGTCTGTGTTTGTGGCTGTGTTTGTGTAAAATGTAACTCATTTATTTAATGATTCTTTCGTTTTATAAGCGGAGCCGGCGACTGGCTTTGCCAGGGCATTAAATACTCTTAATTATGATATTTTTTTTCCACATTTCGCCCATTATATTACAGAGTCGTGATTTCCAAAGAGAGTTGTGATTTTCAAAGTAAAATAAAAAATAATATTAAGATATCATCTGATAGAATCGAAGCTGTAGCATTCAACGCTGGTGACATCAACGCTGTACCAACGTAAAACGAACGTAAATTGATGAAAAATTATTAATTAAAAAAAAGGAAAACTAATATGAATGTACAAAATGGTTTACAATTTTTAAAAATTTTTACTCTGTTTTGACCCCTTAAAAAAAAAGTTTTAATCACCTAAAGACCGATAAAAGAACGGCTCGTAAAAAAATCAATTACTTGAGATCCATAGCACCGTCCTCCAACTTTTAGTTTCGGAGGAGGTAGAGTCGTAAAATATAAAAAAAAAACACACCGACAGAAAGAGAGACAGACCGACAGGCAAATAAAAATATAGCCGTTTATATATTAGATTAGCGATCATTTTTGCTATGAAATAAATTCTGCTTTCTCGACCGTCTTTCCAAGTTGGTGTTATGTGCAACTTTTAAATCCTCTCATCACTATTATTCCATCAATGTTGAATCGATGGCTCCATTCAGTCTCAAAAGACAAAGGATGCCCCCTGTAGGGGCATAGGTGTGTAATTGTGTGCCAAGGGTTGCGCAAATACAACCAAACCTGTCCTGGACCGGCACTGCTTGAGTCCAGTATCAAGAAGAAGTCCACTTAGATTAGCGGAGAGCACATACAGCACCTGGTAGCCTCAAATGGTCACAAATTTAGTATTGACCAAGTTAAACGTTGCTTAACTTCGGTGATCCACCGAGAACCACTGTATCAAGGTGATTATACCGAATTAATGTATTATTTTTGTTACAGCAACTCTTCAAATAAGTTGAGATCCATAGCACCGTCCTCCAACTCCAAGCATTGTCAAGTTTTTACTGGTTATTGATGAGAAGAAAAAAAAAACATTTTTAAATTTCTTAATGCGGGGACCAGGCGTCTCGACGGACTAGTTTCGGATATTTGCACCCAGATTACACTCTAACTAAAACGTCATCCTAGGCATTTTCTTATTATATCGATTTCTTGTAAGACATATATTGTAGACACAAATTGTAGATACAAAATTATACGTAGATACCTTTCAACTAGGCTGCATATATAATTATATTGCGCAAAAAACATATGTTCCGTATGTATCACGAACGTTTTCGATGCTGCGTTAGACTATGACTAAAAATGTATTTAAAAATCAAGATTAAGAAATGTGAATTTTAAATGAAATCACTAAACGAAAGTTGGAAATTACTTGTATAGCATACATTACGACCACGTAATCCATACAGCCACTTACCTTGATATTGCTACTGTCAACCTTGATATAGTTGTATAGAAAAAGACAGAGAGAGTGGCAAGCGTGCTTGAAGTGAGTGCCCCTTATGATAGAGGTCTGTAAAAAGCTGAAAGGGAGAAACAGACAAAATATCATGATAGTATGACATGAAAATAAACTAAAACCTTAGAGAGATATCAATCATACCAGTTATTATAGGTGCCATGAAGAAAGAACATTTAGTCCTACCCAACTAATATTCCTGACGGACCAAGTACAAAAGAGATACAGAAAATGACACTTAAGGAAACAGAGAAGATAGTAAAAAGAGCTCTCGCTTGGTATCAATAAAAACAGGGCAATGTTGGCAGCTGGTTGTTGCTTCATGCACAGCAATACCAATTTTCAACGAAAGAAAATTATATGGATAAAGTACGCCACAGATTAATTTTATTACGTTCTATTTTCATAATGTCCTTACCGATATATAATATGTAATATTAGTGGGTTTTTAATTGCAGAAATCTTATTTATTAAGAAATAGGTTTAGAAAGTTGTATTTTCGTGTTATTTGTTAAAATGTGTCTTTAATCAGAAACGGGGGGTATCTACTCCTGTGTAGATGGTAACATTTGCTAAAACAAACCAGGTGTTTAATAAAACTGAATTATATATATATATATATATATATATATATATATATATATATATATGTATATATATATATATATTAAGCTCTTTTATTTGTATAACTATATATTATATATATTGTATAACTATATATTATATATATTTTTATATTATATATATTAAATATTATATAATATATAAATAAATAATTATATATAAATATATATGCATATATAAATATATATATGTATGTATACACATATATATATATTTATATATATATATGTATATATATATATATATATATATATATATACTTAAATAGAAATAGGGTGTGCTTAGAAGCATGTTTGTATATTGTATATAAGGCAAACACAGTAAACGAATTGTGGAAAGGAGACTCCAGACGCAGATTAAAGCATTATTTTTAAGGAATATATGCACATATATATATATATATATATATATATATATATATATATATATATATATATATATATTTATATATATTTATATATATATATATATTTATATATATATATTTATATATATATATTTATATATATATATATATATATTTATATATATATATATATATATTTATATATATATATATATTTATATATATATATATTTATATATATATATATATATATATATATATATATATACTACAAAATAATGTAATACAACCAACTAACTGGTATGCAAATCCAAATATTTATATATATCTATACATATATTTATTTTATATATATGTTTATATATTTATATAAATATATATATACATATATATATATATATATATATATATATATATATATATACTTAAATAGAAATAGGGAGTGCTTAGAAGCATGTTTGTATATAAGGCAAACACAGTAAACGAATTGTGGAAATTAGACTCCAGACGTAGATTAAAGCATTATTTTTAAGGAATATATACATATACATATATATATATATATATATATATATATATATATATATATATATATATATATATATATACTACAAAATAATGTAATACAACCAACTAACTGGTATGCAAATCCAAATAAAGGAATTATAATACGTATCGGATCATTTTTCCTTCTTGCTACCAACAACTCTAACTTACCATACAATTGGGATCAATATACTTTTCATTCTGCTCCAACATCTAATTTCCTTTATTTTATGATTTAAATCTTATTATCTCTTTTTTGTAATTTTCTATGTTAATTCGATTTTGCAAAAAAGTGCAAATAATTTATAATTTTAAAAAATATTTTCCCTCTGAGTTAAGATAATATACTTATTGAAATACATTCTTTGTTTTGCATATAAACAAAAACTAAATTGTGAATTTACCGTTTTAAATAATACATTTTTTAAAATTTAAATTAAAAAATTATATATATATATATATATATATATATATATATATATACATATACTTTAAGTAGGTACTTAATTCTACCATCACACATTTTTCAAGGATTTGTTCTATATTTTTATACCAATTACCTATGCATATTGTGCTTTGATAACAGCATTTCATCTTTAATATTTTTATGCTATTTAGCAAGAATATTTCGAACAAATATTACTGTGTTGCTCGATATTTTCCTCTGATGATGTATTTACATTGACAATCCATGTATTCTTATTTGAACATTTATTTCTTTAGTACAAACATAAATTTTTATTTTCAAAAAGTGATTCTTTTAAAATTATAATTGAACCTATACACTCTAATTTAATATATATATATATATATATATATATATATATATATATATATATATATATATATATTAGGATCAAATGTTTGTAACATGTCTTCTTCCTAAGATTAAGGGAGGTGGTGTTTGATCTACTCTGCTGGGGAGCCATGATGTAATATATTGTTTTGTTTTTAAACAACTGATGATCCCTTAAAATAAATTATTAGTACTATAGTAAATTCGATCCCGATTTGATGGAGTGATTGCAGGTGATTAAATTACTTACTGACTAGATGGTTTTCTTACAAGTGATAAAAAAATATTTTTTATATAGTTTTAAAGGTTAAAAACGTCAAAGACTCTATGCATGTATATATATATGCATATATATGCATGTATATATATATATATATATATATATATATATATATTAAGTAACGTTGCACTTGTCAGTACAAAAATGGGTGGCAATGTGTGTATTCCAGATTCTGTGTGTCTTACAGGCTTTTGCCGACATTGTTTTCCAATGATTTTATACCTCTCTTTGTTACTGGGCCCAAACAGTGTAATTCAAGAAAAATTTCCATGGGTATAATGTGACCCTTACCTCACAATAACACGCGCAGCTACTTTACAGTGCTTGCCCATTGTTTCCTGAGACTTAAAGGAAGAATTGCATATGTATATATATATATACATATATATATATATATATATGTATATATTTATTTATTTGTTTATTTCCACAGCCAGAACCAACGTCACATCTCAAAGAGCCAAAAAAGCCAACAGACCGGAAGTCCAAGACTCGAGTTTAACCCTTATTTGGGCTCATCAGTTAGACACATCCCAACTCGGGATTTGAAACTCGATACTCATGCAAGCTAGGCGAGTATTCTCCCAACTGGTCAAATATGCAAGACACACACGAATGTCTACTACTGATACAGATCAAGCCACCCGCGGCTGTGGAAATAATTATACACTTTCTGAAAATTCTATCACTGATTGCTCGCTAGTTTAGCTTGTCGGGGTGACACCGTCCTTTCGAGTATATAAATCCCTACTTGTAAGCCGTCGGTGTGGGTTAAAACTGGTTTGATACCTTGGCCTTTATTCGATATGAGGTAGGTTCTTTCCACTATCGGATCTGTGCCGTGTGATATTTGATTGTGTGTGTGGCGTTTTGTTCAATTTGTAGAGAGCTCTCCATGCATGCAAGAGGCTCGGGTTTCAAATCCCGAATCCGGATTCGTCTTACAAATGAGCCAACTTAGGGCGAAACTCGAGGCTTGGACTTCAGGTTTGTTGGCTTTCTTGGCTCTTTATGCTGCGATGTTGGTTAAACTGTGGAAAGAATTACATATTCTCTCACATATACTGAAGATTACATTATATAAATACAACATCAGGAATACACAAATTGCACTCAATTTTTGTAAAGACAAGGCTTAACGTTGCTTAATATATATGTGTGTGTATATGTTGTATACAAAATAGATAGACCTATGTGTTCTCTTTCCTCTTGTAAATACGCGTGATACATAACTTTTGTTTGTGTAGTGCTATTTGCGAACGGTAACATTTCTTTTCGTTTCATTTATATAAGTAAGTTATTAAATACGTTCACCAATAAATGACAAACGACAATGTCTATCGCGTTTATTTACCCCTGTGGTCGTCATCTTTTACAAGTTAGCAACCTCTCTTGAAAGCCTTCTCTCTATCGATTAGGAAACACTTTTATTTTTCACTTCAAGAATAACTACCTTTCTTTTACTTAACTATATTTTTATGCTGTTTTCTTATTTCTTGTGTGTTTTTATTCTCTTCCCGATCTTGTGTATTTATATTTTTACTTTTCATTTAAGTTTTTATCGATTAGAAGACAATTTTACTTTTCGATTCACGAATGACTATAATTTTTTTTTTATTACTTAACTATCTATTTTTATATAAATTTTGTTTTCTTTTACCGACGTTTTTTTGGTCTATTTGTTCTGTATCCCTGCCCTGTTCTTTTTTATTATTTTTTGTTTAATGTTTTATTAATTTTTTTATGTATTAAAAGTTTGTTTTATATTTTTGTATTTGGTCAGATGTTGCGTCGTCGCAAATATTTTTTTTTTATTATCTCGACTTTATATTTGAACACTCTTTATCCGCTGCTATAAAACAAAAAAATAAACGATGATAAAAGAAGTTTTCCGGCAATATATCTAGTGATAGTTTTAAAAATCATTCTATTTAAAAAGCAAAACATAACACGAAAAGAAAATAATCCACACACGCACACACATGCATATAAATATGTATATACATATGTATATATCTAATATATATATATATATATATATATATATATATATATATATATATATATATAGAGAGAGAGAGAGAGAGAGAGTCTGTTTAGAGCACAATAGAAATAAAAACTTGACTTTTGAACACTTTACTTTAATTCAAGTGATTATGCAAAATTAATTTCATAACATCAATAGTTGCTTCTTTGAAAAGACAGGAGTTCGTTTTAAATAATTTTTTGTTCTGTTTAGAGTACACCCGAACAACGATATTTTACTAAGGCATTTTAAACTCTAAGTGAATACTTTATTTACAGATGAGTTTATTAATTGAAAGTGGATTCTCTACACTTCAATGTGTACTATGATGTCTTGTCGACTAAATCACTGCAGGGACGAAAACTGTTCCTTCTTTCTGGTAAACTACGGTAAAAGGGGTCCCTTACAAGATCAAGCAATTAATTGAGTTCGTAAAAAAACAACAAAAAAAAAACAACAAAAAAACAAACGTGCTAGATAATTTATTTCGATAATAATGAAAGTAAGGGCGGTCGAATATTTGTTAATGCTTATTTAATCCGGACACAGTCAGGTTTCCCGGGTAGTATATATATATACATATATATATATATATATATATATATATATATATATATATATATATATATATATATATAACTACTTCATTTACTCACATAAAATTAATGTACGAAAGTATAGATTTATGTGTTAACTTTAAGTATTTACTTCAAAAGTGCTCAATACGTAGGTAGAGCTAGTTAGTAATTTATAAAATGTGTATGGCGATTAAGCTACACTGAATATTAGGCGTTTCGTCCACTTAAGGATTCCTCAGGCTCACCCTGAGGAATCCTAGATTGGATGAAATGCCGAATATTCAGTGTAGCGTAATCGCCATATATATTTTATAAATTACTATATATATATATATATATATATATATATATATATATATATATATATATATATACATACATAAAGCTGGACGTCTCTGTGTGTGTCTGGTCACGTATAGGCTCCTATATGATTGACTATTATAGAAAACTGGTCATATATAATGATAGATGTATCGAGAAACAGGAATGTGAATGTTTGATTTGGTATATTGATGATTCATTAATATTGTGGGGTCTGCGTATGCGCCTGATCCACAAAGTATGGAAATAAAAAAATTAAAAACAAAAAAAGTTTACAAGTGGTTTTGATATTTATTTACATAAAAATACTTTGATAAATATGTTTCTACTTTAATAGGGATGGTATAGTAAAATTGTAGCGTCTCCGTTCGCGCCTGACTTCCATAGGATTAAAATAGGCACACACTTTAATAAATACGTTTCATATCTATCTGCGTAAGTATACTTTTATAATTATGTTTCTGTTTGAAGAAATATGGTGTGATAAAAATATTGTGTGTTCGTTCGCTCCTGACCTCCATAGAATGGAAATATGTGACAAAGTTTTACAAGTTTTTTTTTTTTAACATAGATCCACAGATTAATTTGCTAAGTTGTTCAGTGTGAACAGGTATGGTATAATAAATTATGGGGTTTATCTATTTTATTTTTACTTTCATCATATTTTGCTTTAGTTTTGATACCCCCAAATTTACAAACCTTCTTTTTTCATAACCTATCATACTTTCATAAATCAGAGTCCATTTTCTGTAGGATGTTCTTGAACCCAGTCGAGTACGGGTGCTTTTGCTAGTATATATATATATATATATATATATATATATATATATATATATATATATATATATATATATATACTCATATTTTCCTTGTTTTTCTTTTTGTTTGATTTGTATTTTTACGCGTTTTCAGTCAAAGCAAGGCAGGTTTTAATGAAAATGTATGAGGCGGAATCATCTCTAACATAGTCTATGGGGAGTTGAGACGAGAGATTTATGTTCGACGTCTATTTAAACTTTGCCAGGTTATTATATTCAATGAACAACGGTTTAGATAACCGTTAAAGTAGAATGACTTCCGATATATAGAGACTTCGACAGTGAAATTGTGAGGTTTTGCTGATTGTTTAGTCGAGAGTATGTTTATTGAAGGGAGCAAACGTTCAATGAGTTCATCGAAATACGTTTCATTAAATTTCTTTTTCATAGGAACACAACTGCGAAATGCGCTGCAGGAACAGAAAATGGAACATGACCGACACTGCGGTACGAATACTATGACTCGTATTTTACTTTGTCTCTTAGAGAGACAGTAGTCGTAAACGCACCAATTCAGATGTGTCGAAAATACTCCAAGGATGAATTGTTGCTGTGCACATATATATGATGCTCTCTGGTGTGGAGATTGTTCTAACACGCTATATAAAGCCCAGAGTCTTTGCGGTAGATTTCAATGGCATCAATGTATTTGTTCTGGTTCGTGTTTCCTGTGAATATTATACCGATAAGCCCGATAGATAGTCTGCTGGGTAGGGCGTTATTTTTCCTGTTGAGAAAGTTTTTACGTAAAGTGCTCGTAACAATACATTTTTCAGCTATTACGTTCTTCTTATTCTGCGACAAAAACTTAAGGACATTAGACTTGAAAATGACCAAGTTCTACTCTCCACAGAAGGACAGTTCTAGGAAGGAAATTCTGCTTGTAGAATTAAGGTTAATTTTGATGCATAGAGAATGAAAAAAAAATGTTAATAGCACACTGGGTCCGTTGCCCTGTACGTAAAGAGGTTGCAAAGATAGACTCGTAACGTTTCTTCTGTGAGAAAGAGGCACTAAGAATGTAAAAACTATTCTTGCCCACTAAATTCCAAAGACAGTATCAACTAAGGACATATTGTTTGATTGTGGGGTATCAAAATATAAACAGGGGTTTGTATTACAATGATAGAATATGTATTCTGCATGTAGGCCTTAGTCTTATTTAGTGTCGATCAAAGCTGTTGGGTGTAAAATGAAATATACACCTACAGACAATGAAACATACTGGTATCTAGATAAGTGTCTCTAATGGCCCACACGTACCACCGTTTTTATTTTGTATTCTATTTGTCTCATGTCTTCCCAAGAGTCTGCCCTTATAACTCTACAGTTTCTTTGTCTTTCAGCTTCCGCTTCCGCTGCTTGGCTGAGTTTGGAGCAGGTTCACACACATTTCACTGGTTTTCCGAACACTTCTAGATTTAACTAAAAACTTATTGTTTTCTCTTTTTCGCCAGCCAGTTAACGGCCATATCTCCTTTACGTGGCCTCCGGTCACCTATCTGAATATTGCTTGATCAACGTATCTTATCTAATATTTTTTTGCATTTCTAAACTCTTCTGTTGATAGCTAAATCTATAAACATACCACTTAACTATTTACATAATTAAGTTTCAGTTTAAGTTTTTTTACAAAAACAATATTTCTCTTCTTAGCCTCGCAAGGTCACTGTAGACCACTATACCATATTTATATATAAACGCTCTTAATTAATCCACGTGGATGATTACTTCTATTCCATCATAAATTATTTTATTACACTATAATCCCGTAACGAAAATGCCTGATAACATTTAATAATTATGCTCCTAGTATTTTTGTGTATTTATTTGCCTTTTAAATAAATAAATAATAATAATAATAATAATAATAATAATAATTATAATAATAATAATAATAATAATAAAACTTCAAAAAAAGAATGTCAGAAATTGGAATCAGAGGAATAACTGCAAAAGTTCAATGACTAACGATAATGAAAACGACTGAACTAATTAGGAAAACCTTTGAATGCGGAGAATAATACAAGACAATATGACGAATAAGCGTTACAGGGAATGAAGAACACCGAAACTGCATATTTGCAAGTTCTACACTCCCCATAATGCATTACCCCCATTGTTTCATGACCGACCCCCCCCAAAAAAATGATACCAAAGGGCCGAGAAGGGTCAATAAGGACTGAAAGACAGAGGAGCAAGCGCCAACCAGATGTCGGCTGGACAAGCGCAAAGAGAACTGGGACCTTGGGGAGGATGAGTGCCACTCAAATTCCAGTATAAACCAATGGCCACTACCGGCGAGAAATCAATGGTAAGCGGCTGTTGCGATAATGCAGATTCATTTGCAAATGCTATCGAAGGAGGTGGAGAGAGCATGGGCGTCTGGGGAGACTTGTTGTCACTCAGCTTCCAGAGAATACCACAGGTTTCCAATCAGATCGTTTGTTGACTTGTGTGAAAGCTCCATGCGATCCAATAATAATAATAATAATAATAATAATAATAATAATAATAATAATAATAATATACGAATCTACATAAACTATACTCTTCTTCTGTGACTTTACTTTACAATTTTTTTTTCGAATATTTGTCGTCAATCACTTTTTAAGTTATCGAACTGTTCGAATATCGTAATGCTTTCATTTGGTGGTCAGGTTGAATTTATCTTTATACATTTACGCTAACACGAACAATATGTTTAAACCATATTTCTATTGCTTTTATAACGCAATCCTAACATGTCAACAATCACGCCACACACTTTACATACAGACACTCATAAAGAAAAAAAGATGAAGAAAACAATCGATTAACTTCTTTTCATCTAAAACAACATACATTTATTAACAAGTGCTTCCAGAATAACGTATTGTTTCTTGTTCAAAAGTAGTCTTTAATATTTTTTACAAGACTCTGTTGTGCTGACTACGTGGTATTCTGTCTTTGTTCGGCTATGTTTAGTCTCAAGAAGAGAGGGATTTCTTGTCTGTAATAACCGTGCAGAAAGAAGACAAAGAAGACAAAAAAACCCAGAAAGAACAAAAACTCGCTTCTCGCAGACACGTGATTCGTCACAAAGAACAATCCAATCCAATCGACAGAACCACTTACACACAATCTGCAGGACGCCCTAGACTCCTGTCCAGTGTCCTGCCTTTATAGTGGTTGGGAATTATGTATTTGCATAATCGCAAGGGGGCAGTCGTCTTTGTCGGGTACTCCTTCGTAACGGCAAGACGAGTGGTCCCGCTTCCACTTCTTCAGTATGTGCATTATATGGCTCAAAATCATCTACGTCGTCCTGCATCATTTCAGTCGCCAATGTATCGAACATGAACATTTTTGTCTTTCCCGTTTATAATAATTTTCTTTCCTTCCTCTTCGCTGTGATTTCTCGTTCGTTTATAAGCATACGTTGGCTAACGTAATATGCTGCAGCGGCTTCGCATTATCTCATACTTTCTCTATCTAATAATAATTATAAAACCTCTTATTTTTTTTAAAATTGGAATTAATGCGCACATTTGACATTTTCTAGTATCTTTCGTAGCCAACAACTCGACCATTTTGTTCTCGTCATTTTTTTTATGAAGTCTTTTTGCGCAACGAATTCATTGATATGAAAATTAATTCATATAAAATCACACGCCTCATTGCCCCTTAAAGTTGATCTTACATAAACCCATGCACTCCAATAATCAAAGAAGTCAGCAAAGTTAGTTGTTTCAATATTTTTTTCTATAATTGGGTATGATCTCGCACAGTCGGGAGATTCTATTTAATAACGATGCTGCTAGGAACTGACGAATCGAATTAATTCACGTCCTGCTACCAACCAATCAGAAACTATAATTGGTCCATAAATATTAAACCGTTCTGTAGCAATTTCGCATATATTTTCCTCTTCCTGTCAACAAGGGAAGACTATATTGCTCTGTGGATTCCAACTCTAGAACTGTCTACTGCAAACCAATCACCTCTCAAAACTTGTGTAGAACAACGAACAATCGGAAACTTTTCTTAAACTAAACATGGCTTACACTTCTAGACTAGCCAGATTACACTACACTGACAAATACAAGCAGTCTATACTACGCTATACAAAGAAGCCCATTCTTTACAATTCTTCGGATTGGTGGCTACTTCTTTCAACATCTTACAGCCGCACGTCTCAACAATTCGACTCGAATCGTATTTTATCTCTACATTTCATGACTACGACAGTTTTAATAAAGTTCGACCCGCACCGTATTTAAATATTTCCATTTGATAACGAAAACAATTCTAATAATATTTGAGAAAAATCCTATATTAATCCCTCCATTTCTACGCCGACGGCAATTTTAATAAAGTCCGAATTGTATTTAATTTCTCAATATATCGATGAAAACTCACGTAAAAATATCCACTTTACATTTCGGTGTTTACCTTGTCTCGTATCTTTCACCCCCAATCACGTCATTACTATTCTCTCGCGATTCATGTTTTTATAACGCCTTTTTAGCGCGAACAAATATATACCAAACTACCATAACAATAAGGAAGAGGGGTTTATATTTGTTTGCTTATTTTATTTGTTATGTATTCATGCACACACATATAATCTTCTTTTATATTTTTTATCCAGTTTCCCATTCAAATATCTGGGATTTTATTTTTTCTTAAGATAGTTTTATTTGTGTAAATCGTTTAATATTACTTAACGGATTTTTAATCTGACTTTCGGTATTACTAAAAAAGGCTGTGCGCTGTTGTTCCGTTGTAGAACTCACTAAAATATACTATTTTTATTAATAAAAATATCATAATTATCAAATTTTATACGATTTTCTATTGTGCCCAATATATAGTCGTGCAAAAATGTTAAACAAAATGTGGCTTAGCCGTTAATAACTATAATCGTTTCTAAAACAAAACTCTCCAACCTTAAATGTTACTAATTAAGCTACTCTATATGTGCACATCTGCATTTTCAGATAACGTTGTTAAACGTATAAATGTATGTTTGCGCTAACGTAAATGTACACGTTTTATTGACATACGCCTGTCAAGTTCGCAAGTAAAGTTTTTTAACTCTTAGCAACAATTTTTACCAAGTCAAAGAAGAATAACGTTAGTTATCGAGATAAGTTCATCTTTTAATCGTTCTCTGCTGTCGTTCCAACATTTTAACCAATTGTTGTAAATACTATAATGGCGCTAATCCTAAGTCCAGTATTTTTTTTTGTTTATTCGAATCTTCAAGTAAGTATTAACACATAGACCATGGTTTTCTGTCTGTATATTTATATCACCGCTCTTTTTAATATTTAAACCTTTACCTCCTTTTTGTTCTCGCATCAATATTGCTAGATTGCAACAACGGATTTCATATATGTGCTTATTTCGAATAAATGTTGTATATATTTTTATTTTAACCAATCAGTATTCATTAACCTATAAGTCAAGTAATATTTTGCGTTTTACTGTTCAATATTCCTTGTTTTATATTTCAAGTTTTTTTTTTCCTTTTTGTCGTTCTCGCAGTTGCATATCTTACTCGAGCATTGTATAAAACTTGTTATATAACAGGGAGAGTGTATCTAAACAAAGTCTTTTTTGCGAATGTCTACTTAACGTTATTATATATACACCCTGCCATATACTTGTGAAAATGCTTTTTCTACTGCTATATCTATGTAAAATGTCATTGCGGCAGCTACTTTCAAAATACACCTGGTAAAGAAACGTGATACATAAACTTTTGCAAAAATATAAGAATAACAATATGGCTGCTGGTCTCAGACCAAAAGAACCATTTACCTTCATATTTCTCCAACGGTAAAAGAAAGCCACAACAACGAGGTATATTTTACATAAGTTTATTCCTCTTGTAGATTTTCTTGTAAGAGTTTAGCACGCTGAGTCTCTTTCTGCATTTTCACCTATTATATTTTATTGTTCCAACTGTGTCGTAAGACAAATGTTCACAACCGCCTTTCTCACCAGTGTAATTCCTGATTTATCATTCAAAGCTGAAAATGCATATTCCAAATATAATTGTGTCAATTTTCAAATGCTATTACTCAACCAAGTTGCCCGACAGTTCCCGGTCAATATCTAACAACTCATTATTGTCAATATTAAGTTAACCTTAACGCAAGTCTCAACTTTGATTAATGTTGTTTTTCTGCTATATTATTAATCATTTCGTAACATATTTAGCAATTTTCCTCCGTATACATTTTTTTTTATATTCTACGTCGGTTTCTCTCCTGTATAAGCTTCCCCTTTCATCGCTTTTATTAGGGAACTTCATATTGTACGTATATAGCTAACTCCATTTTTCCGTAACTTTTATTCTGCATTTTTATTTCCTCGTTAAACATTTATTAAGGAACCATATTGAAAGTTATCGTTGTAACAGTGCCGCTGACGCTTGTAGCAGCAGCAGCAGCTGCATAAGGCATATGCAAATGACCGAGCCAGTGTGCGATGTGACGCCATAGCAAAGGGAACGAAAAAGCAGATATAAAATTACACATATGGCCGGAGAAGAGACGGGAAAAGCATATGCACGTGGCATGGACGGAAAGTTGCATTGATCGAACAACGTGGGTAACGAGAGTGTCATAAAATGACATGGCAGACGACAGAAAAAAATATCGGAAAACAATTCGTTATTTGGAAAAAAAAATGCAGAGTTTGAATGTTTCCATATTTCCTCTCTGTTATGTGGCGGGAATTTCATTTACAACGTGTTGGGTCCGTGAAAATTATACTGAAGAGTATTCTGAACCGTTATCCAGTTCCACAACTTTACACAGTGGTCTAGTGTTTTACGGCAAGGAATTACTACCTAGGTGCTCAAAGTTCGAATGTAGTTCGTTACACATGATGTTACTTTAACTTTGGGTGCTGACAATAATTACGTCGTCTCTCAAATACGTACCTTATATCTTTCAATAAAAAAATCTAAATAAGATAAGGAGACAGCAATAGAATGCTGCTGAGCTTATAATATCTCTGTTAAATACTTCCCAACGTATCTCATATTTATTAATGTATTTAATTTTGCTTCATATGCCTCTCTCTGCCATTGCCTTTTCCTTTTAAACTTTTACATTTTTTTGTTAGTCGCATCAGGATATCGTCCTTCTCCATTGTTTTATCACATTGATTTAAACTAGCAGCCCCCGTGGAAATTCAATACACAGTGAAATATATTAAATCAATATATTTTAATATAGCTGACACTTTTCTGGAATTACTCTACAGGCTGTTTTTAGTTGCTTGGTTGGTCGTTTTGTCTTACGGCATATCAACCGTTTTCAGGTTATTTAATGCCGAATCCAGTGATTTTGAACAACAATTTCTTAATAGAGTATATTTGTTTTTTTGTTTTTTTTTTCAAGTCTGTTTCTACTTAACCAATAGTTGGGACCCTAACAGGTATTACCAGTCCGGGTCAGAGTGGACCCGGGAGCAATGCCAATTAAAGGGTGGCTCCACACTCTCTAAGGCTTGCAAGCTGGGGTCTCACCATCGAATATAGTTTATGGTCATATCCAGGACCGTAGACTGCTTTTTAGGTATAAAAAGATATGAGTTTATCAGCATGTCTATGAACATTATGTCTATTTTATTTTCAATGTAGAACTGTCCAAAATGAGATTAATATGTACAAATATCTACTTAGAATGTAAAAGTGTGCTATATATTTTAATACTAAAAATACGATGATATTAGAAGAGCCCATTCTAGCTCTTTTTATCAGAAAATGATCTTCTATTTTTTTACCATAGGAGTCGCCGCTTATCAAGGCCGGGAGGCCACTCGGGGGAAAATGTTAATACGAGTACATACGTCAAGGGGGCAATATCGTAGTTATAGTTATTAGTGGAAATTTGGTAAATTGAATAATTTGTTTACGTTGCACTTGAAGATAAACAAATTGTAGTCAGTTGGAACGCAGACAAACGGATAAGAGTTCTAAGAAAAAAGCTTTGCTCATGGAATCTACGTTTAGATAAAGAGTGACGGTTTTATATGTGTTTTATTTCTATTCGACTGCCCGTTTCTTAGATAACGGTTCACAATATATTTTTCGATAAAAAACCGTTGCACGTCAAAATTGATTACTTCTTTTCTCAAACGATTACAACACTGATCACATCTCATAAAATTACTCGAAAACGAAGCTGATCAAATAGAGGCCAGTTTAATATTGTTGTTCAGCATTCTCAACTTCGCTTTTTTCAATGCATACCTCGCAAAATTATCACTTTTTAATAGCAACACGCACATAAGATCCGGAAATGGTGTGTATTCATTCTGTCGCTCCAATAGATATCCCACTGCTGATGCAATTCTCTACCTGTATGAATGTGAAGCTCGTCCAAGGATTGAGTACTGTTACACATCTGGGCCGGAGCTGCTAGCAGCAGCTTATCCTGCCTCAACAGAGTTTAAAATTAAATTCCATAGCCTATTAGGAGATTCCCTTTTCCCTTCGATGTTTTTCTCACAGGGGACGTACCGAGCCTTTCTCTGCTTTATTGTTATTTTCATGGCAAGTGCTCGTCTGAGCTCCAATCTGTAGCTACCCTGTACTTAGTTTCACGAAAAACACTCGTTTAGCTGAAACCACTATTAATAATTTCCTCCACTCTTCATCTGTGCCTAAACCTAAACATAGATTCTATGAACAAAGGTTATTCCTTAGAAGTGCATCTCTGTGGAGCACTGTTCCGTTTGTCTACTTTCCATCTAGCTATAAAATGTTTGTCTTCAAGTCCAACGTGAACAAATCTTTGATGAGCTGTCCCCTTAAGTAATCCAATTTACCAACTTTCCACTAATAACGATGACTACGGCATTTTCCCATTGACTACTGTACACTCATTAGCCCTTATCCTCGAGTCGCTGTCTTGATATTGATAAGTCGTGACCCATCAGTAACAAAAGCTGTTGGCCTTCAAAAATGGTAAGTATAAATTAGAGCATTACATTATCATTTTCTTTCAGTGTATATTTTTGTCTTCCTTACATCATCTTTCCTTTTTCATTCGTTTCCTTCAGTCGATTATTCTCAGTATTGTCATAATCATAAGCCTAGCATTAATTATATTTCATTATTGGCTACAAGCATGCCGCCTGTCGTTGCCCGATTGTAAAGTACGCATAAATAATATATATATAAACCAAGACAAGCGCATGCAAGTATTATGTTTTTCTAAACAGTTCTCTACTTATAAGAAAAAAAAAACACTCGAGGTGAGCTCGAAACCAAAACCTACACACAGGCTCAAGTACGACAACAATAAGTCCAATTTGGCTTATCTTCAAAAACTGTTTTGGAACCTGTTAAATCATAACATCAGGAATTTGTAATGTTGAAATTCTCCCTAACTAAGGAGTTCTTATCCCTCGTAATCGTCTTTCACAAGTAATTCTCCGCAAATTCTCTCGGCGCAGCGGAATCTTGTTAATCGGTTGGTCAGTGTCGATTTCACATTCGGGTTAATATGCCGTGTCACACAAGAATTGAATAAATTTTTATGCACGCAAAAGAAAGGCAAACTCAGATATCTCGATTCTACCGAGTTAATTCAAGTTCAAGTTACAAAATATGATAAAAACGTATATACAATTGTTAAGTGGCGATTTCTTACAAAACACACTATTGAGTCTCAATTAGATTTAACATTCTCCGTTTTTGCGGTAGAGACGGTGGGTTGAAAGGGGCGCGTATGGCGAATAGTCTTCGATTATTATTAGATTCGCTCAAAACTCAACTTCAAATAACTGATTTTGGTGCGAGTATTCGCTGATATACAGATGTATCGGGGTAGGGTAGATTGTTCTCTAGACTAATCGCCAATCAGTACGTCATTCCAGGGGAATTCCCGATTCCCTGCATGTGTGCTTGTGATTCTGAGAACACTCGCAGTTTCGGTTTCCAGGATCAGGGAGGTTGACTCCGGCACCGCCTCGTCTTGCCTCAGAAACTAAATCACATTTGTTATATTCTGAAAACGACATCAAATTGTCACTTTCCTACCAAACAATAAAATGTATGTGTCAGTTTCACACACAAAAAAAATAAAAGCTATAACTTAACTCTTCCTTTCAGCAAGGTCGGCCGCCACTGCCCGCGCACGCAATAATGCTTAACAATTAATACAAGCATAGTGGCCCAGCATTCTTCAGCGTATAGGGAGTATTAATGCCCCCCAAGGGGGAACCGTATGGTGGCGGTCACCCCACAACAGTAGAGAATGGTTTCCACACAAACTGCTCTTCGTGTTAAGAATAGTTTCTAAATAAAAACTTCAGGATTTTAACACGGTATATAAGTGCATTTCCTCATGTTTATGAGTCTATTCATAACATTTAACATTTATAATCGCATAAACCATACATTGTTCACATCTTTGATTGTCGCAATACAATTTTTTGCTCGTTTAAGTTTTATTCCTTGTTACTAACAGAAAAGCATGCCTTCCTAGCCCGCTGTCTAAAAAAAATATTGCTAACACTCAATTAATACTTACTTTAACGCAAAACCTAACCCAAGACAAAAATATGACTTATTCCTCATTGCAGAGAAGAGACTGACGACCTTGACTTGGAGTGGTTTTTCTACATCTGTATACTGAGACTTCTTCCTATCCCTTATGGGGACACCCATTATACTCCATCTTGTTCATTCTACGTCTCCAATCAACCTCAATGATTATTGCGCAAACTGGAACACGTGACATGCGACGCGTCACGTCCCCTCACCTGTTCGGCTATTTTCCGGTGAACATTGACCTGTCCCAGAGTGTTTCCCTTTTAAATATTCTTCTTGGTGATTTTCAGAGCAGCTTCTATTCCTGGCCTGTTGCCTAAAATTTACTATTGTTAATACTCAGATATTCCTTACCTTTATGCTTAACTTAACCCAAGACCAAACTCCAACCCTTATATCTGCATTTAAATTTGTTTATTTCAATCATTAAGTATTATTCACGCATATATCAGCATGGCTCTCTATATCTTTCTATTCTCTTTTTTTTCTATTTCAATTTTTCGCCTTTATCCTTCTCGCGTAGCGCTTTTACATAAGCCCGCTTTTATACCCTATTATTGCCAATATTCAATCACGTTTCTTTTGTCTTGAACGTTATTCAATCGACAAGTGAAAACAGAAGACCGATCGATGTGACACTTTGTGTTTTTTTGCCTAGTTAAACCCTCAACCCAACACCACGCTAACGTACAAGCTATTCATCGGCGGTCATTTGCATTCGAATCAACGAAAAAAATGACAGAAACCAAACTAATACGAATATTCCTTTGAAATATAATTGATAATCATTAACAAAGCGAATGGCTCGTTTTTTGTGTGTGTGTGAGAAAAATTGGCAGAATCAATTGATTGCGCCGTTCAGCTCAGAAAAAAGAAGATATGTGCGTGTTTTCTTTTTGTTTTTTTCATAAAAAATTACGCCATTTAATATATGCAGTCGGGAATAGTAAAATCTATTCTTTTAGACAGACAGAGACAGACGTGTGTAAACACATACACACAGACATATACACATATGTAATGTTATGGGCCTTTAGGCTGTGATCATAGCGTAGTATATGTTAACTGTGGCAAGCGGAAGCAATGGTCAAAACCTTATTATTATTATTATTATTATTATTATTATTATTAGTGTTGTTGTTGTTATTGTATTCTTATTAATTGATTTGAGCGACGGATGCTCGCTTGATCAGTTATTATGATAAGAAGAATAAACAATTAAATTGAGGAAGAAATGATTGACTGTAAATTGCAAAAGGAATGCGCAAATAGAAAATATATGTAAACATTCTTTTGGGTTTTCAATAAACAAATAACTAGGTGGATTAGATTGGTATGAGACACGTAATAAGGTGACGTAAGAGAACACGTGATGTAGTTAATTTTGGAGAGATTAAGGGAGTTGAGGATTGACCACCAGAGCAGACAGACATAGATAAGGGTGGGCAGACAGCTGGGGGCGAGCTGTATGAACAGAAAAGGTCCGCGAAGTGTCGAAAGAAATACTTTCCTTCTCATCAGAGTGTAGGAGGCAGCAAAATGCGGAATCGGATTTTGCTTGCAAAGTATTTAAGGAAACTACAAGTAAGCCATGGAGCTAACCTGGTAAAAGTTTTTAAAATAAAAATGAAGCAGGAATAATGGAGGAGGGGGGAAAGGAAAAATTATTTCACATGAATGGATCGTCGATGAAAAGTAGAATACTCAATAACGGTAAAATCCAAGAAAATTTGGTAAAAGTCCGGTATCAGAAGGCCAAATCCAAGGCAATCGGTGTCATCCAAAAGGCAAAATTCAGTGTAATATTTCACAAATAGGACAACGAAAAAAAAAAAGAGGTAGCTGAAAATATCATTATAAAAGATAGGTAAGTTGTGCGGAGAATGAATAAAGGAGAGATTTTTAAGACGCTTCTGCCGAAGCTGCGTCTCTCTCTCTCTCTCTCTCTCTCTCTCTCTCTCTCTCTATCTCTCTCTCTCTTTCTAATTTTCCATGTAGTCTTTTTACGTTATAAACCCATTTTTCTTTGATAACCTATTTAATCTGTATTACATATCATTATAAAAGATAGGTAAGTTGTGCGGAGAATGAATAAAGGAGAGATTTTTAAGACGCTTCTCCCGAAACTGCGTCTCTCTCTCTCTCTCTCTCTCTTTCTAATTGTCTATGTAGTCTTTTTACGTTATAAACCCATTTTTCTTTGAAAACCTATTTAATCTGTATTATATGCCTAAATAGGCTAGCAAAGAAAAAAATCGTTTATGACTTAAAAAAAAAAACACAAGGGAAATTTTAATGATAAACCAATCAGCAGGCTGATAAACCCGGCTAAAAGCGAGATCGGTCAAGCTAGCAAGTCGATAATTAGAGAAATAGTAACAGAGATAAAAAATAAAATAAAATCTTAATTTGTGGACAGATACGAGCGCGGTACTGGACTGGTTTAAAAGCGTAACTGAACCACACAAATGTAAATTCACACAACTGGATATCGCCGACTTTTAACCGTCAATTACTAAGGAAATTCTAGATAAACCATTGATCTTTGCATCAAAATATAAAAAGATAATCAAGCTGGATAAGGAAACCATCATGCAAGCAAGGCAGACCCTTGATAAAGCATGGGTCAAAAAATCAAATCCCGAAGACCCCTTTGATGTCGCGATATATATATATATATATATATATATATATATATATATATATATATATATATATATATATGTACCAGAAATGTAAAAATACCAGCGGTGGTGGTTGACGTTATATTTTGAGAAAAATAGAAAAACCGAATGAAATTATTAAAATAACGTTTCGTCCTTATTTCAGAGGACATCTTGTGGATATTGAAGTAAAAATGCAAGAAAAGAAAAAGTCATAGATCGTACGAAAAATAGAGCAGTTTTTGAATCCTACCCATGTAGGCAAAATCCTTCCAATAAGCACACATATGTTTGTCCTTCCCGACATGGCTAGGATTCAAAAACTGTTTCTCTTTTTCGTACGATCTATGACTTTTTCTTTTCTTGCATTTTTACTTCAATATCCTGAAGATGTCCTCTGAAATAAGGACAGAACGTTGATTATTTTAGTAATTTCATTCGGTTTTTCTATTTTTCTCAATATATATATATACATACATATATATATATATATATATATATATATATATATATATATATATATATATATTTTGTTGTCGACTTTTTTAACGATATTAAGTTTAGCGTTTCCACCTTGGAGATCGAGTGATTTTTGTGTGTTTTTTTTTCTAGAAAGTCGCCCATTTTTTTGTTTGGACGTAAACAAATAACATTTTCTTATTTATTTATTTATATATATTTTTAAAACAGTAATCTACGGACATGCATATTTTGGTGCCCTATCCCTCTTCAGCGTAGCTTGAGTGTGACCTTGTCCGCCGGTGAAATAAATATATATATATATATATATATATATATATATATATATATATATATAAATACATTTCCTCGGCCAGACAAGGTCACAGCTCAAAAGAGCCATGCCAGCCAACAAACAAAAGCCCAAGGACGAGTTGTGTACTCATTTGTGTTCATCAGTAAGCCACATCAGAACAGGGGATTTGAGACCCTAGCCGCTTGCATGCACAGCGAGCACTCTTCTAACTGACCACGCCCCACGCACATGAGCGCCTATTAACTTACACAGATCAAGCGAACGCGGCAAAAATCCGTCAGTGGAATGTATCTACATAATATTGAACTAAATAATTAATTCTCCCTCCCATTTTGAGGTCCATGTTTGTTCGATAGATAAACATGTTAAAGAAAACAACAGAACATGCATAAAGGACCAACAATATAGTAACGTTCTGAAATCCAAATATTTATTTTTCACGTAAAACAGCATGTCAACTCTTCTGCACATATTTTACAAATCCGTGCCGTATGCGTCGTTATGCAGAATCAAAGAGTAATATTGTTTCTTTTCGTGTAAATACCCTTCAGAAAAGTAGAAATCCTTTGCTAAGATGGAAAAATATATTGTCAGTATTATGCTGCAGGAAGAAAAACGTAAATAGAAAACTCAACATCGTGTTTTTGTTTGGTCTCCATCTTCGTTCATATTCACACACACACACTATATATATATATATATATATATATATATATATATATATATATATATATATATATATACTTCATTTACTCACATAAAATTTATATACGAAAGTATTAATTCATGCGTAAACTTTAAATATTTAGTTCAAAAGTGCTCAATATGTAGGCAGAGCTAGTTAGTTAGCTATAAAATATATATGGCGATTAAGCTACACTGAATATATATATATTTATATATTTATATATATATATATATATATATTTGATGGCAACGTCTTGTCAGATGAGTGCCGCTCCCTCAGGCACTTAGAATCCATGAGCACAAGAATGACTTTTTTTTTGTAGTCCTACCGGTGAATTCACACGCTCAAGCAGGCATGCCACTTAAAACGGTCATTGAGATCAATTATTACATGTTTTCAGCATGTTAAGCCTCCACGCGTCACAACATTTGCATCAACATATGACATTTTTATAGACAACTGCGTGAGGGAGTACCTATACACGGATAATATTACAGAGTCTTAGTTTTGTACGACAGCTAAGTCCTTCTCTCGGTTCAAAATGTTTAGATCATGATACAGGCAAGAGCAAGATAGCAAGCAACAAGTTAAACTACAGTCCAGCTTAATGCGGGTACTGGTCTCCCGTTTTCTGGTTTTAAAATCAGAGATTTGCTTATATATTTTTTTTATTGCAATTTCACCTCAAAGAAGGCACATTGCCACTTTATTGTAGGGGGCTAGTATCAGGAACATAAATTACAGGGGTACTTTGTGGGGAGTTGGGCAGCGAGATGTGGGTTCACGCTATACTTGAGATTTTGCGTGTCAGTACAGTTTGAGAAGCAGGAACTCGGAAGGGAATTCCAAAGTCGAGCGGTTCTGGGGAAGAAACTACTGGAGTAGAAGGCTCTCTTACATCTAGGAATCTAAACTGATATATATATATATATATATATATATATATATATATATATATATGCAATAAATACGGAGTATATACCTTTGAAAGCAAAAACAACACATTATTAAAATATAAACATATATTTATTTTGTTTGAAAATTATGTTGAAATTCTTAAATATATCAGCATGTCTTTCTTTCTACTGCCATGTTGTTGCTGGAGCAGATAATCAGAAAATAGAAGTCCGTTTGTTGTTTTACGGTAGTTTTTTTTTTTTCAATCTCGGAACGGTGCGTTGGGTCACGCGGGGTTCCCGTTAAGAGTTCTTGTTCCCTAGAAGCGCCGGTTGAGTTTGAATGAAATAAATACGTATTATATACGTTTGAAACCAAAAACTACGCATTATTACAAAATAAACAGACATTTATTTTGTTTGAAAATTATGTTGTTGTGAGGGCATATAATCAGAAAGTAGAAGTCCGTTTGTTGTTTTTACAGTGCGACAAAAAACAAAGAAGACATACTGATGATGAGACTTTGCCTCGAAATATATTTATGAATATTTAGAAGAAGAAATGTTAACTTGAATCCTGCGTGACCTAACGCACCGTTCCGAAATTTAAAAAAAAAACTAACATAAAAACAACAACGCACCGTTCCGAGATTGAAAAAAAACTACCCTAAAACAATATGAAAAAAAAGAAATACATACTGATGATGAGGCTTTGTCTCGAGCTATATTTATGAATTTCAACATAATTATCAAACAAAATAAATATGTGTTTATTTTATAATAAGGCGTTGTCTTTGGTTTCAAACGTATATAATACGTATTTATATTATTCAAACTTAACCCACGCTTCTAAGGAACAAAAAATCCTTATTTATATATATATATATATATATATATATATATATATATATATATATATATATACTTGTTTATTGTTATATAAACATGGTCACATCCTGCTGCTACAAATAGCCACTTGTTTCAATCAGACAACAGATATCATCAGGCAGCGACTTGACTATTAAAAAGTTCAATGAATAATCCTTATTATATAATATAATTATTCATTGAACTTTTGAATAGTAAAGTCGCTGCCTGATGATATCTGTTGTTTGATTGAAACAAGTGGCTATTTGTAGCATCAGGATGTAACCATGTTTATATAACAATAAACAAGTATTATCAGCTCTTTTTATTGAGCACTATCTAACAACCTCGTTGAATTCATTAGTCCATTACTTTTGAATAAAAAAACCCGAGCATATATATATATGTGTGTGTGTGTGTGTGTGTGTGTGTGTGTGTGTGTGTGTGTGTGTGTGTGTGTGTGTGTGTGTGCCTGTGTTATTATTGTACAATAGTGCTTACAATTGATATATTTGAGTGTATTCGAACATGGATCACATAATTTGCGCTGGTTTTGTATGAAGCAGATTTTGCCTAATATAGCGAAACTACTTTCTTATTTAGAATATTGTCTAAACTATCTGTTTTCATGCAAACGACATCAGAATTCCTCTGATTAGACCATTCCATCCACCCTGTTTACTTTTACCGTAACCGTATTGTTTGTTTTTCTCTCCTACTTATTACGCAACGTTTTTTTTTTTTCGTCGCTTCTTAATTCTTTATATGAAAATTTCTAAACCATTCTATGATTTTAAAGATTTTTGTTTCAAGATTTTTTTTTGTTCTTAAAGTAATACCGGCTTGAACTCTTGTTTTCCATACATTATCGATCGAGCGTTTTCTTTAAAAAAAAAAAAATGAACTTTCATAAAATTTCTAAATTGTTTTGGCGGTTTCCAAGCCTTTAGAGGCATCTTTGAACATTGCGTTTAAAGTCTTCTCTTTTAATGTTATCTTGAACAGCAAATTCTGAATGGCCAAGTATCATTGTTCCTGTTTTAACACATGAGCAAAATTGAACGGCCATTATATTTTTATGAATTTTTAAAGAAAAATAATTAAATCTTTTGAAAACGTGGCTTTAGTGTCTTTGCATGCATATTACAGGCTTCTCCGGCAATAAAGTAAGGCATTTACTTCGTTTTACGTGGCGAGTAGAAAATTAGTTCACCACAAGCGAAATTCAAAAAGAATTCAACATTAATAACAAAGATCTGAAACTGTCTGCAAATGCCAGGCGTCTGTCGAATCGCCAAAATGTAGAATCGTTTTACTAGCACTTCAATTGATGACTTCCGATGAATGTATTACATTTCTACTCCCTAAAGGAAAATAACATAGCCCCCCTTATTAACAGCAAATTCTCACCCCTTCAATCTTGATGTAATAGATGCCCGGAGTTACTCTAATCTGATAAATCCTTAGTTCTAGATTTTCAAATTTTGACTATATGCAAAAATTAAACATTAATACTTCTCTTTAGTTTTATCTTTACAAATTTCGGCTGATGTAACCCCAGAACATTTTTCAGGCAGGTGCATCTTGTACAATCAGGGAATCTCACTGTCTAATTCAGAAATCTTCAATACACGTCACACACATACACACACACACACGTATACATATATATATATAATCTTTAGAGTGTAAGACAACATGTACTTGTAAGAATGTAAGAAAATATATACTTATTTCCACAGTGAGCAAACATCACAGCTAACAAGGGCCAAGAAGACAACAAACCGGAAGTCCAAAACTCGAGGTTCGCCCTCACTTGGGCTAATAAGTTTGACACATCCGAATTTGGGATTTGAAACCCGAACCTCTCGCATGAAAGGGGAGCACTTTGGTTTGGATGGGTCTTACTGATGAAACACAATAAGGGCGAAATTCGGGTGTTGGACATCCGGTTTGTTGGCTTTCTTAGCTCTCTTGAGCTGCGACATCGTCTGTCTTTGGAAATATATATATATATATATATGTATATATATATATATATATATATATATATATATATATATATATATATACATACTAGTAGGAAGACTCGCCGTTGACTGGGATTTAATAACGATTAACAAATGTTTTATCCTTCAATACATTTATTGCCATTGAAATCGGTGAGTCGCCCATTTTTAACTAAATCGATTGTCGGTTCAGGTTTAGACCCCCACTACAGTGTACTGGGGAAAATTCTATTTGCCTCCCCGTAGTGATTAATCAACATTGTATTTTAGTCTACATGGCAATGTAGATAAACTACTGTGTACTTAATAAAAACTGAAAATCCAAATGTCAAGGATCATGCTTCAGTTATGCTCAAAAGAGCAACGTTCACTTAGAACGCGCCCCTGTCATATCAACGCCGGGAACCTAGTATTCTTATATCACTGGGAGAATTATGAGGTAATGAGAACTTGTCTTAGGTAAACGACTTAGTAGTTTATTGTCTTATTTTGTCAGTCAATGTGTTTTATTCACGTGTGGTAAAACAAGTTCCGTCTAAGCTAAGTTATTACTAAACACTATCCCTGCGACTGAAATACATATAAATCTATATTGTCCTTGGTATTGCTATAAACACCGTAATATGAAATCTTTTAAATAAAAAATGTACGCAACGCGGGACCCACAAAAAATATATGGCTGTAATGACAAGAAGGTTTTCTCTAAATGGCAATCATATGGAGCTAATTTTCAATCTTAGAACGTTGCTTCTCTAAATTTCTGAAAAAAGATCATAAGTACAGAGCGCGTGAGTATCCTCTTTAAATGCAAGTGTAAAAACAATGCATATAAAAAAAACAGACCAGCTAAAATAACTTACGTAATCGAAAATCTAGAAAGAAAAACAAATGCGTGTTCCTTCATTTGCTGACCATTTCCTCATATTTATTGCTGCTGTTATTGCCTCGCGTTTTGGCAAACTTCTAATACGATAAAAATTGTGGCCCTAGCAAGAACGACATGATTCTATATCTATAAAGACCTATTTCTGTTTTTGTTGTCAACCATCTTCTAGTTTGTTAATTGTGTACAAATGCCAGACCGATAGAAGCCTTCTATCATGTCCAACTGTGGCACAACCCCCTGTCTAGCTGAATCCACTGTAAAAAAATTTCCCCCACTCTATATCTGTGCCTAAATCAAAACGCGGATTCCATGAACAAAGCTTCTTTCTTAGAACTGCACGCCTGTGGAACTCTGTTTCGTCTGCCTGCTTCCCACCGGACTACAACTTGGATGTCTTCAAGTCCAACGTTAACAAATTCCTAATGAACCGCCCCCTTAAGTAAACACTTCATCAAATCTCCACACTAACGTAATGTACTTGCAATAACCCTTATCCCTGAGTGGCTTCCGGGCCTTGATAAGTGGTGATCACTGTGTAAAAAAAAAAAAACAATGTTCAACGAGCGAGATCAATGATGCGCTGCTGTACAACTCATGCTCAGTACCGATCCAATTTATGACAAATGCACCATTACCAGCGCCCTCGAAATGTAAAATCCGGTTATTTACACACTCGGTGGTACAGCTCAGCGAAGTTTCCGGTCGCGGAAGTTTTTGCTGTGGTTCTAACTGAAGACTACATAATGCCACCCAAAATCTTAAAAGTCGGCTTGAAAGTCAAAACTAAAATGTACCTGAATCTACTGAATGGTGTGGTAATCCCTGGTACAATCAGGTGGCTGCTGACAGACCCTGTGTGTGGAAGCTGTACTCGGGGCCAGCTTACAAGTCCAAAGAGACCCAGGCTTGGCTACAGAAGGTGCCACGACTTTTTACCCTTATCTCACTGGTCCCTTTTCTTCCCCGACCTAAACCCGATGAATTCATTCGTTTGGTCATATGTCAAAAGCGTCAACAACATCACCTCCCAAAATACCAAAGCCAAACTGATCGCCGCCATTCGACGAGCTCCCGCTGGCGCTTGTGAAAAAAAAAACATGCCCTCAGTTCCAAACCCGTATCGAGGCGGTGATTGAGGCTGAATGCAGTTACATTGAATATATATCAGATCTACTGCATAATCATGTTACCTGAACTGTTTTTTTTTTTTCGATAAAAGTTTTTTTAAAAGCCCTAGTTTTTTTTTTTAGGGTGACAATTGTATCTTTCTACTCTGTAACGTAATGCTCTGGTCTGCTTGGGTAGGATTGACCCCCCTATGTTTTTATGCTTATCCGTAACAGTAGGGATTCAACGTCGCTATCAATTGCGCTAGCCGTAAGGTGATCAACACTAAATTTTCTGTTCTGATGAATACAATTTTAATTTCTTACCTTTTTTCCATTGTCGGGTCCGTAGCAAATGATATTATACATTTAATTTTTTTTTAAACCTTTGATATGAGGCTTCATAGTTTGTGTATTTATTTATATTTTTTGTGGAATGTTATGCTCAGATTCATGTTTCGACACGTTTCGGCCACTCATCCTCTGGCGTTTTTTCTGTGATCGATAAAATTAGAATAATAAATAATGTAAATGCAGAAGCTCCCCCCCACAAAAAAAAAACAAACGGATCAAAGATTTATTGAACATGTCTACTGGCTACAATACAAAGGTATAAGTGGGTGCGGACCAAGCACATTTTATCCTGGTTCGAAATCGAATGGAAATTCAATGAGAGATAAAGGATGAAACAGAACACCTATTACTGAATCCTTACACATAGTAACTCCACATGTATAACTTCTGCAACGCATAAACGCTCAAATCATGGATAGGTGATCTCTGAAACAACCTGACTAACTGATAAAGATAAAGTATATAATGTCATTATAATTATGAACAATGAGAAAACAAATCTA
>NC_136515.1:9186059-9201059 GCF_053919585.1 Euprymna scolopes
CCTTATCCCCGAGTGGCTTCCGGGCCTTGATAAGTAGTGACCTCCATGTAAAAGAAAATGGTAGGATCCTTCTACTGATCGACTAGGTATCTCACTGCTCACGCAATTCTTTACTTATATAAGAGCCAGGTTAGGGTTAGGGTTAGGGTTAGGATGGAGTGCTGTTGCAACATCTGAGGAGGAGCTGCCTTGTGCTACCTGCGCTGCCTTGTAAGAGGTAAAAATCTGGAAGGCCGCATCGAAGCTCTCTAGCGTGATCTTGTCAATGATCCTTGTCACAGTCTCTTTCATCTCCTCAATTGTTTCATAACCGCAGCCTCTAAGATTTACCTTGGGCTGCGGGAATAACAAATTGTAACAGGGAGATAGGACTCGACTATGGGAAGAGTGAGGAACTGTATTGATACGTATCATGCTCAAAATATTTCTGACAAGGATAGAGTTTTAGACTCATGTTAATTTCCTCGCTAATTTTTTTTTTTATTTTACATGGAGGTCACCACTTATCAAGGACAGGAAGCTACTCGGGGATAAGGGTTATTGCGTGTACATCAATCAGTGGGATATTATCGTAGTAATCGTTAGTATTGGAGATTTGATAAAGAGTCTTACTTAAGGGGGATGGTTCATCAGGAATTTGTTTATGTTAGACTTGTAGACATCAAAGTTGTAGTCGGGTGGGAAACAGGAAAACGGAAGAGAGTTCCACAGGCGTGCCCTTCTAAGCACGAAGCTTTGTTCATGGAATCTATTTAGGCACAGATAAAGAGTGGGTAAAATTATTGACAGTGGTTTCAGCTAGACGTGTGTTTATCGTAAAAGATTGGCGAGGGAACCAGAGATTGGAGCTCAGGTGAGCACTTGCCATAGAAATAACGGTAAAACAAAGACAGGTTCGCAACGTCTCTTCTGTGGGAGAGAGGCTGCAGGGAAGAGAAAAGGGCATCCCTTACTAAGCCACGAAGTCTATTTCGTACTCTGTCAAGGCAGGATAGACTACTTTTAGCAGCTCCTGCCCAGATGTGACAGCTACTAATTTTGTATGCATTTCTCACACTGACACCAAATCGCACTTATTTTCTCTATACACACGACAGATTGTATCCATGAAATGTATTATTTGTCCAATCAACTCTGGCGTTTCCACATATTTTCTCCACCCACACATCTCATCATCTGTCCCAAACCCCCTGTTTTCCTTATTACACTCTAAAACTGATACTTGCTTCATGAAATATATTCTAAAAGCAATTTGAAGCCTTCTATACGTTTCTATAATCTTTTCCAAATTTAAAACAGAATTACATTGGTTATCTTTTTTCTAAGGTGTCCTCGTGTCCAGATAGCGTTTTGAATCCGCCATCTTTGACAATAAGACTTTAGTAGGGTGTATTTCAATTTCTGCTCTAGCTGTTCATTTCTATCTCGAATCATAAACAAAATTAGTCAGTCATCTCATAAGATGCAGAGCAATAACATATTGAATTTTCAAAAAATCTACAACAATTTTAAATGCCTTTACAAAAGAGTCTTGAAACGTATGTAAGGCCCATCGTATCATGTAGTGATAAGTAATCAATATTATTAACACACAAAAACAACTCAAGGATAATTATGCTGCTGAATTTTTATTAATACTATTATAATTATTTCTACTAGCAGGACCTGTGGAAATTCCACAGGAGACTCATTCATGTGTAATATTTATTGATGTTGGAATTCTGTAGATGTCCAGGGTAAATGGAGACGCTCTGATATTATTGTAGCTCTTTTCTTAAAACTGCAAAATATTTATCTAATCTGGTAGGGATGCCCAGTGTAGACCGGCCGTAAAGTACGCTTAAATATGATATATTCATGTTTGTTTCAAAATTTTGTTAAAATAGCAAAATTATTTATCTAATCTAACATGGACGCCCGGCAAATCTCGCTCGTAAAGTACGCTTAAATATGATCTTTTAATTTTGCAGAGTTCGTATATATTATTATAGATTGAATGCTCTGTCGATTTATATATATTATAAAGTTGAGATTTCAAAAATTAAAAGAATATATATCCATATGACTTGGGTGCAGTAGCTTGACTCCAAACCGAGAAATAAAATTAAATAACCCGGATCTATGCGTGACACACAAAAGAACACACTCGCTATCGTATTAATATAAAGGTTATTATCATCAGGATTCTATTATAATTATTACTATTATTATCGTTAGGATATTGGCATATTTTTGTTATTTTAATGTAAACATGACGGTAAGAGCAGAGTAGAGAAATATTACCAGGTTCTTTTCTGAAAGAAAAAAGCGGTATAGGACAGAAAAGAAATTGCTTCCGTCTGTTTTTTTTTCTTCCTCAAATCAGGAATAAGGGTTCTTCACGGTACCTACCCAACGATTAAGCTTAATATATGCTTCACTCTTATACGGGTCTGGTGCTACCAGATCCGGCAGTCTGAAGATATTGGCTTTCTGGAACGAAATACACCTAACACCGATGTTTTTTTTTTCTTACTTTTGCAAAACTAAATTATGGTCTGCAAAACAAAAACAAAAACAAAAACATCACTTTTCTCTATTTCTATCAACCCAACTTCATCACTGCTTTCCTAACCTTACGTGTACCAACAATAAATACTGTCACACTTTTCCTCCTCCAATCGCAAAACTCATTCATGTTCTGCAGGGCATGAAACAAAGACAAGTACATCCACTATAAAACAACCAAACGAAACCAAACATTACAAACTAGCGCTTGAAGATACAAAGAGCTTGAGTAATAAAAAAAAACAAACTTCTACACAATTACTGAATGCAACATTTTTTTTTTAATTCAATTTTCACCACAAACAAGGTACAGTGCCACTTTGAAGCAGGGGGCTACGATTAGGGAATTAATTAGCGGGGTCATTATGAAGGGAGAAGAGTAGAAAGATGTTTGTTAACATTACACTTGAACTTCTGCATATCATTGCAGTTGGGAAAGCAGAATCCCGGAAGGGAGTTCCAAAGACCCGCAGTTCTGGGGAAGAAACTATTGGAGTAAAAGGCTTTCTTGCACCTAGGGATCTCTACTGTAAAGGGATGAGACTTAGTAGCTTGTCGGGTTTGTCGGGGGTAGTTACGTCGGGGAGGTACAAGTGTTTGCAGTTCGTCAGAGCATTCACCATTAAAGTATTTGTAGAACAGGCAGAGGGATGAAACATATCGTCGATGGGACAGAGGTTGAAGCCTAGATGACAGTTCAGGACCTATCAGGTTGGCGACTCTCTTTTGAACCCTGTCCAGGAGCGAGAGACAAGCAGCAGATGCACCAGCTCAGATGTGACAACAGTACTCCATACATGGGCGAATGATTGCCTTATATATTATGCTATTTCATAATTAACTTGATTTGCTAGTAATTAACCTGAAAATGGCTAATATGTCGTAAAAAACAAAATAACCAAACCTCTTATACGACCATGTTTTGTTGTAAAACGTACTGATGGGTCGTCTTTTCCTGATCCCGGTTAAATTGTTATATATTGTTCTTCATCTGAGTTCTCACTAGTGTTATCATCGAGCCACCATTTACGCATTTGTGTATAACATCAAAAAAAGGATTCGTGTGCGTATGATTGTCTCTAATATAAATGGTTGTGTGTATGATTATCATAAAGGGAATCGTGTTTGTGACATGTATTTTCAGAACCTACCTCTGCTTCTTCGATGTTGGACCATCTGGAAATTTCTCATCCTGGAGGGAGACTTGATACCTGTTTGACGAAGATTTATCACTCCAAGACGATGAATGGGTTTTATAGTTTTTATTTCACTTTCCCCAGTGGTCCTGCAGATGGTGGAAGTGAAATCGGTTTGTGTGGTTTCTTCTTCTACACACGTCAGCGTTCGTCTCTCCCCTCTCCAGTTAAGAGGGGGAGACAACGGAAAAACCGTCCGTCTTCTTCAAAGCCCAAATCAAATCTCACAGATCTAGCCAACCCTGACCACGTCACATATACGTAATCTGGTCAGCTGACCTTCGGTTCTGGTAAACGTGTCTACCTCCACGTTTACTCACCTCCCCCTCTCTCTCTCTCTCTCTCTCTCTCTCTGTGTAACAAAATTATATATCCACTACAGAATGATTTTTAAGTTTCTAACAATTTAGATGGATATAGTTCGATTTTTTAAAAATATTTCAAATCACTAAAACCAATGCGTAAATATATACTCCACAAATTGGTTCAATTATATATCCACTACAGAATGATTTTTAAGTTTCTAACTACGTAGATAAATATAGTTCGATATTTTATATTTTAAATCACTGAAAACAATGCGTAAATATAAACCCCACAAATTGGTTAAATTATCTATTCGCGAACAGAATGATTTTTAAATTACTAACTATTTAGATAAATATAGTTCGATTTTTTTTTATATTTCAAATGACCGAAACCATTGCGTAAATATAAACTCCACAAATTGGTTAAATTATATATTCACGTGCATAATGATTTTTTTAATTTCTAACTACTTCGATAACTATAGTTTGATTTTTTGTTATATTTCATATCACTAAAAACTATGCGTAAATATAAACTCCACAAATTGGTTAAATTATATATTCACGTGCATAATGATTTTAATTTCTAACTACTTAGACAACTATAGTTTGATTTTTTTTTTATATTTCAAATCACTAAAGATATTGCGTAAATATAAACTCCACAAATCGCAATACAAGCATATTCTGGAAGAGTACCAGCTAAGCTGGCATCAGGTTCTACTCATTTATTTCACAAACAACGAATTCTAACTAGACTTCATAAAGCCCTTCTATCATTAAATCGCCAACGTTTCCCCATTATGAAACTCATTAATATCACGAAAACTTACCCTTCTACACAGATTAAATTGGTCAGCGAAAATTCATTTCCCAACGAGTTCATCACATATCCATTTGCTGACTTACCCCGTCCCCCGTTCCCATTCCCAGAGGACTAAAGAGTAAAACGTCTGTGAATATTATCAACGCTCTTAATGTAAGGGTCAACAAAGTCAACGTCATCGAACTGGGGTGGAAATCAATCAGTCTCGCCTAGCGATTTGCGTGCAGTTATCAATATTCTACCGAGAGACCATTAGTTCAACACCAACGATACTTTGAATTATCTAATTAAACACAACCACACACAGAAAACCCACACACAATACACACAGGCACACACATATATGTGTGCGCGTATGTACGTGTACAGGTAATAAGATTTAGGGGAAAAAACATTTACTTCAGCTCCTAGCAACAACTACTCTGTGCAATCGATTTTGAGATGATATAACATTTTATTGAAATAAAGTCGCCTCATCAGCACAGGTAAATGACAGCAAATATTAAAAAAAATATCTCATGGGCAAGACGAAAACTAAGGTAGCTAATGTTTATACACATCTTTGAATTTTTGTAATACAGGGTGGGCCAAAATAAGGGTCCTATATATATATAATTATATTTAAAGATAGGACCCATGTTTTGGCCCACCCTATATATATATATATATACATATATATACATATATATATATATATATATATATATATATATATATATATATATATATGTGTGTGTGTATATAATTATCCACTGACACGTGTTTCGTCGTCTACGACTCATCAGAGAGGATGAATCTAGCGAGATTCGAAATCGGGACCGACTCAAGCTCATTACCGTTGGGTTCCGATTTCGAATCTCGCTAGATTCAGCCACTCTGATGAATCTTAGACGACGAAAAACGTGTCAGTGGATAATTATATTTTTAAAATATTATATATATCGCTCCCCATGTGGGGGTACCAAATTGGTTAAAGGGAAAATTATTTCCAACTCGCATTTAGGTAAAAATGCACTTTAGTAAATAATTGAATTCATTCAAAACGTATCGCAAAAACAAATACAAAGAACATCCCTATCCCTCTCTTTCTCTCTCTCTCTCTCTCTCTCTCTCTCTCTATATATATATATATATATATATATATATATATATATTTTCACACAGTGATCACCACTTATCAAGGCCCGGAAGCCACTCAGGGGTAAGGGTTATTGCAAGTACATTACGTTAGTGTGGAGATTTGATGAAGTGTTTACTTAAGGAGGCGGTTAATTAGGAATTTGTTAACGTTGGACTTGAAGACATCCGAGTTGTAGTTCGGTGGGAAGCAGGCAGACGGAAGAGAGTTCCACAGGCGTGCAGTTCTAAGAAAGAAGCTTTGTTCATGGAATCCGCGTTTTGATTTAGGCACAGATATAGAGTGGAGGAAATTTTTCACAGTGGATTTAGCTAGACGGGTATTTTTCGTGAAAGATTGGCGAGGGGAGGGGACCAAAGATTGGAGTTCAGACGAGAACCTTTCACGGAAATAACGATAAAACAATGATAGGCTCGCAACGTCTCTTCTGAGGGAGAGAGATGCAGGGTTGAGAAAAGGGCACCCCCCACTAAACCACGATGTCTATTTTGTACTCTGTCAAGGCAGGATAGGCTGTTTTTAGCAGCTCCTGTCCAGATATGGCAGCAGTATTCCATCCTTGGACGTACTTTGCTTTATATATATATATAATTAAAGATTAAGAAAAGTTATATATATAAATTTATATCATAAGAACAATAATTAAAAGCAAAGGACAACATTAAAAAGTACTATTTACGCCATGCCATTTATAAATTAAACTCTTCTTATCAGAAGAGGAGAGATGGGATATACAAAATATAAAAGCAGAAAAAACTGTTTTAATGCTATTTAGCTAAAAAAAAAACATGAGAATGAAGGAATAGAATGAATGGTAAATATTAATTAAAAGTTGGTACTTCATACAAGGGCAAATGATAGAGGTAGTATATACGTATGAATGTATATGTGCAGGTAATGTATATAGGTAGGGAATTTATATACGTACATAATGTATATACGTTGGTAATGTATGTACGTACATAATGTATACACGTACATAATGTATATATGTAGGTAATTTATACACGTAGGTAAAGTATATACGTACATAATGTATATACGTAGGTAATGTATGCACGTACATAATTTATATACGTGCATAATGTATATATTTAGGTAATTTATATACGTAGGTAATGTATATACGTGCATAATGTATATACGTAGGTAATGTATGTTCGCACATAATCTATATACGTACATAATTTATATACGTAGGTAATGTAGATACGTACACAATGTATATACGCAGGTAATGTATTTACATACATAATTTATATACGTACATAATGTATATTCGTAGGTAATCTATATACGTACATAATGTATACACGTAGGTAATGTATATACGTACATAATGTAGATACGTAGGTAATTTATATTCGTAAGTAATGTATATACGTAGGTAATCTATATGCGATCATAATGAATACACGTAGGTAATGTATACACGTAGGTAATGTATATAGGTAGGTAATAGTAGAAAACGTTATACGGTACGATGAAATAATGGGGGACACTTAATAAGAGTCAAGAATAGAAGAGAAGAAAGGAAAAATGGAAGAAACAAGCGAAAAGTGTTGAAAATGTACAGAAGATGGAAACAGCAAACATGTCATACACAAATACACATCCATCCATCGATGCCTCCGCTCAGTCTCAGATTATAAAGGCTCCCCACTATCAAGGCAGTTGCGCGTGTAAATGTGTGGCAAAGGTTGCACAATCTTCAACCACACCTCTCCTGAATCGGTACAGCTTGATTACAGTGGAAAGCAGTGTTCAAGGACGACAGGAAACAATGTCGAGATAAGTTGAGAGCATATATCTCACCTGGAAATCTAAAATGGTTACCCATCTGGTACTGGCCAGGCTCATCGTTGCTTTACTTCGGTGATCTGACGGGAACTGGTGTGTCAAACGTTATTATGCCATATAGAAATACGCATATTAATATATAAAAATAGATAAAAATAAGACAAAAAAGTTGATAAAAATGGGATTACAAAAGGGTTCTTTGTCTTCAGGACAGAGTTGAAGTGTAATATGTGGTCTGATTCTGCACTTAACGCTTTTACAATTCACCTTTTTTAGCCGGGGAATAATCCTTCATGAATGATACATGTTTTGTGTGTGTGTGTAATAAACGTGCTCCTTTGGCCGGAAGCTGGTTTTATCCCACACATTAAAAACTGACTTAGTGTCTCCTCTGCCCTCCTTGAGCGGCAAGTAAACAAAAACACACACGCATATCACGAAGGAAACAGAGCAAAAGCCCTAGACCAATGTTTTTTTCCAGGTTTCAATTGACAACGAGGAAACATACGAATTCAGGAGTCCTAATACGAATGACATTCATGCAAAGCGAATAATTTGCCACCACGTCATATAGAAAAAAGTTTGAACCACGGCATAGTATAGTTTGCCAACTTTAAAAAAATATATGCTTATTCCACAGAAGTAGTTTTTTTTACATGTTCTATGCTAATATTATCGCTCAAGTGAACTTATCGAGTAATGTATACATTTTTAGAGTATATTAACATTACAATTTCACTAATCAGATAACGCTGCAACTGATCCGAATATTTGGAAATATCGGCTGGTTCGATTTTGACAAAGTTGGCACTTCTTATTCTTTAAGATTAGTAACGGTACATACATACAATATAGTGTTAAGGTAAAGTTAAGTAGCATTCCCGTGTTCCTATTTTATAAAAAAAAATCTAGTCTTGGTTTTATATGCTGTGCAGTGATAAAGATTCTCAAATGGGCCTGTGATGTTAGGTTGTATAACAGTGTTAACTTTCGTATTATTTGGATTCATCGGACTACTGTTCTAAAATTTAGAGTGATTTTCACAATGGAAAACTCCTACCTTCTTCAGGTGTATCTTGTCGAACTCGGGAATGTTTCTCTCGAACTCGAGAATACGGACCAAATTTCGAGCGGGCCCCTTTATTTGATTCACGGAGATAACATGCTCTTGTTTCATCAGACATGACGGGATTTGTATTTCTGAATGTTTGAGATGAGTATTGGTTATTCGTATTATTTCGATTCATCGGACTACTTTTCTAGTCTTGAATATGATTTTCACAACGTTTCGGCCTTCTTCATGTGCATCCTGTTGAACTCGGGTTTTATGAAAAGAAATGTTTTTGTTTATAGCACAAGTGAACCATGATACTTGACAATACAATTGCGAATTACTTAGGACCTCTATTCAGTCATGGCTGACGGAACAAGAGCATGCGACAACCCTGAAGTAAATAAGAGGCTCCGATCGAAATTTCGTCCAAATTTCCGACTTCGACAGAAATATCCTTCAGTCCGACAAGATACACTTGAAGAAGGTCGAAGGTAACATAGACCGAAACAATGTGAGAATCGTACACAAGATGAAAACAGCTAATACGAAAGCGAACACTGTTATACATCTTACACGACAAGGCCCTTTGAGATGTTTTATCATCCCACAGACAGAATGCCCAGCCTGTAAAACCAACGCTAGATTTTTTCATAAGAAAGGGCCGCGTGAATGTTTCTTTTTAGAGCATGATTGGAGTATAAATTACTTTTGTACGTTTAATTTTAATTCAAGTTTTATGTAAACATATATTTTCATAAAATTAATATCCGGTTCTTCGAGAGGATATGGGCGCGTTCAAAATGAATGTTTCTGTTTATAGCACTAGTGAACTATGTTACTTGACTTCTTCATTTTTAACGTAATCTGTAGCAATTCTTAACGGATTTTTACTCGCGTGCAAGCGATTCTATAAGTCACTCCCTCGGTCCGTTGTCGGTCGGCCGGTCTCTCGGTCGGTCTGTCCGTAATACGTCTGTGCTTGGCCTTTTTGGTTAAGATCAAAGGTATGTTTTTAATAGATGCTTTTCTAAGCATTTAAAGTTTTTCTTAGCGTTTTTGCCAGGATTAAAGTGTAGTATCTATTCCGGCAGATACTGCAAGCAAAGACCATATGTGGGGGCGACCCCACATATTAGACCTTGATCAATGTAGGGGAAACCCTTCATACCAATTGTCACTATCCAGCTACGGGGAGTTGGTCCCCATTTCCCCTTCACTCCTCACATTAAAAATCGGCCTTGTGCCTAATTTGCTCGGTGGGGCAGCAAATAAATATCCTTTCGGCCAAGATCAAAGTGTAGTATCTGTTCTCACTACACGCTGTACTTATGTTTGTAAATTTGTGATATAAAATTGGGGATCACTTTTCTGTATAAATTTAATGTAAAATGATCACCCACTTTGCAACCAGTTAAACTCAAAACCATTCAAGTCTTTTTCCAGATAATTCAAGTTGTTTTTAAGGACTCCAGTTATGTTTTAAACATTCAAGTCATTCTTAAGGTATTTCAATTCATCCTTAAGTTCATTAAAGTTATTCAAAGTCATTTACTTTTTATTTATTTAGGTCATTTCAGCCCATTTTTCGGTCATTTTAGTATATCTTTAAGAATATCATGTCAATCCTATATTAACGCATTTATTCATTACACGAGAGCACGTGACTAATGGCTTGTTTTTTTTTTATAAAATCAACATTATGTTCTCTACAGTGCAATGTAGACTGCAATGTATTATGGACAAAGTTACTGTGGGTGTGTATGTGAAAGTTCATCCCGGTACTTAGTGGGTTGTGGGATTCTTTATAAGAGCAGCAATCGATTGACTCGATCTTTAAAAAAATGGTCGAATTCACCGATTTTGATGGAAATAAATGTATGGGAGAGTAGAATATTCTTTGATCCTCATCAGATTCAGGACAACATCGGATCTCCCTGCTGGTAATAGATATAAGTGGTAGAAATAATAATTAATCATTCTTAAAACTTACATACTTTAAAAACAATACGAAAGAGAAATTAAAGTAGACTTAAAATATGAACATTTTTTAATTTACCAGAATTGTCATTATGTGTTCGCATTTCAAATAAGAAGGCGAGTTTACAAGATTTACCATCAAGTAAAACCAGATGTTACCGACATTGGATTATAGTGTATAATAAAATCAACTTTCTTATAAACTAGCAAGGAGATGCGACGTTGCCCGGGATTTAATGATGATTAACACAATGTTTCACACTCATATTTTTTATTTTCATGGATATCGGTAAAAATGCCCCTTTCTGAAGCGACTTTGTCCACAACACACACTGTTGACTTTATAAAAAAGAAACCGGGGTACACAGCCTTGCTCGGGCTTGAAGACGTTTTAGGAACCCCAAAAATGGTTAAAACCCTTTCAAAAAAATGTAAATAGTAGCCAGTACCACGGGCGCAATATATATATATATATATATATATATATATATATATATATATATATATATATATATATATATATATATATATATATATTACATTTTAAAAATAATGCATTTTAAAAATAATACATTTTAAAAATAATATATATATATATTTTCACATAGGCGTCACCACTTATCAAGGCCGATAGGCCACTCAAGGATAAGGGTTAAAGAGTGTAGAGAGTCAAAAGGACAATATAGTAATCGATAGTATTGGAAGTTCGGTAAATTTGTTAACTTAAGTGGAACGGCTCATCAGAAACTTGTTCACGTTGGACTTGAAGACAGCCATATTATAGACAGCTGGAAAGCAGGAAAACGGAAGACAATTCCATAGGCGTGCAGTTCTAAGAAAGAAGCCTTTATCATGGAATCTATGTTTAGGTTTAGGCACAAATAAAGAGTGGGGAAAATTATTGATAATGTTTTCAGCTATTCTAGTGTTTCTTGAGAAAGTTTGGCGAGGGGGGGCCATAGATTGACGCTCAGTCGAACACTTTCCATGAAAATTACGATAAAGCAGAGACAAACTCGCAACATCTCTTCTGTGAGATAGAGGTTGCAGCGAAGAGAAAAGGACATCTCCCACCAGGTCACGAAGTCTATTTTGAACCCTATCAAGGCAGGACAAGTCTTTTCTAGCAGCTCCTGCCCATATATGGATAAAGTATTTCATTCTTGGACGTATCTGGCTCTTATATAGATAAAGAATTGCATCAGCAGTGAGATATCTACTGGATCGATAGAAGAGTCCGACAATTTTTCCAGCGGCCTTGACAACAGATTTGATGTACGTATTCCATTTAAGATCAGGAGTAAAGGTCAAGCCCAGAATCCTGTCAAAACTTGAGGCCTCCCCAAGACGAGAGCCATTCATTTTAATTGATGCCAGATGGGGATCAGAACATTGATGGTGTCAAGATAGAAGCTTGGTTTTAGATGCATTAAAAGTAACCAGCCACTCCTTTCCCCATTGTACAACGTGATCAAGATCAGAGGAGAGAGAATCGGAGAGAACTTGGTCGTTTACTGTCTTAGATGTTCTGTCATAGATAGTAGTGTCGTCAGCAAAAATGTCTACGAATGATGTAAGGATGTGATTTGGAAGATTATTAATGTAGAGCAGGAAAAGAGTTGGGCCCAGGATTGACCCCTGAGGGATTCCAGCATTTATACTGTGAGCTTCTGATTTTTGCCCATCAACTACTACTCTTATGAACCTATCAGAGAGAAAGGATTTAATAATTGAGAAGACATTTCCAGCTATACCATAGCTGGAGATCTTGTGAAGTAAACCGTTATGCCATATCCTATAAAAGGCCTTTGATATGTCAAGAACAATTGCCCTAGAAAGGTTGCCTCTGTCGAGAGATTAGCTAATCCTATTAGATATAACTGTAAGCACATCTGCTGTAGATCTAGCAGAATGGAAACCATATTGTGTGTCACTAAGAAGGTTATTTTTGCTGAGATTGTTGATTACTTCTCTATTCAACACAGATTCCAGCAACTTACTCATGAACCACAGGAGACTTATTGGCCTGTACTGAGAGGGGGGATGAACGATCACCTGAATTCTTAAACACAGGGCATACTGACGAGATTTTCCAGGGTGATGGGAAGCAATTCTCCTTGGGACAACGTTTAAGCAGTTTTGTATGTATGAATGCTAGTTCTGATTGAAGTTTATTGAGTACTATAATTGGAATACCGTCAGGGCCGGTTGCTTTACTGGAATCAATGTTTAGGATTAGATTGGCAACATCACGTACAGATATTTGTATATCACATAGTGTGTTTTCTGATACAGGAGGAAATATTGGGGGTTGGCGGCCTTGGTTGCAAAGGGTAAAATTAGCTGCAAACTTCTTGGCAAAGAGTTTGGCTTTGTCTGATGCTGACGAGATCAACTCACGTCCATTGATTATAGTAGGGATAGGCCACACACTTCTGTCCAGGATTCTGTTTGCTATTTCCCAAAACTGGTGGGAACCAACCCGCTGATCAGCTACTTTGGACATGATGGACTGAAAGGGACCCTCCTCTGATTATGTCAGTTCTGTCCGACCGACTCGGCTGATTGTTCGAGCCTTCTTCTCTAGCTGCTATATTGATATTTTTAGCTTAATCGCCATATATATTTTATATATATATATATATATATATATATATATATATATATATATATACAGTGATGATCATATTTATTGGCACGGTAAAATGAAAGTTAAATTTTGTCTAATAAATTCTAAAAAAGGGATTAAATTAAAGAAAATAACAAAGTATATTATGTATTTTTAACTGGCCTTTCCGATGCAGCAATCGGATTTTAGAAAAAATAAATAACAAAGGAACAACAAACATAAATGCAAAAACCCCCTTGTTCAAAATTATTGGCACGATTTATTTAATAATCAATTGTATAGCCTTTGCCCTTGATTACCTTCCTCAGTCGCTTTTCATAGTTTACAACCAAGTTGTTGCACTCTTCAGTAGTAATTTTAGCCCACTCTTCCTGGGAATAATCCTCCAATTGAATAAGACTCTTAGGCTTCCTTTGCATTACCCTCAATTTTAATGTTCTCCAACAATGTTCAATTGGATTAAGGTCTGGGCTTTGAGATGGCCACTCCAAAACATTAATATGATTGTCCTCAAGCCATTTCTTAGTCAGTTTAGCCGAATGCTTTGGGTCATTATCTTGCATGAACTACCAACGACGACCAAGTGAGAGCTCTTTAGCAGAGTCTTTCAGGTTTTCATCCAATATTTTAACATAATCTTCCTTTTTTATGCTACCTGTGACCTTAACAAGTCGCCCTGGTCCAGAGGCAGCAAAGGATCCCCAAAACATCAAACTGCCTCCACCGTGCTTCACTGTGGGTATGGTGTTCTTAGGCAGGAAAGCTTCGCCAGATTTTCTGTAAATATAAGACACTTTATTATGGCCAAATAACTCTATTTTCGTTTCGTCAGTCCATAGAACACGTTTCCAGAATGCAACATCTTTATCAATATGACGTTTTGCAAAGGCTAGCCTTGCTTTCAGGTGCATAGGCTTCAATAAGGGAGTCTTTCTCGGACGACATGCTTTTAAACCAGCTCTCTTCAAAACTCTACCAACTGTATGTCGAGATACATTCACTCCAGAGGTGCTCTGTTCATCAACAATCTCCCCAACAGAGATCCTTGGGTTTTGTTTTACTTGTCGAACAATTTTCCGTTCATCTCTTGGGGAAAGAATCCTTTTTCTCCCTCTACCCTCTAAACTCATAACGTGGCCTTGCGATTTGAACTTGTTTATTATGGCTCTAACAGTGGATTTGGGAAGGTTTAGCTTCTTTGAAATCTTATCATAGCCCTTCCCATTGGTATGACATGCTACAACAAGCTTCCTGACGTCTTCGCTGTGTTCCTTAGTTTTAACCATGGCGATTGAAAATTATAATTTAGTCACTTATAATAGTTTACATAAATCGCTATCTAAAAATTATCTGAAAAAAATTATTCACTGAATTAGCGTTAAACAAGCATAATATGGCTATAAAAAAGTTCAGAAAGCACGTAACTCGGAAATTGATTGATATTATACTGATACTAAAAGAAAAACAAAGCCGTGCCAATAATTTTGAACAAGATTTTTTTGCAATTATGTTTGTTGTTCCTTTG
>NC_136515.1:9208559-9226059 GCF_053919585.1 Euprymna scolopes
CTTGGTACCGACTGTCCAGTCGCTCCGTACCCTGAGGAATTATCGCGACCTCGCACGCCAGACTTTTGTTGGACAAGACTTATTGCCGTTGCTTGGGCCTACGTGGCATCTTCCAACTCACTGGAACCACTAGTATTGTTTTAACAGGGTTCTCATTACTCTAAAATAGTATTTCCCCTGCCAAATTTTCTAATTTGTGACAATACCGTGGCTTATAAAAAAAAAATAAAACAACAGAAAAAACTGCTTTCTACAGCCTAATCGCCTTGTAATTCTCATGAAAAAAAATGCAACTACGCGCTAAACGTCCCTAAAATATAACTAAACCAACCAAATCTATTCCAAAATAATTTAATTTAATAATACCAATGAAATTCACCCAGCATGGTTTTTTTTAATTTTGGTACCTTTAATTCACAATATGGTAACATTTTATTTTCCTAAGTACTTGCATACATATTTCATTCATCTTCTCTTGAGCGATTCGTAACATAATGGCCACGTCAGCCATTGCACCCCCTCTGCCCCTTACACCATGTCAGAGGGCATTTCATTTGCTCCCTGAAGTTGATTACAACTAGATCCGCTCACGCTGGACAGAATACATTCCGTTCACTGCTATGTCAGAAAAAACTTTCTTTTTTTTTTCCAAAGTCGGTAAGCGCAACCTGCCTTGAAGACACATAGCTTCACGGAAAACATCGGATTTCCACACCTGAAGTACTCAAACTTGCTCCATGTTGATTCTACTCGAAATCAACAGAAATCACGATAAAAAAAAATAAAATTCGAATCATTTCCCGAGAATAATGAAATTAATAACTACCCATGTAATTCAACACCTCTCCAAAATTCTAACATGCTTGCCACAGAAATTAAATTCCATTCACGCCCCACTTTTTTCTTTCATTTCTTCATATAGTTTATTTAACCCTATATTTATCCTTTTTTTTTCTCCCTTACTTATGTGGTTAAAACGTCACTCATGTCGAATAGAACATTTATTCTACTTTTCGAAAATTGAAATTAATACCGACTGAACCTTTGACTCTTCCGAAACTTTTTTTTTTTTTTAAATCATTTATTACACTGTTTAAATCTTATTTCTTTCTCCCTATTTTATTATTACTATTTAATTAATTAAAAACACATTTTTTCTTTTATTAATCCTTCTTTCCATAGACCCCACAAGCAAGATTCCACCTCCCCATTCTGCGAAAAAAAAATACATGTCACAGAGTAAGAAAATCCTGCACAATACCATTTTAGAACACATCAATTACATAAAGAAAATAAATGAAAAAAATACAAAAATATCCTATAAGCATTCAGAAAGTCCCATCTTAGCAATAAATAAAATCCAAACAACAAAATTTTGTCCACGTCAGCAAAATAAAATTCCTACGAAAAAAATCGCACAATCAGCGAAAAAGAAAAAAAAATCATTTTACAGGACATGATCATTGTCTTTTCATCAACAGTTCATATTGTTTTTTCACTAAAAGCACATGAAATTTCGCAGTTCAAAATTGCAACAAAAATTATTATTAACAACAAACCTTTCGTGATTGACATGTTTTTTTTTTTTAGTAAGGTGACAGGCTCATTTCTGACACACACGTTGTAGCTAACAAGTCCTATGTTCTATTTTCTTTTTCTTTTTCTTTCTTTCTGTCCTTCTGTTTTACACTTGCTGTTTAATTCAAAATTAACAATATTTTATCAGTTTGTCTTTCGTTATAGCTGTTTTTTTTCCAAGTTATTCTACTGTTTTTCTCACAGAATTTTTTTTCTTTTCTTTTCTTTTTTTCTCTTTACTATTATTTTTCCTTATTACTTAGTGTTTTAACGGACCATCGTTGTGTGTGTGTTGATTTGTATTTCTTCTTTTTTTCTAATGTTCTTTCTCTTTTTTTTTTCTTCCAGACATTTTATTGTGTTGTATAGTTTTTTTTTTTTTTTGTTTTTGTTTTTTTCTTGTCTTAAAATCTCCTTTCCCTTTTAAGGACCTGTTTCCACGTCGTATTTCTTAAACACAGGTTCGACTTCACATCGATGATGTGAACTTAGTCACGAGCACCAAAACGAATATGTTATATATTCGGGATTGTCATAAAGGAGATTTTGTCAAGGAGATTCGTGTACGTGATCGTCTAGTTTCTAACCTTATTGTTCATGTCTTCGTGGATGTGTGTTTGTGTACATGTATTTCTTAACATACCTTTATTCATGTGTCGTCGGTTGTTCCTCTGGTTTTCATTGTCTCTTGGAGGGGAGCTGGCCTGTTGGATGAAGAATTCACTCCAAGACGATGAAATGGTTTTATAGTTTTTATTCACCTTTCAAAGGTCGACACAGAATGGAGGTGAACCTTGCTTGTTTGATGATACACGTCAGCGTCCTCCCCAGCCCAGGGGGGGACAGCTGAAAAGCCGTCTGTCTTATTCAACACCCGAAACCAAAACTGCCTAGAAAGAATCAGCTAACCTCATCACATGATACCACGTCATCTGGTCAGCTGACCCTTCTTTTGCAAACGTGTCCACTGTCCACGTTATTCACCTCTCTCTCTCTCTCTATCTCCCTCCCTCTCCCTCTCCCTCTCTCTATTCTCTAATAGAGACACACAGAGAGAAAATAGAAAGAGTAAGAAAGCCAGAGAGGGGGGGGAGATGCTCTTTAACATTGGATAGTATTTTTCTTAGCTAGCAAGGACGCCCATCATAGTCCGGTCGTAACACACGCTTTAATATAATATTCTAATTTATGCCGATTTCCGTACTTTTTAGAGACAATTTTCTATCTAGTCGTATATATTATAAAGTGGTGATTTCAAAAATAAAAAGATATATCAATATGACCTGTGTGCTTGAATCAAAACCGACAACAACTCTTGGGAAGATAAAAATAGATGCATATGTATATAATGTGTTCTTTCAGCTATAAATGAAACAGGAACTAAAACTTAAGAATAATTCTTGAAAAATTATTTTTAAAAAAAGATGACTTGGGTGGCATCAGCTATCATCGAAACCGAAACCAAAAGTTATGAAGAATTCTTGATATAATTATTTATTCCAACAAATAACTAGGGCAATTGCAACAGCATTTTTTTTCATTTGTTTTAACTCCCGAGTGCGTATATGTTGATATACTATATGATTTTCCATTAAGCGAAGTTGTTTTCCGTTGATAACCTGTGTCTAACTGTGTCGGATACATACTTGAGAGTCCAAACAATGATAAGCATCTGCTGCTGTCATACACCTTGTCATAACAATTAAACGACTGTCACTTAGAAGAAAAAATATATAAGTGTGACACACAAAATAACACACACACTATCGTATTAATATATAGATTCTTCAAGCTAGTGGTCTCATCCTAAGTGCTAGATTTCACAAATTTTGTCAATGTATTCTCCGACTATCTTCATATATACTTTATGGAACTCGGGAATCTTTCTATCTAATTGAGGAATCTTTCTGTTTCATCCGGGTACATGCACGGGGTTTCCAGAAGAACTCCCTTTCTAATCCGAATTATCTTGTTCTGTTTACCTTGTCTTAGTTGAAATCCTAAGTAATTCGCATATTTTTTTTAAATGTCTGCTGTACTGATCAGCAGACCTTTCTCCTCCCCCATGGAAGTGTAATTCTACAGTTGGACTTTATCAAGTGATTTATCCACTGAATTATAGTTTATCAAGTTTGTAAGAATTGGAATGTTGATATACACATACATAAATCATTATCCTAAATCAAAATCACATAATACCATCCACAAAATTAAGACTCAACTAGGCAACTAAACAAATTAAATATAGCATCCATTCACATGTCGATAGTCAAAAAATCCAACCACTAGAACTAAACATATTACCCTCTCAAATATATACATATTATAACATTATAACATTAGGGGAAAATGTAACAACCTGAATAAAAATTAAAAAAGCAACAATCGAAAATAAGTTTTTTTTTAAAATCATGTATTAAAACACTTATCTATAGGGAGTTGCCAACTGTAAAGTAGGTACATCCCTGAAACAACCTAGCACATATGTGCTAGCGACAACAAAAATATAGATGCACTTAAGATTAAAGCAAGGTAGGTAGCCGCCACTTATAAAATTCTAGAGCCTTCCACCTGTAAATAGACTGATTGCGTAAATCGGCATTTCCCTCTCCCTTTACTTCTGCTCTGAACACTAGAAAAGTAAAAACAAAAGAGTGAATAAAAACAATAGTAAAAATACAAAAACAAATAAAAATTACACTTGTCAAAATGGAAAAGATACCACCAATAAAATATATACTATGAGATAAATAACCTAAGATACTAGAAATTTTCAAATAAAGGGCAATAAACAACTGCTAAGTTAAAACGATCGCCTAACATCTCGCTTCTAATGATAGCCTAAACACAGGAAAAATAATATCCCTTCTCCTCGCCACACCTCCAAAAAACACTATTGCTCATATTTACATTTTTTAGCAAGGCTAAGTTGCGAAAATTGCCGGAAATAGTATTTATTTATATATAATGTAATTTTTAAGTTATTAATAAAAACGCCATTTACAAAATATTACTAACTTTAAAAAATATATCAAATACGGTGGAGGTTTTATAGGTGCACGGTAGTGCAAAGTTTTCAAAATAAGCATGCATTTTATTTATTTTCAGAACCGAAACATGCGTAACAATGAAACGACTGGACTGTCTCAGCGGCTATAAACAAAGATAAGTTACAAAGACAAAGATGCATCGTTTAACGACACTAAAGGGGCTTTGCTTAAGTGAATACAGAAACCAGAAACTGGAAACAGTTCTGATTTTTCGGAAGCTACAAAATTACACATGTGAAACAGTTTGAAGGCCATTTTTCACAATGATACCGAGCAACTCAGACAGAAAGATAGAAAAACAAACTCATATTGAAGATCATTATGATACAGCAATTGCAAGTTGATCAGAAGAAGAGTTTGAAGCGTGGACTGCCAGCATCTCTATTAATTTGTCCACATTCGACGATGTATCATTGTGGAAAATTCCTGTGCCTGATAGAATCAGAACTGATATCATCAAAAAGGGGAGCGAGTCATTACAGAATAAGCAGGAGCCCTTCACGTCGGTTAAAAGGCTCCAAAGGTTAAAGATGAATTGCGGCAACTTTCTACAACCTGCTATTATTCCTGTCAAGATGCAACAAGATGCTACGATCGTGGATGCTGCACTCGCTGCGTGACGGAAGGTAGTACTGCTCCTGCGGTCGGTTGTTTGCAAAAGATGGTAAGGCTCCTGGAACGTTTACTTTTGTTACTGGTTTTGAAGCATGATTAAAGCAAAATGCCAAAATTAGTCAGCAACGCACATTTCCCTGATGGAGAAAGATATAAGGGAGTTTAGACACATTTTGCACAGAGTTTTAGAAGTGACACATTTTTATTGCAGGAAAGAACATGTCATTCAGAGGACATTGCGACAATACCTCCTCATAAAACAAGACCACTTCTTGGAGCTTGTAGAAGTGTTAGCACACTACGATGTAGTGTTAAAAACATATTTTAAGTCTCAGAAAAGCGTGGACTGTCAGGTAATATGGTCAGTACATATCGCCTGGAATAGAAAGAGAAGCAGAAACTCGCCATGAAGCAATCGAACATCAGAAGATGTTGTATTTGAAAGAAACAGCTTATCTTATATGCTAGTATATTCTGACGTTTATATGCTGTTTTCTTTTTCGGATAAAGTTAATGTCAAACGAGAGATCCAGCGCATTTCTAGAGCTTTCCTCATCTAAGTTTTATAGGGTGCTGCTTTTGTGGGGGGGTATTTCATAGCATATCTTTTTTTTTTTTTTTGTAAGTTTGATATAGTCATATTTGGGGAGTATTTTGTTTTATAGATAATATTTGGTCATCAGGAGAGAATACGAAACGTTTCAAGGCCTTCCTATCCACGGCTTTCTCGCGTATCGGTCATCCTTACTGATGTGAGGTCCAATTATCTGCTAAATACAATAAAAAGAAAAGACGTTTGATACTTAAGCGCTCTTGCTACGAACAAAGACTTTGAGCATGACGTTCAATGTTCAAAGGCTACGTCTGACATATTCGTTAGGACGGGCATATCGAAGAAAATAATGATAATAATATTAGTAACAATAATAATAAACAACAATAATAATAATAATAATAATAATAATAATAATAATAAAATACTATACTAGTATTTATATATATATAACTAAACATAATATTAATAATAATAATAATAATGATAATAATATATATATATATATATATATATATATATATATATATATATATATATATATAGTAATTTATAAAATATATGGCGATTAAGCTACACTGAATATTCTGCGTTTCATCCACTATAGGATTCGTCTGGCTTATGCGCGAATTTTGTGGTTGCTTCTTGTTTTTATATATGTTGAGGATTTCTAGTTAGCCAATCAGCTTTCTAGTATCCACCGCGCCCCCTTCTATCAGCCAAGGGGCATGCATTTTATCGAACGAAGGATCTGTTTTAGAACTAAGTTAGTAGTTTAAGGTAGGCATTTTTCTTCCTTTTTTTTAATATATATATAAATACACCTATATATGAACACATAAAGACATAAAAAAATAAAAAAAATCTACTCACAGTAATAACTACGCTGTGGACCCTTGCAACCATATCATGCGGTACTCCTTTTTTAACATGACCTTCACGGGCCATTTTTTTTATTCATGTTTCTCGTATTAATGTTGTTTTCTACCCGGCTATTATACGGTATTGTAAATCAAATCAAGGAGAGTATGCTCCTTGTTTCGTCTTTTTCGCATCTGCTACATTCGTTGATGCGAGGCTTAGATACTTGAACCGCATTTGAATGAACTGTTCAATGCAGAAAAATGTTTAATGGCTATGCGTTTCATGTAACGAGCAACGGCTCCGTGCACGTGACGTTTAAATTAAAGGATGTGTCTATCAAGCCCGTTCAGTTAAGACGCGCTCCTATCAGAGAGAATAGAAAAACAGAAAAAAAGGGTAGGGAAGAAAGAAAATAAAAAAGAGACAATATGAAGATTATTAATAACTAAAAATATTATGAATAATAAAACAAATACCAAGAAAATCAAAATCATCAAATAAAGGAACAAATTAATCTGCACTGTGGACGCATATAACCAGTCATGCAATATTTCTTTTAACCCAGTGCTTGATAGCACATTGTTCAGTAATTTCTGTCCGACGTTTACTGGCTTCGCTTCTTTTCGGCCTTTAATTCCAAGCATTCTTAAAAGTGGATATAACAGCCCTGAAATGAAACCTGTTTGCTCCAATCTCAAAGCTCGAAGAAGTGTAACGTTACCTTCACGGACCAGCTCTCTTTTTAGGTCTTCATATTTCTCCAGCTTGTATTGGTGTTTCTTCTCTACCAGGCTTTCATAAGTCACTGTCAATTCAATCAAGGCGAGTTTTTCATTTTCAATACAAGGCCGTTGACGCTTTTTATTTCATAATTTTTGGATATTACTTTGCCAGCCAGGGAGATCTGCGGCGACTATCCAACATCATTTATTACAAGAATAGTCGGGCGTTGTACTAGCAATGGGCATGTTATACGCTTTGATACGATCCATATGTTTCCTCCCTCAGCAGAGAACGTATGGCTTATGTTAACTGCTTCGGTCTTCATGTGATTACTTATTGGTGGGGTCAGTTCTTCAAGTATTCTGTTGTGCCGCCACGTAGACCACCCATAAGCCAGGGCCTCACTGCAGGAACTAAGAACATGTCCCATAGTCTGAGGTGTGTCTTTGCATTAAGAACATGTTGAATCATCCCCCTTCTTCCATTTGGCACAGTATGTCAGTGATGGAACATGTCGTAAGTTTAGCGTATTATGAAACTCGACGTTAGCGGTGACATTTGTCAAATGTCATTCCACGTAATACAAAAGATATTAATTTCTGTTTTTGGCAAAACACGTGATGAGAAAAACCTTTGTTGACATCAAGGATGCAAATTACTTTGGTATACTTTCTGATAGAACACCCGACGTTTAACATAAAATACATCAAATGTCAGCAGCAAAAATATGTGTACATATCAAGGATGATGCGATTGAAGTGCGAGAATCATTCTTAGGATTTTTACATTTGAAATATAAAACGGACTATGCTATCATAGAGAATAGAAAACGAAGGACTAGATTTTAAGTTCTGTCGCAGTCGATAATACTTCAAGCGTGGCTTGAATTTACAGTGGTGTGCAAAAAATGACTTCTGTCGTCTAAGTATTGAAGCAGTTCAGCAAAAACAACTATAAATTTGGATTTGTTAGGATCCTCTAGTGGAGATTGATTAACTTTATCTAATTTTCATATCATCGTATCATCTTCCACAATTCGAATTTAGATTCCAATCCATCAAAGCAAAGCCAATGTCTGGGCCCATAACCTGTTAGGTGTTTAGCCATTATGTTGAATAAAAATGGCGGTAGTAAATCAAATTGACGAGGAACCAATGCAGTTACGATCTCGAATACTGAGTAATACTCTAAAATAAAAATGGTGGCATAAAATCGGCGAAGAATCAATGTAGTCGTGACCAGCAGTGCTTCAGTCCTGTCAAGACGGAGACTGATAGCGTACTGACTTGAATCGACAACTCAATATTTTAATAATGAGGTTGAAAGTCTCTCTCACTGGTTGATTGTTCTAACGCGTAGGTATGAATAAGATCGTCCAAATTGTTGAAGACTTTATATTTATCAAAGACATTTTTACAAAGGCCATTAATCCAGGTGCCGTTTTTTTTTTGTACATTGGTCTAATCATTCTTTGAAACTTTGTGGGAATCATTCGTTTTCTTACAGTCCCTCTTGTGTAAAATTTTTTGGAGTCTTGAGGCGCTGTATATTTGTTTCGCTCTGTCTACCCATCGCTGGGATGTTTTAGTAACGCCCATAGGTCTTACAGTAAACTATATTGTCCACAACTCGCTGGAATGCACATCCTGATTCAGTAAAACCGGTGATAAAGGGGTTTAACCAGTTTGTGAAAGCCATTGAAGATGTGCGTGATGTGAAGAAAGTAGCCAGCTATATGCGTCTTTTCTTTCATTGCTTTTTAGTTTTTCGGGAGTGATGTTTATAATAAGTAAACGTAGTTCAGAAGTACGTGCAAGCATCAGGTATTCCCCTAGGCATTGTTGCTACCAAACTAAGGGTTGTCAAGGTCTTTGTGGAAGAGCAGCGTACGAAAGTTGTTGACAATGCCGTCGAGCAATCACTTGCAATATGTGAAGAACTATATTCTTGCATATAGGAGAATCAGATCAAAGAACAACATGTCAGGAGAGGAGGCAAACTATGCTGGAGTTACATTGCAGCAGGAGACTAAAGTCACAATTTTAGAGTATGTGGATCGTTTCCATATTGAGTTGAATACCAAAATATATGCAGTGAATTAAAGTTTGTTAAGTTTCCGCCATTCAACCAGATCATATTATTTGTGTCGGCGAGGAAGAAATGCAGTTGTCAAGCTCGTAGCTGTGGATGATGAGATATCTGAAGAAAACTTTTGTATAGAAATTTCATGTTTAAGGCGACACCTACAAAAAGCCAGAATAACTTGAAGGAAGTAAGCAGTGGACTGCACTGCACCTCATACAGTTAATCAAGGTGGGACTTTGTTGAGTCAGTATCATATCTTGCGCTGACTATAAAATTCATTCCGACAATGTGTTTCTGTGGCACATTTTGGAAGAAGTTTCTCCATAATGAAACGTATAAAAAAATACCTCCAGTCAACCATGAGCCAATCGTGAGTGTCGGATCTGGCTGTTCTGTTCATTGAACACGAACTTACAGGACAAATTGACCAGTTAGCCACAGGGAAAGCAAGAAAACATTCAGTCTGGGACTATAATATCGGAGGAACATACTTTTGTGAATCGACGTGTTTTGCATTTAAATGTTCTGAAAGTGAGCATTTATGTTTAAAGATCGAAGTTCTATGAGGTGTAGCGTTTTATGTAATGTAAGCGTGTTTAATAAAAATGTTTATTCGAGATTACTTTGTTTCCGATTTGTGACACCCGTTTTTGTCTATTTTTTGTTTGGATTTTATGTAAATACAACTACAAATAAGAATAAAAAATGGAAGAAACGATTTTTTTCTTTTCAAATTTGATATGATAAAGCAAAATTGTAAAAATAGCCTAAAAGTGTTTCGGTACATATGCAGTTTTGTTACCACGATTTTTTGTAACATTCAGCGGCGTTTCCCTGCGGATATTAAGAAGAATAGGCACACGTCGATGCAGAAACTCGATGGAGACTAACAACCTAAATAACGCAAAATAGTTGCTAATATATCTTAAGGAGAAAATATTTAAAACACCACTCGTAATGTTACACTTTTATTTTAACAAGAAAACAAAATTTTTGTGGATGTTTTTTACTGAAATCTTTTTATTATTTGTTATTGGATTTATTGTTGTTTGAGGGCCATTGATTTTTTTTAGTTATTTTCTGAGTGTTTATACTTATGAATTTTGTTTGTTTTTAGTTATTAAGTATATTAGCGATGGTTTTATGTCGCATTCATATTTTTTTAATGTATAGGGTAGGGGAGGTGGCAAATTTTCTTTTGCTACAAGAGCAGACGATAACCACGAAGGTAGAGAATAGGACCTACAGAAAGTGGAGGGAAGCTGGGGTTCATTATGCAGACGAAAGGATGTTGGAATTTCTGTCTCTACTTGAACTCTATCAGATATCTTTCTAATAGTTCCCTCATGATCCCACATTTGATTTTTTTTCTTTGATTCACTTCCCTCAATATTTTCTCGACGTGGACCTTTGCCGCGTGTGTGGTGGGGTCAAAAAGTTTATAGATTCATGATCTTAATTATCTAAAAACTTTGGTAAAAACAACATTTTATTAAGGTTTAAACTTTGACTAAAAGAATTAATTCAATAAAAAAAAATCTTTGAATGTTTTAGCGTCTGCTAACTCGAATTTGATTGTTTTACGGCTCGGCTTATCTCGGTTCTTCCCAATATCTTCCCGCAAACACTCATGTAGCGTCGGAAAAATCGCGGTAACAAATCTGCATGATTACCGTTTTTTTATAGTTAGATTGCAATATGATAAAAACATATCGCATCTTTATTATTTTTTTAAGTGTCTTAACTCATCTTTTCTTCGTAATTTTGTTTTCCATTCATTCATTTAATATTATCATCACTTGATCCTCTTCTATTTTATTTCATTTTATTTGTCTTCGTTTCATGAGTTGATAATGCAGGTTGGCTACTTCGGGTCTTTTCGTTTTTAAACCTTCTTCCACGATTTACTCACTGATTCTTTCTTGTTTTCTTTTTCGGCGTTTCTATTTACTCCGTTTCTAATGCTCCCTTTGCTTCTTTACAATAAAACAGATTAATTAATTTATTTATTCATTTCCAAAATCACTCATCAGCATTATGTTTTTTCTTCCTATAAAGGTTTTCATACACGGTTTTCATACTAGTAAATAAGTTATTATTATTATTATTATTATTATTATTATTATTATTATTATTATTATTATTATCGTGATATTATGAAGAATAAACTTTTAAAAATCTTTTGATTGAACGTCTACTCTGGCAAGGCAACCGAGCTATATTCGTTCAAGACTGTACGAACCTTCTACGTGTGTGAGTAAATTAAAACGAACAGCATATATTCGCTTTTGAATATCTGTATTAACGTGTGTGTGTGTGTTTGTGTGTGTCTGTGTGTTGTGTGTGTGCGTGTATGTGTGTGGATGGGTGTTGATTGAAAGAAACCTGTCATTACTCAGTGACCATAGGAAATGTTTTTTTAATTTACAGACTGTAAGACAAAAATACTAAATTCTCAAGTACCTTATGCCACTAAAACCAAAAGATGGGATGGATAGAGAAAAGGGAAATGAAAAAATAGATGTTTATTATCTTCAAAGACCTCACTTGTCCTCTCACCGATTTATGACTCCCACCCAGGTTACACTTTACAAACGAAATAGGGAAATGTTTTTTGATTGAAATATCAGTTTTCGACGGTAATTCTTGGCCTGAAGACGTAGTCCCCCAACGCCGGTGATTACAGAAACATGCATGAACATATGTAGCCATTAATGTTTGTATAAATACATTTAATATATATATGTATATATATATATATATATATATATATATATATAAATATATCAACCGAGCAGAACTTATCTCTTCCAACAAAAAAACACTACGCGTCTAACTGAAAAATATTTAACATTTCATTATCAACAACGCACACACACACACGCACACGTACCTCCACGCGCTCACACACACACGTATATATATATATATATATATATATATATATATATATATCAACTAAGAAAACCTTATCTCCTCCTACAAAACATACTACTCAACGAACTGAAAAATATTAAAGAAGGCCTCATCCATAACGGTTTTCCAAATTATATTGGTGACAGCACATAAACTTCATGCTCCCGAAGTTTAACAATACCGCCACGAACAGTAATGATGTTACATGATAGAAGCGCTGTCTCCTTTTCATGTAAGTAAAAAAAATAGGGAATTAGTTAAATGTAAATATGAAATAGGATAGTCAAGAATTCGAACTTACGAAGCTAGATTTGGAATTGAAAATTCCAATCATAAGTTAAAATAAATACAGAATGTTACTTAAATAAGGAATTGCAATTGTTTAGCTTACATATCTGTATATGGAAAAGGAATGTAATAATGGCATTTGTTTCTGTGAAAATTAAAAAAAAAGGAATTTAATCGTCAATTGAAATTGGAAACATTTTATTTGAAAAATAGGTCACTGAACTCAGGGTCATGTCAAGTTTGGCAACGTGACGAATGTCATCCAACATGCTTTATGAGTACCTGTTAAATCATGCTATACCGTGACGAGTTCTCAATATAGGAAAGCGTTCGAAGTTAGAGAGAGTTATATCTGTTAGATCAGAGGAGTAGAGACTTCAGACCGATTCTCGGCACCCTCTGAAAGCGAGTGGGGTTTAGAGATAACCATGTAACAACTTTGAATCCCTGAAATACAAAATCATGTCCGACCGGTCGAAGAAGAAATAAACGTATCATCATGTGGTTTTGTATGTGCGTCTTCTGTGTTCATCATTACAACGAGAAAGGTAACCTGTTTATATCATATGCACAACTGTCAAAACGTAAATGTAAAACACACTATCTCCCGGTATATCTATCAAAATATTCATAAATCTCCTCTCATTGAATTGGTTCTCTTGTAGTAACATGTACACTGTCTGTTATATATATATATATATATATATATATATATATATATATATATATATATATATATATATATATACAGAACTGCCTCTCTCTATATATATATGTTTATGTCTCTAAGACACAACTAACACAACATGAACATTTTAAGACATATGAACACTCAACACATGAACACTCCTAAGACTCTAATCTCTCTCACTAAGACTGTCCTAAGACGAACAACAATAACAATACAAATATATACGTATATTTTGTACCTCTTTAAAATACCACCAATTACATAACAATACTCCACAACATATCTCTAATACAATACTACACTACATATCTCTAATTCAATACTCCACAACATATCTGTAATAAAATCAACCTATTCTATTTAATTAAATGTAGCCGGGCCTTCATAAGAATAATAGCTATAAACAATTATCCATTGATATGTACCCGTGTTGTCAACAATAGCAGAAGATTGAAAATTTACTATAAAAACATCAAATCCAGATTATTACAAACAATCTGCCCCCTTCGCTTAAACTAGCATCAACGTACTCTATTATTCCAAATGCCCTTTGAGGCAATGTAACTCCTATAACAACAGTGCAATGACCATGCCGCCTCACCTGCAATAATGTTGACTCAAGTACTATATTAACATATATTTAAATAAAAGTCACAACAACCTTCCACTCTAAGTTCAAAATATTTGTCAACAACACTAAAATACTACACCACAAAACGCATGTAAAGAAGCTTAAAATTCTTGAAGCTATTGATATCAAAACGCAAAACCAAGTCGTAATCAGGTTGCATTAAATATACTTTAATGCCTCGCATTTCTCCTCTCACTCCCTCATACACAACCCGTTCTTGCTAACCCTAGAACCAGCACGTTCTCCCTCTCGTCAATGACATTAACACCCAGCCGCAGACAGAAATCATAATGAACTTCAATCCCATCCCAACTACTATTTAAACAAATGTTCCCACAATTTCCTGACGTGTTTAACACACATTTCTGATGATGCGTAGACGATTACACGAAAAGTAAAAAAAAAAAAAAAACACGAACAGTTAGAGAAGAAAAAATGCGTTCCCCCATACCTTCAATGTATATAAAAATGATAATACGGAAACCAAAATTTCCTTTTTTTAAACAATGTCTATCTGAATGAAAAAATCCTACCTAAATATCCGAAATATATATATATATATATATATATATATATATATATATATATATATATATATATAGATATAGATATAGATATATAGATATAGATATATAGATATATATATATATATTCAAATAAGGGGGTATTCACCAACAACGTGTATTTTTTAACATTATTTTATTATTCTGTGTCTTGGTTTTTCATGATTTTAAAACATCATTAAAGTGATCCAAACAGAATGCTCAATGAAAAACCAAGACACGGAATAATAAAATAATGTTAAAAAATACACATTGTTGGTGACTACCCCTTTATTTAAATATACATCTTTCTTTCGTTGGAATTTCTTAACCCATTTTATATAAATATATATATATATATGTATATATATATATATATATATATATATATATATATATATATATATACACCATAAATGGATGATAAAAGTCGATATTCCAATGTTCATAATTTTGACCATGTTACAACTTCATCGTGTAGTTCAGTTAGCATTAACAATTTTGGAGAGTATCTGTTTCGCAGCACAAAATCAATCACTTAATTATTATATAAACTAATGAATTTATTTTGCCTATTACTCGTCAGAAGAAATAGCAAACAATCAATCCTTCCAAAGCAAATAAAGTGCGTTTTGACATGATAAAAACTCGTTAATTGAATGACAACAGGTAATAACTTATTAAATGTTTCCATTAAGCCATCTTGACTTTAGAAGGAATAAACTGTAAGAAAACCAAGTCAAAAACTTTGGAATATGGGCGTTTTTAATTCATTCATTACATTGCTCTGTAATTACATTAAGCTACTTAAATAAGGAGTTCTAAGGAAATAAAGTATATTTCAAGAGAAATATATATATATATATATATATTTATAATTATCTTTTGCTATAATAATTAAATACCTACAGACACTAGTGTTTCATCCTTTCGGGATTCTTCAGTGCAGGGTGTCACGATTAACACCAGCCGAACGATTCGAACCTCGCATTACGAGGCATCTCTGGCTCGATTAGGGGAGACCGTATCCATTCCGCTACCATTAACCGCGTAAAATAGCGTTGAATTTAAACATTTTAATTTTTAAATGTTAATTTACGTCAGCCAGAGAGTGATCTAATCGTTATACGATGATCTATGCATAAGAGCTAAATTGGCCGATTTAATTCAACTGAAAGTGCTCAACGAAAAGAAACCAATTTCTTAAAGAGGCTGTCATAATTTTTTTTTTTTGCTATAATAATTAATTACCTACAGAAACTAGTGGTTCATCCTTTCGGGATACTTCAGTGCATGGTGTCACGATTAACACCAACCGAACGATTCGAACCCCGCACCACGAAACATGTATGGCTCGATTAGCGGAGACCGTATATATATATATATATATATATATATATATATATATATATATATATATATATATATATATATAATTTAATTTTAAAAAAAGGAAGCACAAGATAAGTGCTTCCTTTTTTAAAAGTGAATATATTTTTAACTCTTGTGCAAGATGTCTTTTAACATGTTTTATTAATCATGTGTTCATATTATAAGCTCTATTTCCTTTTCGGTGTTATTGAGCTTTTACATCTGGCTGAGTTTATTTTACTTGTAAATATTAACTCTTTAATATTTATAATATATTTTAAGTTTACCATTTTGATTCCCTTGGTAAACTTATTGTAATTTATATATATATATATATATATATATATATATATATATATATATATATATATATATATACATATATATGCATAAATATACATACATATATATACATATATATACATATATATACACATATATATATATACATATATATATACATATATACACATATATATATATATACACATATATGTGTGTGTGTGTTTGTGTGTGTGTGTGTGTGTGTGTGTGTGTGTGTTACGGAGAGAATACCACCTGTGTTAAAGGAGATTAAAATTAACAGGAACAAGCCCAAACACGCAGATATACTCCGAAGAATAGAGTGAAACTGTTACTTTCATCTTGTCACACTGGTGAAAACTGGCGCATATCGCTTTTGTCATGAACGGCCATACACCAAAAAAGGGGGAGCATAAAACAAGCTCCTACGGCAACGTAGTAGTTTTGCATTTGCTCTCAACTGCCTGAGTTATTTATTAAACGCTGCTGGCAAAATGTCTATGTCAAACGGCTTCTTTGACAACGCACAAAGAAAACTCAACTTTGCATACAAGCATATAATACACTAAAATGCACTCTTTCGGCGCAGACCTTTATTAATCTCTAGACAAATGGGGATGGTTCTGTAAATTCACCTTGCCCATCCGCCCGTTCGTCTGTCCGCACCTTTCTTGATAAGTACGCTTTCTAATTTTTTTTTTAAATTTTGCACAAACATTGGACATGATATAATTTTAAAACTAAGACAAATGATTTTCTGTGTAAACTTCGGTTACATTTTGTTTTAAATTCTCTAAAATTTACACTTTTGTGCTTATTAAAAAAACTGACGTCATGGATTTTCATAAAACTTTCTGAAAACCTGTAATACACTGATTTCTCTATAATTATTGATTTTCTATATTTCGCGGTAAATCTTGGATGAGAACATTCTATTTTGAGGACTAGTTTACTATTCTTCCAAAAATTTTTGTGTATGTCTATTAAGCAGTTTTCTATGGTGCTGAACTCAAATTTAAATATGTTAAGGCCGTGCGACCTTTTGGAGCAAAATAGGGGTGTAAATGATGGTTATTTCTCTTTTTTGCATGGTCAAAACTCAATTTTGTTATACGTTAAGTCCTAACATTGCACCAATTGTACATTTTCACCAGGATTTGTCGTCCCCTGAAGAATTTTTGGCTAAATAATTGGTAGGCAAATGCTGAACTTAGTCATTTTATGCCTCGTTCGCTGTGCTCTAACGGTGGGCCATGCAAGCTTAACTTGTTTCAAATTTGATGGAGATAC
>NC_136515.1:9231059-9263559 GCF_053919585.1 Euprymna scolopes
ATTCTGAATCAATGAATTTCAAAAACTCTCATTGAAATGAAATGAAGTGGTTGAGTTTTATATCAAAGAATTTTTATTATTCTAAGCAAGAAAAAGAATGCTTTAGAAAATTAATCTCCTTAACCTATAGGGTTTCGATGTCTACCATCTCATCAGAGGAGAGAACATATTAGCAAATAGTTATAAAGGTATGCACCCTATTTGCTAAAGTCAGTGAGACATGGAAAGTCAAAGTGAAAATAATACATTTATCAGAAGTCCTGTAGGAGGAGCATTTGTAGAAAAAGGATATGAATGTTTTTGTTGATCCAACTTGCTTGGTGAAATCCATATTATACGTTCTTTACATCCGTTTGGTAATAATTTCCAAGCTATATACTGGGTAATCCGCATAGCTGTGTATATATCCGAATCGGGCAAGTGCTTGTTTAAATTTGTTTTGGGTCCAGCCGAAAATAATTCAAAGTCTGGTGGAAACCTTTTCATTAGAATTTTATATTATTTTTAGTGGGGCGAAGTATTAGGGAGAGTAGGTAATGGTAAGTGGTAGGAGGTGGGGTGAGACATATGTGCATATTCATCCTAATATACACATAAACACACATATACAAACTCACACATACACACAATATACATATATAATATACATACAAATACACATACACACACATATATATACATATACACACATATATAAACATATATATACATATATATATATATACACACATAAACATACATACATCTATATAAATAGATATCTCTTCAAGTAGAATCTAAGAATCATAAAGTTTGACGGGTCGCTTAATTGAGGTCAGGTCGTGTACAAGATATAGGGACTTTGGTTCCGGGGGGAAGAAAGGAGGATGAACAAGAATAATATAGATATAAGAACAAAAACCAAAACAAACTAAAAATAAAAAGATGGGCCAAATACGTAGATGGAATAATTCTTTTTTTCTTTTTTTCCTGATTTTTCGTAGTTTAATCTCAAACCTCATTGTCAATTTAAATCGTATTCGTTCTGTCATGTACTGCCCATGAGGTTCTAATTATTATTACTTTTATACGTATCTATATTTCCCTTAGAAAGAGGATTGACCTAAAGTTTAGAATATACTAACGTTTATTAGCTAATTGTGAAATTAATTCTAATATTATTGATGGAACGTTTTATCTTTATTTTATGGTCCTTACAGTAATAGTTCAATGCTAAATGAGTTAAAACAGAGGTAATAAAGTAATGATATTACGTTACTGAAAAAAACGTGTAAAATCAGTATATCCATAACCTTATGCTATTTAATAATATTTAACCGGAGAAATTTTCTACAACTGCATTCCAATATGCACAAAGTTACCTTTAAATACATTAATACATATACATACACACATACATATACCCATATATATATATATATGTATATATATATATATATATATATATATATATATATATACCCACACATAACACACACACGTACACATGCATGAACGTGTACAATATATATTTTTTTACATCCTCGCAACCATACGGCTAATGCACACATACGCTCACTTATTCTATATATACTTACATCTAAGCCCATATATACCCACAAATAACAGGTGTTCCATATATACACAGATATACCCTCATATATACAAAAATGCATTTAGACATAAAAATGTATGCCATTATTTAACACCATAAATTATAGCAATAATTAGTGTATGTAACTTATCTAAGTTTATCAAAGATATTTTTTATTTTTTAAATTTTGTTATAACTTTTTAACCCCTCCTCTGCTAATTTAACTTTAATAAGATGAAAAAAATGGGATTGTGTAACTATGGTTATAGAATTTAATTGACCTAGTACCAACAGGGATGACGCATCAATGAGTATAGTTCTTTCTTGTTTATACGTACGGATCTGGAGATTACCTTGCAATGGGGAATTTTTACTCCTTTTCTGGTTAGTAGATGGGTGCGGAATTATAAATTCTTTAAATGGGAAGCTACATGCTTTTGGAAATACTATTATAATTAGATCTTAGAGTGCCAATTACGTGTAGGAGATTTAAAGTGTAGTATTTTGATGTGCTTATAGTAAGGCTCTACTTAACATGTGCATATACATAAACAGAGAAAGTTATTTTATGTGTTAAAAGAGGTTAATCAGAACCTACCTTTAGAAAAGGACATTATTATATTATTAGTAAAGTAATTGTTTAGATTTTAGTCAAGACTGGTGTGTATTTAGTACTTTGTTTTTACCTAATTCTCAGCTGTACCGAGAGTGTATGTTATTTTATTTTAAGATTGCTGTATTTAAACTTTTTCTTGTGTTTACATCTGGACACTAGTTCGTTCTTGGTATTTATTATGGGTTTATTGAAGGTTATGATGTTAACTGCTTCGGATATACAAAGATTGCAAAACTTATCCCCTGGGGCATATGATCTAGATTTATTCAGTATTCAGTATATATATATATATATATATATATATATATATATATATATATACTATACGTACTATATATATATATATATATATATATAGTACGTATATACTATACGTACTATATATATATATATATATATATAGTACGTAGTAAGTAGTAAGTTATAAAGAAATATATGGCGTTTAAGGATATTCTTTTTTATTTGTTTTACATAAGAATTAGTATATCGCATCACATTCATTAGCATTTTTAGCTTCGTCAATGCAAAGCAACTAGAGATATTTTAAAACAGTATTGCTAACACAAAAGCTTAGTCCGTAATGCACATTTGACAGACGGTTACAAACAAACTGGCTGACAGGAACGTTGTCATGAATCTGTAACAACATATTGATGTTTATGTAAAACAAATTAATGAACATATATACATATATATATATTATATATAATATATATATATAATATATGTATATAATATATATAAGCAGAGAGAGAGAGAGAGACAGAGTATATATATATATATACATAAATATATATATATATACATAAATATATATATATATATATATTGATTTAGAGATTACGAGGGTAGTTTGCAGCATGAAAACGATGTTACGTTCTGTATTTAATATTTTGATTATTATTTTTAATATTTCAAGCGGACCTCTGATCTTGGTAACAAAAATGTATAGAAGGTCCGCTTGAAATCTAAAAAATAAAAATAAAAATAGTAAATACAAAATGTAACATCGTTTTTCATGCTATAAAACCCTATAACATTTAAACCACTATCTTAGAAGTATACTGGGACTTTTACCATTATATATATATATATATATATATATATATGTGTGTGTATGTATATATATATATATGACTACTTTAGTTAATCAAATAAATTAATATACAAAAGTATAATGTTATGCGTAAACTTTAAGGATTTATTTCAACGGTGCTCAGTACATGGATAGAGCTAGATGGTAATTTAGATATAAATATATATGGCAATTATGGTACGCAGAATGATTCGCGTTGGAGAATTCTTGCAATAACTTCCTTAAAATGGAAGGGTATAGCCCATGTTTAACTGGGCGTTTGTCCTGTAAGTGCCTTCTCATTAACTGATTTGGGAGTGGAGAAAACGAGGAAGCAGATTGGCTCACTAAAAAGTAAATAGAATGTGCGTATACAAAAACCCGAGACAACGACACCTCTTCGCAAAAGCCTGACGAATCCTTGAGTGGATGAAACGCGGAGGAATTTCCGTAGCTTAAACGGCATTTATGTTTTTATAACTTACTATTTTATATGCATATATATATATATATATATATATATATATATATATATATATATATGATTGCAACGTCTTGTCAGACGAGTGCCACTCCCTCAGGCACTAAAATCCATGAGCCGAAAATGACTTTAGTCCTGCCGGCAAAATTCACATACTTAAACAGACATGACACTGCAGACAGTCATTAGTATATATATATATATATATATATATATATATATATATATATATATATATATGATGATTGCAACGTCTTGTCAGACGATCGCCACTCCTTCAGACATTTAAAATCCATGAGCCACAATGTCTGAGAGAGTATCTATACAAATATGATGTTTCAGAGTCTTAGCTTTGTACAACAGCTAAGTCTCTCTCACGGTTCAAAATATTGAGATCCAGCAACAAGCAAGAGCAAGATAGCCAACACTAATTAAACTGAAGACCAGCTTAATGCGGGTACTGGTTTTCCGCTTTATGTTTTTTTTAAATCAGAGATTTGCTTCTCCTAGAAAAGTTTCCTTCACCACGGCTTACAGAAGCTCTCTCTACCCCAATACACATATACACACACAAATATACACGGTGCTAGTTGGCCGTTAACCCAGAAAAGAGTTCATTCTCCCTTATATATACATACACGCATACATATATACACATACACACATACATATAACACACATATATGCATAAATACACAATACATAATATACATACGTATACATACATAAATATACACAAATCAGTGAATGGCATACATATATATATATATATATATATATATATATATATATATATATATATATATATATATATACAGTTGTGCGCAAAAATATTCGACCCCTGTCTAAATTTTCTTGTTTCGTTGAATCCATACTTCAAAAATCTTCATAACGCCTTTTAACGGCTAATTATCAATAAATTGTATATTTTTCAACAATAAATGAGGAAAAGTAATTCGAGATTAATAATATATATATCAATTTCTTTACAAAAAATATAAATATGGATGTTGCAAAAATATTCGACCCCTTTAATTTAAAGTTTAAATAAAAGCGTCATTAAGTTTATTATTTTAGTCTGACCTTGTATTTATTTCCTATAAATAATATTTATGACTGTACTGAATCTCAAAATCAGTTCAAATTGGACTTCAATGCCATATTGAATGATTGAATAATTGTTTCAAGTAAAAAAAAATCCTTTTCAACGTCAACAAATCTGCAACTATGACAAAGAACGAAGAGTACTCTGAAGACATTAAAAAGAAAGTAATCGATGCCTACCAGTCTGAATAAGGTTATAAAAAAAATTCCAAACGTTTTTCTATACCACGGTCGACTATTATGTCCATTATCAAAAAATGGAAAGTGAAAGGAAGTGTATCAAGTCTTCCAAGATCAGGTCGTCCAAGAAAAATTCGACACGTGGGGCTAGGAAAATGGTTATACAAGTTTCAATAGACTCTAAATCTAACCTAAAGGACGTGCAGAACGATTTGAAGAATGTTGGCTCAGATGTACACTTGTCAACTATTCGTAGGGCATTAAATCGTGACGGATTGCATGGACGTATTGCCAGAAGGAAGCCCTTACTTTCCAAAACTCATCAAAAGGCTCGATTAAATTTTGCAAAAAAAGTGCCTAGAAATGCCTATTGATTACTGGAATAATATAATTTGGTCAGACGAAACGAAAGTGGAACTATTTGGACGCAACCAGCAACGCTATGTTTGGCGAAAAGAAAATACTGCTTATAATGTGAAGAATACCGTTCCAACCGTTAAGCATGGAGGTGGATCAATCATGGTGTTGGGCTGTTTCAGTATAAATGGAACTGAAAGATTAACCATAATCGATGGAAGAATGGATTCAGTAAAATATCAGTCCATACTGAAAGAAAATCTTGTTTCGTCTGCGAACCAGTTGGGGCATGGAAGGATGTATACCTTTCAACAGGACAACGATCCTAAACATATATATCCTAAGGCATGGTTAAAGAATAATTAGGTGAAAATTCTAGAATGGCCTTCCCAGTCTCCAGACCTAAATCCGATTGAGCACTTATGGCATGATTTAAAAATTGCGGTACATAAAAGAAAACCATCTAATTTGATTGAATTAAAACAGTACTGTCAAGAAGAATGGCTTCAAATTCCAGTGGAAAGATGTAGAAGTCTCGTTAGATGTTATAGGAAACGTTTACTTGCAGTAATCAAGGTCAAAGGAGCTTCAACCAAGTGTTAACGAAAAGGAATCGAATACTTTTGCAACATCCATATTTTTATTTTTGTAAATAAATTTATTTATATTATCAAACACTAATTACTTTTTATTATTTTTTGTTGAAAACTATACAGTTTATTTGAACTTAGTCGTTAAAGAAGGTTTTAAAGATTATTTAAGTATCCATTCAAAGAAATAAGACAATTTTGGTAGGGGTCGAATACTTTTGCGCACAACTGTATATATAAATACATATATACATATATATATATATATATATATATATATATACATATATACACATACACACGTACATATCCGTAAACACACACCCATATATATACATACACAATGCATAATACACATACATACAGATACATACACACGCATACACACACATGTACATAAATATAAATAGAAACCCATGTACAAATGCATACACCCATATACATACATATACATATATGTACACATATGCACATGTATATACATATACTTTCTCATATATACATACACACACGGGAATATGCACTCACACACAAACATGCACCTTCATCCACACATACATTCATACACATACATGCATACACACATGCAAATATACACAACACACATGCATATATGCACATACACACACGCATATATACACACACATACAAATATATATATACGTATATACATACACACATGTATATATATACATGCATATACACATATGCTTATATATACACATAGATATACACATATATACATACACCTGCACATGAAAATACACACATGTATACATACATACATACAATTATAGCGGATCAATTATTACATGCATCCGGCTTTTCAGGCCTACACGCGTCACAACTTTTCCATGGCTGAGGGAGTAATCTATACACAGATAACGTTACAGAGTTTTAGCTGTGTACGACAGCTAAATCTCTCTCTCTCTCTCTCGGTTCAAAATGTTGACATCCACCAACAAGCAAGAGCAAGATAGCCAGCAACAAGTCAAACTGCAGACCAGCTTCATGCGGGTACTGGTCCCACGCTTTATGTTTTTTTTTTATCTAAGATTCGGTTCTCCTAGAGGGATTTCCTTCACCACGGCTTACGTGAGGCCTCTCCACTCCACATACACATGACAATAAACACATGCTTACAAACAGATGTACGACAACGTGCGCATGCATGTGCACCCATATGCAACCATAATCACGTAGAGGCACACAAATACGCACATACATACATATGCCTATACATACGCACAAACAAATATACATGTAAATACACCTGAAGGAACATTCCAAAAGTCATACATAGTAAGTGATCAGCGGACCGTTTTGTCCCTTTTCCTCCCCGATCTTGTTCCGCCTTATTTTTTTTTAAATAAAAAGTTTGTTTTAGACTCACACATATGCAGCACATGATAATGATTATGATCATGTTGACAAATTCACACATACATACCTACACACACACATACATAGAGATACATATATGGGGTCAAAAATTAAAAAAAAAACTCACTAGCTTGATTATAGTAACCTTAATATAAGAGCCCCGTAAAAGAAAAACGGATACAAGAGAGATTTGTCTCTGGTCCGAAATTAGGGACCGTGCTAATATACGGAAACCCTGGTATAATAAACTTTCAAAGTATGTCAACCCGGATATAAAAGAGCGTTACCATTTTAAAATAGGAGGTATTTCACATGCGGGTAACACTCTATATAAAAGCAGGAAACATATTTTCATTGGTAATTTTAGACTCGAAGATATTCACACAAAAATACTTGTGTTTATTCAAACACTAAACTCTATGCAGTTAAATGCGTTGGTTTTTTGGGGGGAGGGAAAGTTCACAGATAGAATTCGTCACCGTATTTCCCCTTCCTTGCGATTTTCTATCTTAACTTCAAGAACGCGTCTGTCCCTCTCACCTCTACAAACAAGCTTTTTATAAAACAAAACAAATCTGACTGCATTTATTTGCATATGTGTGCGGTGGGCGGTGTGAGCTCATGTGATTCCACGAACCCACAAATTATAATGCCACATCCGCCATCTTAAATATCTCTTTCTCTCTCCCTCTCTCTCTCTCTTTCTTTCTTTCTTTATCTCTCTCTCTCTCGTTCTTAGATCTCAACTACAGGTAAATCATACAACCACACAAGTCACACACACGTGGGCGCTTGCTTCTTTTAATATCTCATTTAACTCAACAGGCTACTAGTTCCAGCACAAGTAAAGCAGATTCTGATAAGGTAGTATCCTTGCACAATGTAACTTGAATATACGAAGTTTAGAATAAGAGAAATAATGACATTTCACGTTCGGTTAAAAATACTTTAATTGAAATTAACTCAATATTATTTATATGATTATGATTGATGAACATGTCTATAATTTAGCAGTTATGCTTAAGGGTACGTACGTAAAAACTTAAATAGACAGACTCTAAACTTCGTTCTAATAATACAATTCAATGCAAATATGACATAGTTAAACTTTTGAATAATAAGCAGGTTATGTGCAGAGTATGTCTTCTCGTTTTATTTTTAAAACTGAAATTCATTCGATAAATAGCAGCCATATTGACAATCTATTCATATCATCGACGAATGCGCGTTTCTTTGTTTATCTTTTTTTTCAGAAAGCGTTCAAAATTGACGATTTATATTATAAGCCGTCATGAACGAGCAATCGCTTCCCTCATATTTCCTTCTGAATTTAATCGCATTATTTCAACATTCTTAATAGATAAATTTCCCGTTTAGAAAGAAAAAAGTAACATTAACTTATTTTACATTTCTTTGCAAAGATGTTTTGCTAACTTTTTGTAGAAATCGTAAAATAAAATACAATTTACGAAATATTAAAAATCAGTATACTGTTTATATATATTTATATATATATATATATTTATTTTTTTAAATATACATAAATATACATATATGTATGCATACATCTTTTTTCTCTCGCGTTGCCATCTCCACCTCTCTCTCTCTCTATCTCTCTCTCTATATATATATATATATAAAATATATATATATATGTATATATAAAAGTTTACAGATTTCTTGTAAATTTCAAAAGTTAATGATCTTTTCCTATTTATAGCAGAACAGACAATAATATAATAAAAATAGTACAATACCAAATATACTACATTTGTCTGATGGTCAATGATACTCAGAGTATATATATATATATATATATATATATATATATATATATATATATATATATATAGTAAGTTATAACATATATATGGCGATTAAGCTAAACTGAACATTCCGCGTTTCATCCAATTCACTCTAAGACTCTTCAGGCTTATGCGAGTATATGAAGAGTCCTAGAGTGGATGAAACGCGGAATATTCAGTGTAGCTTAATCGACATATATATTTTATAACTTACTAACTAGCGCTACCTACGTATTGTCATGCTTGAAGTAAATACTTAAAGTTTACGCATAAATTTATACTTTCGTATATCAATATTATGTGAGTAAATGAAGTAGTTATGCATATATATATATATGTATATATATATACATATATATGCATATATATATATATATATTCAAGACTAGTTCACAATTTTTGAAAATATACGCTATATAATTTTCTCATAAACGTATATTGTACCGATCTATTTCGTTACCAATCTTCAACAAATAGTGATCGCATTTCTTTTCTGTCTCATGAAGACGCTACCAGAGCAGATCTGTAACATATAGTCTTTTGAGAAAATCAAAGGACAAGTATTTAAAAAAAAATTGTTAATAGTATATATATATATATATATATGTGTGTGTGTGTGTGTGTGTGTGCGTGTGTGTGTGTGTGTGTGTGTGGGTGTATAGTGTATCATATAAGTCAGTACCCCCCTCACATTTTTCAAATATTCGTGTGCATCTCTTCATGGGACAACATAAAAAAATGATATATTGACACATTAGAAGTAGTCTGTCTGCAGCATATATAACAATGTTTATCTATTTTCACATTTAAATATTGCTGTTAAAAGCTAAACATCTGGCAAAAACATACACCCCTTACGAAAGGTTGTCAATATTAAAATGTAACATGTAAACTCTCAATATTTTATTCGAATGTCTTGCATTATACGGGCGTCACATTATTTAAAATTGTTTATTTTGATGTAGAAAGTTTAAAAAATAACTAGGTTTATGTCAAAATCTTGTATCTGATTCATTCCCGTAAAAAAATGGCAATTTTCTCCTGTTTGAGAAAAAAACTCATGGAGGACTCAAAGTTTAAATAAGGGGACAGTAGAGTTAGGAGACTGACGAAAGTACACTATCAGCTCGACTTTTTATTTTGACAAAATATCAGCAAGGTCCTTTGACAAAATGGATAAATGCAGTAATTATTAATCTGTTCAAAGTGAAAATGTTCTGGAAGTATACCGGTTCAATCTTCTGCTTATAATACAAATACACTTATAAACTGTTTAAGTATTGTTTTTTTTTTACCGGATCAGGGCTGATAAATATAAATAAAGTCATCGTTTAAATTCTGGCCACGTTCAAAATTCAATATCGCTTCTAGAGTTCGATATTTACATTCCCAGTTCTACAAATCGCACTTATTACTTTGGGATGTTACATAGGCTGAAACGTTTTGACGTTCGGAGAATCTTATCTAGCAAAGGAAAGAGTCGCCGGAGTGATCCAAATAATGTAGTCGTAGGTATTATTTGGGGGTGTTTTTGTGTGCTCCTATAAAGACTGCTCTTTTTCTTCAATCGGATAATTCTTCCATCATTTCCAATCAAGGAAGCTATTATAGAAACGCGGATGACAACAGTAATATAATTGTATGCAAAATCGTGTTATTTGCAAAATAGGTTACTAGTTTTGCCAACAAGTAATGGCGGATTGTCACTAACTAATGTTATTCAGGGAGGTACATGCTGTTTGAATTTGTCTACATAACGATGTAATCGAAGATAGAATGAGATATAATCTTATGTAATGTGGAGTTGGTATTGGATTGTTTGCAGTCAATTGAACTCCCCTCACCTTCTCCGCTTTGTCAGGATGGTGGTAAATGATGTGGCGTGCGAGTGGTAAGGGACATTTCTGAATAAGCGTTCCAGATATAGAGCAGAGAATGGAAATACATTAACGAAAGTAAGGGGAAAGACTAGAGATAGTGCGCGGAGAGAAGAATAAATAGGAAGGATTAAGAGACTAGGCGAACGAGGTGAAGAATAGATATAATAAAGGAAACAAAGTCATGTTCAAATTGCGAGAACATTTTAGTCTCCATACATCCTCTTTCTCGCAGAAAGAAATGTCGCAAATCTATCACTGCTTTATGGGGTTTTTATGGCAGGTGCTCGACTGAACCCTAACATACGTTCCTATTGTAAAAATATTCATAACATATACTTTCTGTGCCGACAATTTTAAATACATGGACAAAATCAACCTCTTTGGCTAACTGTTATAACTGAATTTGCATTATCGCAACAACCGTTTGCCATTGACCTCTCGATAGATATGATAATTGCCCTTCACTGAATCTTGGTTGAAATAAGCTTCTCCAAGCTCCCAGTCCTCTTCGCATTGGCCCAGTGTAGGACTGGGTAGGGCTCACTCTCCTTAGTCTTTCTATTCTCTTCAACACTTCTCGATTATTGTGCGAGCTCTCATTATATACTGACACTCCATTTGGATCTGGTGGCTAAATAATTAACTTACAATTTTTTTATATCTAATTTTTGTCCGAGTAACGTCCCTTCAACCTTTTTGTTACTGCTGTTGCAGTTTCTACAAGGCAAATAAACAGCGTATGTTTATATGGATTAGTCTCTACATTCAAGGGTTATATCTAAGATTTCAGCAGTTTTAAGTGTGCCTATCTGTTGCATATTCTCAGCCTTCTTATTTATCTCAATATTTTCAAAAAAAATGTTCTTACAGTTTGTTCCTTATGCTACTCCTGTTATTATTGATACCGTCTTGATTTTCTTCATCTACTTCATCCTTTTCAGCCCTCTGGATACTCCTTTGCATTAGTATCGCTTCTCTGCCTCTTAATGTTCATCCTGTTAAGCAGACAACAGGATTATCATTAATGGAGCTGAGAAGCCAGGCAGATATATAGAAGAAACCAGAAGGTTAAAAATGATGTACTACACGAGGAAAGTAAAGATAACTTCGAAATCTACAATCTAACAGTTTTTTCCGTCTCTGGTTACCTATTATAACATCTAATCCCTTTACTTGCTTGAGTTTTGTACTTCTATTTCTGATGCGATATTTAATTTTCCTCCTAAAATAAAACTACCGAAGTGTCTGAATGTTTAATAAGAAATTGCTTGAATAGTTATCGTATACTGTCTTAATCATCTGGTTGTGATACTTTTATATTATTTGGGAACTATTTGATGTATTCACTACTTCTGTAGTCTATTTTTTGTCTCTTGACAATAACATGTGGTGTTCCGTGTAAGCTAAGTGGCAACAAGCCTCCACCGGTTTTCAGTTCTTTCCACCTACTTCGGTAAAAAAAGCCACTTTCATTGATTTATTGCTGGCAGCGGTCATTGGTCTCCACTATAATTTGAATGGCAATAAGCTCCCAACGTTCAGTTCCCTTCGTTCGTGTTTAGCGGAGATATTTTCATCCTCCTTGAACCTTCTCGGCTATTTGATATAACTCTTTTGGCGGGGCAATGGGAGGGGATTTGAGCAGGGATAGATAACTCATAGATATGCAGCGTTAATGTACTTAGCTCCATGTAACGTTTCTTCGTGTTTTGTCTCTGTGGCAGTTTGTTTGACCCGCTCATGATGCTTATGGGTTTTAGTCTCTGCATTCAAGGGTTAACCATAATATTTCAGCTGTTTATATTATTGTAATTCCTTATATCTAGAAACGCGGATGACAACAGTAATATAATTCTATGCAAAATCGTGTTATTTGCAAAATAGGTTACTAGTTTTGCCAACAAGTAATAACGGATTGTCACTAACTAATGTTATTCAGGGAGGTACATGCTATTTCAATCTGTGGTCAGCTGGAACATCAACGTCTACGATTTGACAGGGCTTTTCTTTTTTGTTAATTATTACAACATCCGGTTTTCTAGCTTGGATAGATTTATGGGGTTTGATAACCATACCCCATAGGATATTGTGATTTGTGTTTTCAAGTACTGCTGCCGGTTTTTGCTTGTACCCTTTGTCTGTGCGTTCGACATACGGTTGGTTGGATAATTTCGAGTGTACTGAACTCTCAAACTTGGGCACTGCTGTTCGTGTATCCTTTAAAGGCCAGTTTTCTGCATTCGCTTACTATATTGTTTATTGTTTCGCTTCTTTGTCTACAGAGTCTGCATTTGTTTGTTTTTTCTTGTATTTTATCAATCTTTGCTTTTATATGGTTGGTTCGTATCGCGTTATCTTGTGCTCCAGTTATTAGGGATTCAGTTTCTCGTTTTCCGTGGCATTTTCGCACCCGTGTCCATGTATGCTCTTTTTTTTTATCTTTTATCGTTATAAATCTTATGTGTACTTGTTTATCTTCCTATTTTTTTATTTTCTCGTCTTATCCTTTGTCTCTCTATTTTATTCGTCCTCAATTCTTTCAGGCTCTCTCGCCCCCACGACTATTCTTTCAGTGTTCTTCATTATGCATTTTGCTTACTCTTTTTTGTGTCATAAACGCAATCTTCAATACACACTAGTCCTCTCCCGCCTTTTCTCCTTTTAACGTATGATAGGTCAACATCGTCCTTTGGGTGTAGTGTACTGTGCATGTCATGAGTTTCCTGGTCTTCTGATCGAGCTGTCTCAGTATATTACTAGTGATACCGTCTATGCATCTATACCTTGTATATGGTTTCTGCTGTGGAATTTAGTCTCTAGGAGTTTTCTTCTTCTCCTGAGTGAATCTTTTCCAATTTCTTTATTCTATTCTGTTCATTTTATGATGCCTGCTTCCAGAACTTCCAAGTACGTATTTATAGGTGTCTTGTTCCTCTAGTGCCCTCATCTCCGTTGGTTGGGTAGTTTCATTCGTTCTGCTCTCTTTAGTTTTCTCTTTCTTATAACAAGTAATGCGCATTTTCCCATGACAAACTCTATTTGAATATACGGGCTGAAAATCCTGGTAGTGTTTATTAGTGTTTCTCGCACATTTTCGGTCTTTGCAAAAAGTTCCAGATCATCCAAGTGGTTTAGAAAACTTGTATCCGGCTTTGCACTTTCTCAGTACATAGTTCAGGAGTGTCATGGCTATGATTAACAGTAATAATGAATCTTCTCGGAAAATGCGACTTTGCATGTTTATTTCTGCTATGTGTTGACCATCAGCTGTTCGTAACAGTTCTCCATGTTCTCATTTCTTTTTCAATCTCTTTGGTATTTTATCCATTTTTAAGCATTCTATTATCCATGCTTGAGGGATCCTGTCGTACGTTTTTTTTTTTGAGTCGATCCATACCTTGCTGAATTCTTTATCATTTTTAGGATCTTGTGATCAATATATAGCAGGTCTTATTTCATCTTTTATCTTTCTGGCATCCTTTCTGTTCCTCGGGAAGAGAAAATTGGGAAGGGAAATAAAAGTGTAAATAGATTATGAAAATAGTACATATTTAACGTCGTTATATAAAAAAAAACATAGGACGGGAGGACCCTCGTTTTTTACTTTTATAACAAAAGCCTTTATATCTGGTATTTGCAACAACGCATTTTCTAAATAATGAGACATATCATTTCTCCTTTTCCGGTTGCATGTGATTCTTCCTCTGCTGTGACGTCTCGAACACGTGCTTCTTCCGTCACGTCTTGAACATTAATCCTCTGAGCGCCTGATTCTCCGAACACCTGCTTTTCCGAAGACCTGTGTTCTTGTGCTTCTGCTGTGATGCTACATTTCGACGCCGGCCTAGTAATTTGCATATTTTTATGCAGCTACTGCTGAGTCTGCAAGCGTCAACGGCTCTGTGAAACGATGACTGTTTTCTATCTTAATGTTTTTTTAAAATTTTTTAACATTTTAAAATTAAATCAGCTCTAGGTATATTCAACCGGTTTGTATTACCTGCCTTGAAAGCAGCCACACACACACAAAAAAAAAAAACGGATATCCCATTGCATAAATACAACCATTCTTTGAAAAATCTATTTTTCTTGTTTTAACTGTATAATTAACCTATGTAACTTAGTTGTTATTGTTATCACTTGGGGCCCACACGTTGTATGCAGAAAATCGCAGTGAAACAGCAGCCATTTATTTACATGTACTTTCCAGAAAAAAACCCTGTTACTTGTTCAAATGTCTGCTCTTACTAAAATATGCTGATAAGACTATGCCCTGTCGAACAGCTTGTCCCCTATTTTTATCCTGCCATATACTGGACACGCCATTTCCTACCGCCTGACGGTTACGTGTGTAACCTCTCTTTTATATTTTTCTTTCCTTCTTTCTTGCTGTGAAGTCGCCCCTCACACGGCTCGATCATTTGAATAAACTTCTTATGCTGATATCTGCTACCATATGCGCCGCCGAGCTCTGTTGTACCTTAACTTCCTTACCTAATCCTGACATAACCGCGGCATTTGAAACGATTTGGCTAACAGAAAACAAGATTACAAGGAAAACATAATCGAAAAAAGAAAATAATTAAACAAACCATAATTCTCGTGAAAAAAATATCGTAAAAAGATTTTTTTTTTACTTAATAATGCAAGGGGCTGTTATAAAATATTTTTTCTGATGTTATTATGTACAAATAGATTAGGTAGGATTGAAAATTGTAGTGATATGATGACTGAACTTATGAATTTATGAGTCGAAAGATTCTTATCTCTGTTGCAGATATTCACAGTGTGACATTCTAATAAATCAACCGCTATCATGGGGGTGCGTCCAAAACAAAGCTGCCTAATAAAATAAAATACGCATCAAGTGCGCTTGAAAGCCAAATTACAACGTGATATAAGGAAAATAAACAAATATTTTACTTGTTTTAATTTATAGCAAAAATATATTTCAGAGACAAACTCCATCTTCAGGATGTTGTTTTCTTTCTTTTTTTATTTGCTTCTATCTCTTCCTGTTGTTATGTTGGAGAAAGAAAAGAGCCGTGCATTGTATCTCAGCGGCTGTATTTTGAAATGTTTAAACAGTGCGTAGGCAACGCGAGGATAATGTCAAAGGTATGAGTTCCATAGAAATAATGGTAATGTTGGAGAAAGAAAAGTAAAGATCCGCGCGCAACTCATACTCTTGACGTTAATACTGCCTTATATGATTGGTTGGAAAATTTATTCAGAATGGTGGGAACTATGAAGAAAAATATGTTTAAAACAAGCTTCATATAAAAATACACGTTGTAGATGTCCATACAAAGATGTCGTTCATCGCTGATAAAAGTGCATTTAGAATGCTGGCGGCTATGTAGAAAAATAAATCATCGAGAACAGAAAGTTCACCAATTTTAATGTTTCAATCTCCTCTTCGTTGCTCTTCAACATTTTGGAGTTAGAAAAAAATAAGAGCTGGGTATTTATTTGTTTCCGACGAGAACTAATTTAGCATGAGGCCGTTTTTTTATATAGAGAGGTGGAGAAGCAGGGGAAAGGGATGCCAGCTGCCCGAGTGAGGGGAGCTGGTAGCCATAGTCTCTTTTTATAGTGGTTACCCCTTCATGGATCAGAAACTCATTGCCATAAGGACAATGGTCTTTGATTGCAGTATCTGCCGGAACAGATACTACACAAAAGGAATTTGATACAGGCCAAAAGGAAAAAAATAAGAGATGTTACATTGTGAACGACTCTACGATTTTAAAAATGGATTTTACATTCGTCCTGGATTTTCTCTCACTTTAAACACTGATTTCCTTCCATGAGAGTAATTAAGGCTCGAAACCACTCGAGGATAATGATTAATGTATGTGAAGTGGTACTGTAGTAAGCGATAATGATGCAGATCTGGTAAAAATTTTGACTCTTTAAGAGAAACTGGACAAAAAAGGACTTGTTCACATTTAACTTGAAAGCAACTGTCTTGTAATCGGCCGGGAATCATGCCAGTGGAACAGTGTTCCACAGACCAGTAGTTTTAGTAAATAATCTTTGTTCGTGAAATCAGCGTTTAGATTTTGGCGCATCTCGAGAGTGAAGGAAACTGCTGATATTGGCTGTAGCTTGTCTACTGTTTCATTATTGTTTCAAATTCTATAGAGGTTTGAAATCCGCATTTTCCGGGTGTTACGTCAACATCTAGAAGACGCTGGTGAAGATGTTGATTTTAGAAGATGCCACAAATTGTAGCAGTAACGAAAAATAAAAGAAATCTTAATCAACATCGAAAACCTTGAAGATAAATCCTGTGAAAGAAAATTATCCTCGAACGCCAACCGAAGAAGAGAAGGCAAATAATCATGGTTAATATAATTCTCAACCAGAATCTTCATCAATTAACGCTCAATAAGATAAGGATGGGGAATAAGAAAAATACATGCACTAATTGATTTCCCGTAAACAAGAAGCATTAAGTATTTAATTTAATAGCAATATTAATCTAATGAGCAATCACATACAAATACATATAAACACACAACGAAATAATAGAATATGTTGAAGGTATACAAGTACGTATCTAATTGGCGAACATGGACCTGTTCTGTGTGGAACATAACCTCGGTGTATGCACCTTCTTTTTCTTAAATAAGCATGCTGTTAGCCTGAGATCTATCTGATGAAGTTCGCCTGCACTAGTTAGATGAAATATAATATAATGAGAAATGCTAGAATAGTGTGTTAACATTTTTTTAACTGCATATAGGTATTTGGATTTAAAAAAAAATCAAATCTTTAATAAAAACAAAACTTAATAATTTCAAATAATACATCACAAAAAAAGGGCTGACTAGAATTTAAATAAAGAGTAGGTAATTGCTCTCAAAAAAGCGCTCACGGGCCAAAAAGGATATACCACAGAATCGCTAAGACAAAAAAATGTTTAATTTAATAGCGGTAAAAATGTATGCATAAAAATTGATGAGGTTCCGAGGTCTGGTGGTATAAACCACGGCTACTTATGGAGCGGTGACGAGTTCGATCCTGAACTAATAGTTTATCTCTGCTAAAGATAAGTGTCACTTAGAAACATGCTTTTCCATGGATAACGCAAAAATATATCTAATAGATATTTGAATAAAAAAAAAGAATATTTAATTAAAAAAACAATAATTATATATATATATATATATATATATATGTATATATATATATGCGTTTTATTTTTATTACCGTATCTTTCTGTTAAGTTACATTATTGTTTCAGCTACTTGCCCGTTTTTTGGCCGTCTGTAGCATCCTCAGACTTTTACAGTAAGGGTCTGAAGATGCTACAGACGACAAAAAGAAAAACGGTCAAGTAGCTGAAACAATAATACAATTTAACAGAAAGATACGGTAATAAACAAACGCATATCTGCTCTACAACGGTATTGAGCACTTTCTTCAGTTTTTATTATTTGCCATTTCCACTATATATATATATATATATATATATATATATATGCATTGAGAAATTGGTTTATGTGAGGTCTAAGTCGATTTCTATTAAACAATTTTAGCTTAGGCTTTTTTCCCCTTTATAAAATGAATTCTTTTTTGTTACTATAAAATGTTAAGAAACAGATAATGTAGGTGCTAAGTCTGCGATAGGCTCAAGTTATTTTCCTTTATTTTTCGGAAATGTAAACTAAATTCTTCATCTTTATTTTTACCGTCTTTTATTCGAAGCTTGTTTAGACTATATATGCGTATTTCTGTGCAGCGTTTGTTTCTCTTAAGAAGGTGTCAGTGAAAAGTAGGGAGGGATCCTGTTTGTTTCTCTTTCGATTCGTGGTATTTCGCTTTGGCGTGGCAATGTTTGAACGTTCTGTTCGAGTTTAATAAAAAAAACAATCCATAGTCCCGAACGTGTTTAACTTTCAAGAGTCGTTTCAATGCAAATAATATTTAAAAAAACTGCGTTTGATTAATTTATTGAAAAGTCGATGAAAATCGTTTAAATCAGCTAAAAAACACTAAAGCGTGGCTTCTCCCTCATATTGATCCCGTTTGTTTATTCGAATGAGTAAAGCTTCAATGATTGGGGGGTCAGGTTACAATGCGAGGCGGCTAAAATGATGGTGTTTTTTAATCAATATTTTAAAATCCGTCTTGTACGTTTTCTGTGCTATATATACAGTAGCGCCCAAAATTAAGTGACACAATTTTAAACCTTATATTTCCTGGAAATAACAATTGTGAATAGCTGAAATTTAGTCAACTGGTAGTCGTTATCGTCAATAATAACATGTTAAAATTTGAATCATTTGCAAAGGATAGAAAAAGAATTATAACAATTATTTATTACATTTCAAAATAGAAACGTCTAGAAGTACGTGACAAGATTGAATTTCGATCCTGGCTTGAGTAATTAGACCTGAAGTCTAAAGAGCAGAGATTATTTTAATGTATTAATAAATGTATTAATACTTTTAAAAGAAAACAGCGTCCATTGTACTTTACATATATAATAAGATCAATATGTATAGGTAACCTAGAGCTATATCAATATTGAGTAAAATGATTCATAATTATAAATTAAAAATCAGTTTAAAAAAGAAAGCAAACAAAATCAAATCGATTGTACGATCATTTCGGAAACGATGTTGATTTAAAATGGCTAAACTTTTGTCAAATTATTATCAATATTGATTGTCAATTTCAATAAAATGAACATCGTTCCCGAAACGATCGTACAATAGATTTGATTTTGCTTGTTTTTCCTACTGAAACTGATTTTAAATTCACAATTATGAATCGTTTTACCCAACATATATATATATATATATATATATATATATATATATATATATATATATATATATATTGCAATTAGGAATGGAAGACTTTTATGATTCATGATTAAAAGTAAATTTGTATATATATATATATATAAATATATATATATATTTATATATATATATAAATATATATATATATATATATATATATATATATTCTCTCCAAAAAGGTGGGGATGAACGGGGGAACAGGAGAGGAAAGAAAAAGGAATGGGGAGCCAGCTGACCGGTTTCACCCCTCGCTTCTTAAAGCTGTATCAAGGGAATTTTAAAAATAAAGAATGAAAGCGATTAAAATGGCGTTTTAGTAAATTTACGGGAAGAAAAAAAAGTGGGAAAACGATTAAAATAAAACAGCGTTATGGACGAATACCGTAGAGATTAATCAGGTTCACACACAGGAGGTATTCCCTTTGCTTGCAAAGAGAAGGTTTTCTGAGTCGAACGTGAATGGTCTCCAAGATCTTGAGATGGTATAAAGAATGAGCACGACTAATAATAGTAAAAGAGTCCGTGCTAAAGTTTGCTGCACAAGACGGGTTTTGTATCCATAAAAACATCATGAAATCATATATATATATATATATATATATATAACAGGTGAATATGTACATTGTTATCGTCCCTAGAACGGCTGAATTTCTATTTTCAACTTATGTTTATCTCAAAGGAAAACTATTCTATCAAATAATAATGTCGAATCAGATATATATATATATATATATATATATATATATATATATATATATATATATATATATATCTTCTTCCAGTTTTATAAAGAATGAAAGTTTGTGAAGAAGAAAGGGGTATCTCTTTTCCTACAGGTGCTCTTTCTATGCCACTCTTCAACAAGAGTTACTATGACTTCTAAAACATATATCAACCCTAGTTTACTTTTGTTGCACTTTTTACAAATGTTTCTATTGAAACTAACAGACAAAATATTTGAATGCAGAACATATTGCTATCCTCTCTCACATAAATAAAGTAATTATAAATATATTTGTATATGCGGTCAACCACGATCGTAGTGTTTTGTTAATAAAATTCTTCAGTGCGTCTAGACAAACAATTACTTCGAACCAAGGTTGTAAAATTGACCCTCTAAACGACAGTCGGAATGTTTAAATCCTGATGCTAATTGGTGTAGCTTAGCTGGATGTGTGGAATTACAATAATCAAACATAGTCGAAACGATGAAACTTCATTTGTTTAAACAGTGATCATTATGTTATGCGCTATTAGCAGTTTAGACACAGTATGGCGGTGAGGGGCTCAACCAACCACAGTAATAAAAAGGCATATACAGAAATTAAATCAGGGGCAAAATGGTCGGCTGGTGGGACCACACAGGAGAGGTAATGTAGCCTACGGATAAATGATATAATAGGCGATATTCAAACCAATTCAGCTTGACTGGGCAGCACAAGCAGCAAGGTGTTCTCCAAACAGGGCCCGAAAGGAAAAAAAAATACATCGTGATTGAAGATGTCAGGATGTATACGGAAAAGCAAAGAACATATATTGCTGTCCCTATTTATAATGCCTCCCCACGGGACAGAGTTAGACACCAGGGCCGTTTCTTAATGTGGAGAAAAGGAACAAAAATAAAAATTGTCTCAGTCGTGAAGGATTTCTCCTCCACTGACGAAGAACAAGAAATTGAAGTGTAGATCTGAAGAACAGATACTATACTAGAACAGATATTGCTGTCACTTAGGAACATCAGGTACAAAATATTTGTGTTGGCCAGAGTAATATAAATGACGAGCAGGACTTATTCCTTCTCACTTAATTAGAGTACAGACCATTGTTATTTTTTTCTGTTTAGTAGTCAAACATATCCCTGGTCCTTTATTACATAGAAGTCCCCAATTTCAAGGCCTGGAAGCTACTCGAGGATAAGGGTTATTGAGAGTACATGAGACGATGGGATAACATCGTAGTAATCGTTAGTAGTGCAAATATTGTAAATTGGATTACTTAAGGGGATGGTCCATCAAGAATTTGTTTATGTTGGACTTGAGAACTAATGACCTATGCAGTAATAGGAGGTCCAATCTCCCATGGTTAAAATCAACTTGTTTGGAAATGGTTAGTTATTTAGGGCTTATCGCCTAGGGATTCTAACGGGGCTGTAAAGTAATTTTTGGCTTAGTTCAGTGCGCATATATTAAAATGCTGGCACTTCAATCCCACTTCTCGACCCTGAGTGCGAAAGAAATAAACATTAAGATATATTTATTTTCTCTATTGGCATGGATGGACAAAGGTAAGATATTTCCTTGAGGTAGAAAGGAGACTTCTTGCTGTTAAAGTTGTACAGGGATAGACCAAAGATTTCAGGTCACTCGAGTGTGCTAATTGAAATAATGATAGAATTCCAAATGACTAACATGGTCGCTTCTGTAAGAAAGAAACCGCAAGACACGTAAGAGACTATGCCTTAAATTTACAATACGATTGCAAACCTTGAAAGTTTGGAGTCTACTTTATATCAGCACTCACCTGCTTACATATACATGACGTATATTATTTATTTACGTTGCTACTTAGTTCGCCTTTTAGACGGCATTCTTATATTGAACGAAAGGAAATGTAAATGATATATCCGTTTAAATATTAATACGAATTTCTGAAAGTCCAGCTTTTGTGCATAGACAGAAGCGTCCATCTTGTTCGAATATTCTTTTAACACTTTGCTAACGCTTTACACCAATTCTATAGTACATTTTTATCGCGCCGTTTATTGGCAAATACGATGAGCGGAAAAAGAGGGCGTGATACACACTTATGGAGATATCGCCAGCCGTGTTCCACGAGGGATTCACAAAAGAACTGCTGTTCCGTGTGCACAATATATCGCTTTTTAGAATTCTATAGAATAGCAGTTATGAGGACGAGATTTTCTAGCGAAATTTAACGTGTACAATCCGGTAAGTCTGAAATAAAATTAACAAAACTCTAAGAAATCGGTAACAATAACAGATGTAAATTCGAGCAAATTTTGAATCTCAGCTTGAAACCACTAACAATCTCTAGTTATCATGATACACTATACTAAGGCAAAATAGACGGATACTACATAATATATATATATATATATATATATATATATACGCATACACATTCACCCATATATATATATATATATATATATATATATATATATATCCTTTGAGTTTTGTATATCTAGGCAGAATTTCATTATTCGCGCATATTTTATTGAAGACGATCTTCGTTCTTCTTTTTATGATCTTTCTTTCGAATTTTTCTTGTTTTCGTACAAGTATTTTTGTCGTGGGATCCAAAGTTCTTATAAAGTCCCCTAGTTTACCGAACGTTTTCGATCTCGATTGACCATCGTAAGGGTTGTTCTTCCCGTGCACCCTACTTATTGATTGATTTGTTCTCTGCCGTTTTACTGTTTTTATTATTAATTTACTATGTGTAGTTTCGCCTGATTTTAATTTTTTTTCCTCCTCTTCACCTTTATCGTGTTAGAATAGGTGGAGAATTCGGCTGCTGTTGTCAAAGTTTATTTTATTAATGTTTGGGTTTTAAAAAATAACACGAACGTATTAAAAACTTGCAATAATTACCAACGACTAACAATGCTAGAAGCATTAATAATAAAATGTAAACAGCCAACCGTTAATAAAATAAACTTTGACGACAGCAGCCGAATTCTCCACCTGTTCTAACACGATAAAGGTGAAAAGGAGGACAAACAATTAAAATTAGGCGAAACTACACATAGTAAATTAATAATAAAAACAGTAAAACGACAGAGAACAAATCAATCAATAAGTAGGATGCACAGGAAGAACAACCCTGACGATGGTCAATCGAGACCGAAAACGTTCGGTAAACTAGGGGACTTTATAAGAACTTTGGTTCCCACAACAAAAATACTTGTACGAAAACAAGGAAAATTCGAAAGTGAACCTTAATCGAATGTTGATGTTACAAGGAAAGGGTCCACTTTTCTTGTAAATAAGACAACATTAGAAAAGTGGAAAATGAGATTAGTATAGACCAAGATTCGAACCGTGCAAGCAAGTTTCAGAATAGATTCCGAGTTGGAATATTGGAATTTGGCTATTGTTAAATTTCATATAAAATAGTTTAGATGTGTTTGTAAACCGAATTAATTGTTCATTCTGCTATGTAAATTGAATTTAAAAAAGGGCAGCTAAAAACACACAATGAACAATGCAATTTAAAAAATATATTGAAAAATAACTTATGGTTAAAAATAGGTTAGTGAGAATTCTTGGTTGCAGAAGTGTGTTTGCAGAATGTGCCGAGCCACGTATGTTTAAGCTACGTGAGTCGATCACATTTTGAAACCACACATCTGAAGTCATAGCAAAAATGAATCCTCAATATAGGAGTCGAAGATCAGGGGCAGTCGAATCCGGATCGTACAGTCAGTTGTCGGTCGGACGGAGCTGACATGATCAGAGGAGGGCCCCTTTAGAAGCCAAGGGAGAACGTTTACTCATGTAGTACGACTTTGTATTCCTTGACGTCACCATCATTCGACCGGTCGATACGATAATAAAGAAGTTATGATCATGTGTTTCTTTGTGTCGTGCCATCATTCAACGGCAAAAGGTAACGTGTGTAACATAGTTAATATGAACTTTGACTCCCTCATCGTTATTATGAACTTTATGTAACTCTCCCAAGAATGTGCATCCCCTATCTCACCCCTCGCTAATATATTTTATAAGAATCCACAGAACTGCAATACATATAACAATCTTCTCTCCCCCCCTCATCATTGCTATATACTGGCCGTCGTCTCACTTCAATATGGATGCCCCCTACAGCATTAGAAAAACAATACATAAGTCGATTAATTAAAAATTCACGAAGTGTAATACAACAACTCACGTCATTTTATTTGACAAAGAAATCATTATATTGCTGCAAAGCAATTAAAATGCAATCCTGACATTTACATTTCCCGCCAAGACAAAGGCGCAGGTGTGGTTTTTCTCAACCAGCAGGAATATGTTGCAAAAATGCTTTCTATTTTAAAGAAAAATAGTAAATTTCTAGTTTGGGTTCCCTGGCCGATACTGCTTCCACTGAGACCCAACTCAAAAAAAAAAGCTAAATGCTCCGATGAACTGCAAGCATTTGTACTAATCGACGTAAATACTCCGACACATTCGACAAGCAGAAAAATCTCATCCCTTCTCAGTTGAGATTCCTAGATGTAAGAGAGTATTCTACTTCAGTAGTTTCTTCCCCAGAACCGCTAAATTTCGGAATTCCCTTCCGGATCCATGCTTCCCCAACTGTACTGACATGCAGAAATTCAAGGTGTAAGTGATCCGACATCATGCTGCCCAACTCCTCATATAGAACCCATTTAGGTAATGCCCCTGATAGTAACCCCTACATCAAGGTGGCAATGTTCCTTGTTTGGGGTGAAATTGTAATAAAAAGATCTACTCCGATAGCATAAATGAGTTTTTTGTTCAAGGAGGTATATAATACTATACGACCGGTAGGTTCATAGCGTCCCAGAATTTATGGTTGGCTTAAAGTTCACATGGTAGGTTCGGCCCAACAAAATTATGCCAAGTGGCTGGTTGAAATTCTTGAACCAGTTTGGTCTGTCTATTCAACTTGTTGCATTCCTGACTCTGTAAATTTTGCTTCAGCAATGAAGGAGTAGCTTCTTACTTATAATTCTTGTTACCTAGTCTCTTTGGACATTAATAATTCATTTACAAATGCCCCTCTTGACGAGGTCATTAATATTTGCGCTGATTTTTATATAGAGGCCCCGCCACCTCGTTTCTTGAGGCGGTATTTGTCGAACTTATGGAACTGGCTAATAAGTACGTTGGTTTCAGGTTCAATAACGTTATGTATCGCCAGGTTGACGGTATGCTGATGGGCTCCCTTCTGGAACCACCTCTAGCCAATATTTTTGTCGGTTTATTGGAACAGTGCCCAAGAATAAGTTCCCAAGACCGACCTTTTGCATGTGTTAGGTTGACGACACTTTTTCTTGTTTCCTACGCATAACGAAGCTGTGTCTTTCTCTAAATTATTAAATGATTTTCACCCTTCCATCTTATTTACGATGGAGGTAGAAAACTACAACTCCCCTCCTTTCTTGAATGTTTTAGTTTCGAAATGTGGCCTTCTTTTGTTCACATCCGTTTTAGGAAAACCTACTTTTACTGGTCTGTATATGAGTTGGGATTCTTTCGTACCAACAACTAGAAAGCTTTATATTATTAGAAATTTAACACATAAGGCACTTGCCATTTGCTTGCCATAAGTTTCATACCTCCTACTTTGTCTAAGCAGAGACACCTTCGCTGGCAGTTGAGACTATTTCGCGAGACACATTCCATCTAAGCTTCTTTTTTATTACAAGAATTCTACAAAAAAATTATATTCCTCTTAACAGACGTATTTCCTTGAAAAAGGCCTTCTGTACGAAAAGCGCTTCGTTTTTATTTTGTTTTGTTTTTTTTAGCATTTCGTGATTTTTTTTAATTCGTCTGTAAAGTGACGCCCTACGTAGACAAACTCTTCTACTCCTTATCACTTACTTACAGAATGCATCACTCATTATGGACTGACTGACATATAATATTAAAATTTACATATAACATTAGAATGACTTGCTTAAATGCAAATACAGTTTAACCAGGCGAATGCTGAGGCAGGATCTAATAAATAATGACACCAAAAGTTATTCTTTCCATCGGATGAAAATACACAAAATCAAAATCATCATCATCATCATCATCACCACCACCACCACCACCACCGCCACCACCACCACAACAACAACCACCACCACGCCCGTGCCGTTTTACGGAGTTTGGGACCACGGCTTTCTAATGTTGGCGGCTATCTATAGATCAGAACAGCTCAACTTTTGACAATTATTTCATTCACGCGATCAAGTTTTCCATCAAAGTGCGTCTTCATCGACCTTGCTTCTTCGATTCCGCCATTCTACCAGTCAATGCCAGATTTATATGCTCCATTGACGATATATATGTCATAAAAAGATGATTTTGTTTGTGTTTCTATCAGCAATCTTTTATCAAGTCTCTATTTCCTCGTTAGAAATGTGATCTTTCCAGACGACCCCAAACATTTGTCTCCCAAGTCAAATTTCTGCGCTATTAATGCGTTTCTGAATTTTAGGGCAGATACCCCAGCTTTCACAACCATATTACAAGACAAACCAAACATACGACTAAAGAATACGTCATCCAGTCTTCCGTGTCATTGTATTGGAGCATAATAGTGAGTTATGTTTGATAAATCCGTGTTTGAACGAGCTATACACCATCTTATACCGAACCACGATCGTCCTGTAGATGGAATCGAGAAAAATACGAGGCTCTATTTCTTGCATCTTTTGTGCCAGTGCGAAACCATTATTTTCACTATTCTCTTTTGTATCTGGCGAAGTATACAGTTTTTGGAAACGGATTAATATTTGCGTTTGCTAATTTTGAGAAATACTTGTTTAAGCGGCTTTCGATCTACTCATTGTTTACGACGATCTCGGTATCGTGTTTATCGTCAAATAAACAGCCTCTATAACCCTTTATGCCTGAGCGGTGCTAAAAGCTTAATAAACAGCGAGGAACTCAACACAGAAAATTACTGCACATCTATAAAAGGAAATGCCCCTTTGTAAAATGAGTCCTTTGATGACGACATGAAAAGACGGAATTCATTGAATTAGCGATTTTCGATTCATACAATAGTACAATATTCCAGAGGAAGGTAATAGTTATCTAGTAGTTAACGGCATAGATTCATGGCCTAAATGCCCAAGGTTCGAATCCAGTTCGTTCAACAAAAAATAACTTTCACTGATGATGTTGGCAACCTTCAGCTAGTCCCTGTCATTATATTCGATCCTTTTATAAAAATAATTCTGACAAGAAAAATATTGCAAACAGCAATGGCAACTATAGAATCTTGGAGCATATTGAAGTCCGGCGTTGCGGGGGTGTTTATAGGTGTGTGTTTAGCAAATAAAAAAGATAAAAAAGTTGTAGTAGTCTGGGAGGTTTTAAGCCGTGACTCGAAGACGGGAAAGAAAGGTGTGTGGAAGGATGTTGGTTGAGCAAAAAAAAAAAAATGGTAGTAGACAGGCAGGCTCGAACCCATTCCGCGAAAGAGGAAAACAACGTAAAAAAAACGTGACGTGACATCTGTTGCACGCATCCCCAAACTGGAATTGACGTAGGTTTTTTTTTTTTTTTTTTTTTACAAAGGCATCACCGCATTATCAAGGCCCAGAGGCCACTCAAGGATAAGGGTTAAAGAGTGTACAGTAGAAATTGGTCAATATAGTAATCATTAGTAATGAAAATTTGGTAAATTTAATAACTTATATGGAACGGCTCATCAAGAACTTATTTACTTTAGACTTGAACACAACCATATTGTAGTCAGCCGGAAAGCAGGAAAACGGAAGACAATTCCACAGGCGTGCAGTTCTAAGAAAGAAGCTTTGTTCATGGAATCTACGTTTAGGTTTAGGCACAGATAAAGAGTGGGGGAAATTATTGATAGTGTTTACAGCTAGACGAGTGTTTCTTGTGAAAGTTTGGCGAGGGGGGACCATAGATTGAAGCTCAGTTGAACACTTTCCATGAAAATAACGATACATCAGAGACAAACTCGCAACATCTCTTCTGTGAGATAGAGGTTGCAAGGAGGAGAAAAGGACATCTCCTACGAGGCTACGAAGTCTATTTTGAACCCTATCAAGGCAGGACAAGTCCTTTCTAGCAGCTCCTGCCCAGATGTGGCAACAGTATTCCATCCTTGGACGTACCTGGCTCTTATATAGATAGAGAATAGCATCAGCAGTGAGATATCTACTGGATCGATAGAAAGATCCCACCATTTTTCCAGCGGCCTTGGCAACAGATTTGATATATGTGTTCCATTTAAGATTTAAATATAGGCTAGACAATCGAGATTAGGCGATGGCTTTCGAAAATATCGGCAAAAATGGCGACTTCCCCCTGTAGAAAAGTGCCTAGTTGGGGGTGAAAGGATTAATGTTTTAAGCTAATTTTTCGATATTTATCTTCCGAAAAGGGCCACGCTTCCAAACAATGCTGATCTCGGGAAGACTTATTTCCTCTGTCGAAAATTTTAGTTAGACATACATACATACATTTAAACAGACAGGCGAGATTTAGATCATAGAAGATGATGGTGATGGTCATCATCATCATCATCATCATCACTATGACGATGATCATCATAATGATGTAGACGGCTAAATGCCACAGCAAATGTGACTTGTTATATAACCTAATTTTAAAAACAAACCGTATATACTGGATAATTACAATGACACACCGGTTCTTGACAGATCACCGCAGTCAAGTAACGTTGAGACTGACTAGTACTGGATGGTTGACCAGTTGGGTATTCTAGGGGTTGTACGTACGCTTATCTCCTCATTGGTCCTAGATGCTCTTAACTGCCACTTGCCACTGGTACTCAGTAGAGATGTGGGTGATTATGCTACAAAAATATACGCACAGGCACATTTAGAGTGGGTATCCATGATATGTGAAGATTTAACGAGTATGTTTTAAGACAATTTTCACCCCAAACACAGCACAGTGCAACTGTGACGTGGGGCGCTACTATTTCGGACATAAGTTGTAGGGATATTATTAAGCGAGGTGGTCAGCAAGATGTCTTTTCACATTACAGTTTAAATTCTGCATGTCAGTACAGTTGGGAAAGCAGGATCCCGAAAGGGAGTTCCAAGGTCTAGCAGTTCTGGGAAAGAAAATATCGGAATAGAAGGCTTTCTTACATCAAGGGATCTCTACTGTGTAGGGGTAGGATTAATCTGATTGTTAGGTTTTTCGAGGCTATTTACCTAAAGAGGGTGCAAGTCCTCGTAGTTCGTCAGAGCATTCCCCATTAAATTACTTGTAGAACAGGCAGAGACATGCAACATTTCGACGATGAAACAGAGGCTGAAGGCTAGATGACAGCTCAGGGCCTATCAGATTGAACCCTGTCCAGGAGTGAGAGACAAGTAGCAGATTATAATAGTATTATCATTATTAAACCTTGTATTGTAAATTGCAAAAAATGTATTGGTTTCGACTGAATTTTATAAACATACACATTTTATTTAATTGCATATATATATATATATATATATATATATATATATATATATATATATATGTATGTATTTATATATATTCATGTCTTTATATACCTCTATATATATTTACATACATTGAAGAGTTGTATATGGTGACACTAATTGATTTATTGATTATTAAATTGAAAGTGATATGACCAGACAGTCATAGATCAATATATAGATTAAATACCTCTTAACCGTTGCATTGATTGTGCATTGAAGGTTATTATCAAAGAAGAGAAAAAAAAAACTATTTTTTTATCAAAACAAATAATAATCTTTTGTGCATTTTTACAAGTATTGGCATTTCCGTTTAGCTTTCAGCACCATTTTCATGAGACATTATATGAAACAATAATAATCCCATAATGCACTGCATCGCCAAGTAAATATTTGTGCTTTAAAACACTGAAATGATATGTAATTTTCTTTAGTGTTTAGTTTTAAAATCCTATCTAATCGAACTCGATAAACTTTCTCCGAAACTCCAGAATCATCATAGAACACCGAACAGAAAAAGTTTATTTACTTCACAGTCGAAGCATGTTTCAATTCCTTCGACGGTGACAAGATAGATGTTTGAAGTCATTCGCCTTTGTATATTGACAGTCGCCCAAACTGAAGATAGACCCTTTAACCTTTCGGTTTGTAAATCGAATCTTACGAAGTACCCAATCAACAACTGAAACCAACCAACTAAAACAACTGAATTTTACTAAGTACACTATTAACTAAGCCACAGCAACTCGTATCAGCGCCGACACGTTAAGTAGTTGATAATGTATTTGGTAAAACAAAAATAGAGGAGTAGATGATAGCGTTCTGTTATTTCGACAGAAATATTTCATATTTTGACCGAAAAGATTTTCTAGTTTAACCGAGATTTTCGAGTTTAACCGAGATTTTCGAGTTTTATCAAAAAATTTCTGAGTTTGACCAAAAAGATTTTCGAGTTTAACCGAAAAGATTTTCGACCAAAAAGATACCGGAGGTTTACCGAAAAGATTTTCTAATTTGACAGAAAAGATTTTCGAGTTTGACCAAAAAGATTTTGTAGTTTGACCAAAAAGATATCCGAGTTTGACCAAAAAGATTTTCTAGTTTGACCGAAAAGATTTTCGAGTTTGACCAAAAAGATTTTTGGGTTTGACCAAAAATATATCCGAGTTTGACCAGAAAAGATTTTCTAGTTTGACCGAAAAGATTTTCGAGTTTGATCAAAAAGATTTTTGGGTTTGACCAAAAAGATTTTCGAGTTTGATCAAAAAGATTTTTGGGTTTGACCAAAAAGATTTTCTAGTTTGACCGAAAAGATTTTCGAGTTTGACCGAAAGTATTTTCGGGTTTGACTAAAAAGATATCCAAGTTTGACCGAAAAGATTTTCTAGTTTGACCGAAAAGATTTTCGAATTTGATCAAAAAGATATCCCAGTTTGACCAAAAAAATTTCGAGTTTGACCGAACAAGATTTTCTAGTTTGACCGAAAACATTTCTGAGCTTGACCAAAATATTCTTCGAGTTCGACCAAAAAGATTTCGAGTTTGATCGAAAATATTATCGAGTTTGACAGAAAATATTTTCAAGTTTGACCATAAAGATTTCCGAGTTTGATCGAAAATATTTTCGAGTTTTACTGCAAATATTTCCTAGTTAGACCGTAAAGATTTCTTAGTTAGAAGAGATAAACCCGAAGAAGTTCGGGAGTTACATCGATCAAAATGCTGCAAAAAATCATTGAGGACTGAGAAGAGTAGTCCCATTAATCCAAATAATACCAATAACTAATGCCCGTCAAAAAGATTACAAAATAATGATCATAAAATAATGTGTATAAGGCAAGAGAGTATTCGTTAAGCTAAAGGACAACGTCGATTTGTTCATTTTTACCGTGTATCCACTTTTATCCAGAAGAAATGTTGTTTGTTCTACTCTACTGTATAGTAAGTTTAAAATTATTGTATTGAGCTCTAATATCAGGTTCTTATCTTTGTTAAATATTCACAGCAAAAACTCGCACATATTCAAAAATAGCAAAGAGCATACCTTTCTCGTTTTGCATTACAAACCAAACAGAACTTTTATAAAAATGTTTGCTTTCTATAACATATAAACTATGGAAATACACCACGTGATTACTATTTGTCGAGAATATCATCGACTTTTGTCTAAATTTTACAAATATACTTGAGATTTACGTGAGTTAATAAAATTGTGCGTTCAGATCTAACTCTTTATTGCCTTTAGAAACCAAGTAATAGTCAATTTTACCGTCATTCTAGAACAGCAGCCATGCTTATTTACGCAGTGAATCATTAAAAAGACTAATCGCAAATTTATATGACATAAATAAAACTGTAAAATTGTGCAATTTTTAACGGTGTTGTTGAATTATACAAGATCAAACAACTTCTAAACCTCTTTAGCAC
>NC_136515.1:9268559-9298559 GCF_053919585.1 Euprymna scolopes
ATCTGTAGGTGAGAGGTCCGTTTAGATTCTTCAGAGTTACTTTTACAACATGCAGGCAGGCATTGCCATGGAATAGAATTCGTTCCCTCATATTGACCAATCTCGGGCACATACGTTTGAGCTTCTGGAGCATTTTATCAATTTGGTGGCAGTAGTTCTGAGCAGACATAGTTTAGTCCGGATTCAGAAGCTTTGATGGATGAAACCGATCGCAAACCACCAAACAGACACCATAACATTTTCTGATTCAATTTCGACTTTGGGAGTGTTGTAGACCTTTTCCGGCATCCAACCACTGTGCCGAACGTCGCCGGTTGTCGTAGAAAATCCACTTCTCATCACACGTTACAACCCTTATGAGAAATGGGTCGTATTTGTTGCGGAGAAGGAGCGTAAAAGACACCTCTAACCGACGATTTTTTTATTCTCGTTCAATTCATGCGGAACGCATTCATCCAATTTTTTTATTTCCCTATTTGCTTTTAATAGCGTACGACTGATCGACCTCGAGCTAAATAGCAACTTCACGATGAATAAAACTCATGTGAAATATAACTCGGTGTTATGGCGTTCTGTAAGGTTTGGAAAAATAAGAAGATATGTTGTTCTCTTCGGATGAGACGAGCAACGGTATTGTTATTGTTGAAATGTAAGAAAAGTTAGCTGTAACAGTTTGTGTCACGTTTTGCACTACGTGTGAAGAAGAGGCCACACACACAATGTGCATTTTATATACATGCAGGATATTATGAATATTTCTATTATATGTATGTACACATTAATAGGTATAAATACACTGCTATATAACCATTAGACGACAAGTAAGAAATGCAGCCACGTATATATATATATATATATATATATATATATATATATATATATATATATATATATTAAGTTTTAAAAGCCAAAAGCAATACCGAAAGGACCGGAATCACAACAGTAAAGACCAGAAAATCAAAGGTGCTTTATCTTTTTTGTTTACAGACTATTTGACAATAATAGGCACTAAGATAGTTCCTCGACCCTCTTATAGTTCTGACCGTTCTCCCCTGACTTTTTTTATTCCTTAAGCTGAAGGAATTCTATAAAGACTTTCACTAGAATACAATTTAGGAAATAAAAGAGACTCTGACGAAAGTCATTGAGACACCAAGTACTTGCAGAAACTTGTAAATAGTGCAACAATCCTCAATCATTAAATCATTTCTCTCTGATAGACTCATAAGGGTAGTGGGGCATGGACAGAAACCAGATACCCAGAGTCTATCCTAGACTCAACTCTCTTCCTGATCTACAGCAATGATCTCCCAAAACACATTCAGTGATATCTATGCTGATGACACGATCTATGGCAACACATCTAAGGCCGCAAATGACAAAGTTCTCTCTGTTTCTCTCTGCTCTGGTTTTGAGTGCACGGTACAGTTGGGTAAGAGGTGGCTGGTCACTTTTAATTCTTCTACGACCAAGCTCATGTCTTTACATCAACGCTCTGATCCCCATTTGGCATCAATGGAAATGGATTGTTCTCGTCTTGAGGAGGCTACATGTTTTGACATGCTTCTGGGTTTGACCTTTACTCCTGATCTGAAATGGAACACGTACATCAAGTCAGCTGTCCATGTTGCTAGACAAACGGTGGAATCCTTCTACCGCTCAAGAAGATATCTCACTACGGATGCAATTCTCTATCTGTATAAAACCCAAGAACGTCCAAGGATGGAGTACTGCTGCAACATCTAGGCTTGAGCTGCTAAACACAGCCTATCCTGCTTTGACAAAGTACAAAATGGACTTCGGTGCTTAGTGGGGATGACCTTTTCTCTTCCTTGCAACCTATCTCCCACAGAAGAAAGCCTCTCTTTGTTTTATTATTTCCATGGCAAGTTCTCGTCAGAGCTCCAATCTCTAGTACACCCTCGTCAATCTTTCACGGAAAACAACCGTCTAGCTGAAACGACTGTCAATAATTTTCCCCATTCTTTATCTGTGCCTAAATCGAAACGTAGATTCCATGAACAAAGCTTCATTCTTAGAATTGTACACCTGTGGAACTCTCTCCCGTTTTCCTGTTTCTCACCTGACTACAACTTGAATGTCTTCAAGTGAAACATAAACAAATTTGTGATGAATCGCTCCCTTAAGTTAGACACTTTATCAACTCTCCAATACTAACGATTACTACAATTCTATTCCATAGATTACTGTACACGCAATAACACTTATCCTCGAGTGGTTTTGACCCTTTATAAGTGGTGACCTCCATGTAGAAAAAAGGAAAAAAAAATGGTTTTACAGCCGGAGAAGATTACTTTAAAAGGGGACTATAGTCTCATGTGATAAATGCTCCTATACGAAAAACATTCTGAAAACTTAATGAAGGCACCTCGTATACACACACACACAGACATATATATATATATATATATATATATATATATATATATATATATATATATATTTATTTATAACTCAAATGATCTTGTAACGAGTGATGTAACAACATTTCCGGTTTACGACATCCGGTTGTTCATGCGCATATAAACACGAACCCATAACCCACACACAACCATTAAACCATAACAACGTAAACAAATAAACACGAATCGCTTCTTTTGCAGATTTTGACCTGCGCACTGAAATATTTACGTTATTATTTCGAAATAATTTTTTAACAGTGGGGGTGTTTTGCAACTTTTCTTTATTACAACTATACTGCCGCTATTTTCTTACAACTGAACATATTTAACCCGTGTAGAACGTAAATCTAAGACTACTACTACTACTACTACTACTACTACTACTACTCTCTATTCGTCCCTTTTCCTTCCTTCCTTCTTTTTTATTTTTTGTTTACATTTCTAGATACAAAATAGTTGTGTGAGAACGGTGAACTCATTGACACATTTACTAATCTGTTTCAATATTAGTTTTATTTTCTTTTATTTATTTCGGTTTTATTTATTTTGCTCCAGGTTTTATTATTCTTTTTTAGATTTACAGTTTCTATAACTTGGTTGAAGGATTCCAATATGGATTTTTCCTTCTTATATTTCTAATCGGTACGTTCATGTGCGTTTTTGCTGCTTAATGACTTTCATCAGCATTCGATTCGTAGGAAAATAATGTTTAATTTTCGATTTTTGAGCGATTATTCGGAAAAAAGTAACTTTACACGAATAAGGAGGATTGTTTTCTTATTTGAGTGATCCGTCCGTGATTTTTCATTTAAATATACTTTCATAGAAATGTGTCTGTTATGTAAAAAAAACAAACTATTTTCTTTATGTCACAAGTGACACACACACACTTGAATTCCATATCTAACATAACATATTGACCAAACGGGCCACAGGTATTCTAGTATATATATATATATATATATATATATATATATATATATATATATATATATATACTATAATGCTGAACGTCTGTGTGTGTGTCTAGTCACAAATAGGCTCCTATATGGTTGACTATTATAGAAAACTGATCCGAATGATAGAAGATGTATCGAGACACAGGAATGGGTATGTTTGATCTGGCATAATGGTGCTTAATTAAAATTGTGGGGTCTGCGTGCGCGCCTGGTCCACAAAGTATGGAAATAAAAAATTTAAAAATTAAAAAAAAAAAAACGTTGACAAGAAGTTTTGATATAGATGTACATAATAATACTCTGACAAGTACGTTTTAACTAATAGGGATGGTATAATAAATTTGGGGGGTCTGCGTTCGCGCCTGGACTTTATCGAATGGAAATAGGCACACACTTTAATAAAGACTTTTCATATCTTTCTGCGTAAGTATACTTTGATAATTATGTTTCAGTTTGAAGAAATATGGTATAATAAAATTAGGGGGTGTTCGTTCGCTCCTGACCTCCATAGAATGGAAATATGTCACAAAGTTTAACAAGTTTTTTTTTTTTAAATATAGATCCACAGAACAGTGTGATAAGTGTTTCAGTGTGACCAGGTATGGTATAATAAATTATGGGAGTTATCTATTTTATTTTTACTTTCATCATATTTTGCTTTGTGTTTGATACCCCCAAATTCGAAGCACTCTCTTTACAACCCGTCCTTTTCATAACCTATCATACTTTCATAAGTCAGAGTCCATTTTCTGTAGGCTGTTTTTGAACCCAGTCAACGACGGGTACTGTTGCTTGCATATATATATATATATATATATATATATATATATATATATATATATACATGTGTGTGTGTGTGTGTGTACGTTGTGTTATTTATCTATAAACTCTAAACGATCTTGTACTAGAATGAAGATAATGAGTATAGAAACACAGGAAATATGAGGAAATTGTTTCTTTTTTCTTTTTTTTGTTGCTTTTTTAATATAATTGGATATATCTGTGATAAACAAAGGACAGACATTGTGGCGGGAACGGAGCAAGGAAAGGCAGGAATAAATGACTTAATTTTACGAGAGAATGTTTCAATTAATATTGGAGACGGAGTCTAATTGAATTGCAACGGGTTAAGACAGAAGTTACCGACCAGAAAACTGTCTTCATCTCAATCAACTTGAGCTGTCGATCTGACTAAAAGAAAGTTGTGAGGATATTAAGTCGTATTATTATTATTATTATTATTATTATTATAATAATAATAATAATAATAATAATAATAATAATAATAATAATAGCAGCAGCAGCTCACAATGAGTTTTTTCAAAGATCACTAAAGATCTCTCCGGAATTAGAGTAATAACAACTCTCCCCAGATGTCCAATACTCTCGCCGTCTTCTGAGACCATTTGAAAATCAATTTGCATTATCGCAACAACTGCTTACCAATGATTTGTCGTTGGCAGCAACTATTGGTCTTCACTGGAATGTGAATGGAAATAAGCCTCCCCAGGGTCCCAGTTTTCTTCGCACTTATCCAGCGGAGGTGTGGTCAATGCCTCGGTCCTTCCTTCCCCCTTGACTCTACTTAGTTATTTCGTCTCATTTTGGGGAGGATTTATGATGCAGTAATCGGGGGCGAGTGAGGGGTGTTTGAGGACTTATAGATATGCGTATGTACCCATGTTTTGATAAGCTCTTGGGCTTGACTCTTACTCCTGATCTGAAATGGAACACGTACATCAAATCTGATGGCAAGGATGGTGGGAAATTCTATCGATCCAGTAAATATCTCACTGCTGATGCAATTCTTTATCTATATAACGTCCAGGTACGTCATTTGACGGAGTATTGCTGCTACATCTTGGCAGGAGATGCTAGGAAGGACTTATCAAAACAGACTTCTTAGCCTAGTGGGGGTATCTCTTTTCTCTTCCCTGCAACCTCTATCTAACAGAAGAGATGTTGCGAATTTGTGTTTGCTTTATCGTTATTTTCATAGTAAGTACTCGACTAGTCTTCAATCTATGGTCCTCCCATCGCCAAACACTCGTCTAGCTTAAAACACTATCAGTAATTTCCCTACTTTTTATCTGTGCCTAAACCTAATCGTAGATTCCATGAACAGTGCTTATTTCTTAAAACTTCACACCAGTGGAACTCTCTTGCTTTTGCCTACTTTCCGGTCGACTATAATATGGTCGTCTTCAAGTCCAACGTAAACAAATTCTTGATGAGCCCTTCCCCTTAAATAATCCAATTTACCGAATGTATATTACTAACGATTCCTATACTGTCCAATTAACTACTGTACACTCGTAACACTTATGCTCGAGTGGTAACTGGGCCTTGATAAGTGATAATGCGTATGTCAATAGACAAGTACTTTTAATACCTAAACATATATCCTCACGTGTTCTTCTGTTGTCTCTATCTTTATCCATTACTTTTATTCTTCTCTTACCCTGTTAGTTTTTCACGCAAGTGATTACTCACTGGCAATAAAAAGTGATGCCCCTTTAAGTAACTTCGAATTCTGGAATCTGAGTGACAACGAGTCTAACCAAACGCCTAATTTTCGCCATTTTCCTTAAAGTATACAACTCATATTTCATTAAAACATTTCACTAGATTTCTCACTGGCAACATCCAGTTTGGTGCCCCTGGAACCCTTCTATTTATAGTATGGTTCTTCAGCCATTTCTTCTGTCTTGTTTTCTATATCAGTCACGGGTCCTATTAAGATATGTGTGTATAAACGAGCGCTCTGTTAAATATGTGTGTATATGCATTTGTATGTAAAGGTCGACGTATTTTTTAAACAAATAAGTAAGCACATTATCATGGCCAAGAGTACACTCGAGGATAACGGTTAATAAGGGTGCAGTGACCAATGGAACAATGTCGTAATAATTATTAGTAGTGGAAATTTTATAAATTGGATTACTTAAGGGGAACGGCTAATCAAACATTTGTTTACGTTGGACTTGAATATCGTAGTAACCGTTAATAATGGAGATTTGATAAATTGATTTACTTAAGCGGGCGGTTTATCAGGATTTTTTTTTTAATGTTGGATTTAAGACATCCGAGTTGTAGTCATCTGGAAAGCAGGCAAAAGGAAGAGAGTTCCACGTGTGTGCAGTTCTAAGAAGGAAACTTTTTCGTGGAATCTACGATTATGCTTAGGCACAGATAATGAGTCGGGGAAATTATTGATAGTGTTTTCAGCTTGACGAGTGTTTCTCGTGACGGTTTGGAGAGGGAGGACCTGAGATTGGAGCTTAGACGAGCACTTTCCATGAAAATAACGATAAATCAGAGAGAGGTTCGCAACGTCTCTTCCGTGAGATAGAGGTTGCAGCGAGGAGAAAAGGGATTCCCCCACTAGGCTACGAAGTCTGTTTTGAAGTCTGTCAAGGCAGGATGAGGTCTCTCTAGCAGCTCCTGCCCAGATGTGGCTACAGTACTCCATCCTTGGACGTAAAGGTAAGTAGTATGCTATTATCTTCTAGCCCTGTAATAAATAGGATCTGTCGATCACCGATAAACTTTTCAATGTCGCTTTTGGGTCTTACATGAAACTAAAAATACATCCTTGGTGTTCTATATTGCATTCATTGGTAGAATCTGTTCTGTCTAAACATAATATAATTATATCGTTCGCGCCGAGCGTTTATACAATGGAAATATGTCACAGATTGCTATAATGGTATTGGAGATAAACCGTGATGACCAGATATATTTTGACGCTACATAAACTAAATTACTTAAATAAATACTTTAACAGTTTTAACAAAAGAGCTACAATAGCACAGCAGGATCACCATTCATACTGAAAGCCCAGAGAATGACCAGCAGCAATATATTTTATAGGGTTAATGGTGCCGTGGAATTTCTACAGATCTCGTTAGTTCATACAGTTATTAGCATTGTACTGGCTTTTAAATGTTTCACACATCTTTTATATATTTGTCGAATCCTTTGTATTTATTTCTATTTTTTCTATCCTCCTAAACTGTGATCTGCTGGCACGTAAAATAATAAGATTTGGCATAACATGTTTCATGATGTTTATTATGGCAGCCGTTATTCTTGCATGAATGAGTTTACTTGTTTGCACCCCAACCTTTCAGAACTATTTTCTAATTTTTATTTTTTCGGTACTGTTTTCGGTGTTTGCTTGAATCATCAATTTCTATGTTTTAGGTTGTATGGTTTAGTCGTTTTGTTTTACCGCATACCAACCTCTTTATTCTGATTATTAAATGCCGAATGCAGTTATTTTGGAAATAGTATTCATGTGGCATTCTGTTATTTTGTAGAAGGTTTGTATTCTTCGAGCTCTTTGTATTTAAAATCGCTAGTTTGTTGTATGTGGTTTTGCTGTTTTACAGGGCTGGTTGTTTTTGTTTTACGGCATATCAATCCTTTTCGGGTTATTTAATGCCGAATCCAAAGATTTTGAAGAATTTTTTTTTTTGATAGAATATATTTGTTGTTTACAAGTCGGTTTCTATTAAACCCATAGTTGGGACCCTAACAGGTACTACCATTCTGGGTCAGAGTTGACCTGGGAGCAATGGCAATTAAAGGGTAGCTCCATACTCCACAAAAGCCCGCAAGCTGGGGCCTCACCACTGGATATAGTTTAAGGTAATATCCAGGACCGTTTTACAAGGGTTTTATCGTTTTTTTACCTGTCCTGCGGAACATGGATGAGTTTTGCAAAGGGAGAAGAAAAAAAAGGGGTACAGTATAAATGTGTTGTACATTTTAAGTAAGGAAACCAGTCAGGAACTAAGAGAGATAGAAAGAGAAAGTGGAAATAGGAAAAAAGAAAGGGGGAAAATGAAAGGGGGGAAATGAAAGAGGGGAAGAAATGGGGGAAAGGTGAGTTGTTTTTTTTTTATCTGTAGTTTCGCAGAGCATAATTAACTTTTATCCCCAAAAGAAGTAAAAAAACAAAAAGTATTAATGTTAAGCGCATTTCGGCTCCGTAAACCAATATACTCGGACACCCTCACCTGGTTGCACCAGATGTATGTTTAAAAGCTAATTTGTATTATTTGAACATATATCATCCTGTAGCGGCCAGATTTGGAAAATTTTATTTGAAGGCTACTTATTTATAGAAACCACATTGACTTGTATTGTAAGTGTAATCGTATTATGATTATTGAGTGTTATAAATCTCTACCAAGTTCAAACTAAAAAAAAAATGAAATAATGTCATAAGGAATCTGCATTAAGAGACATAATTCCCACTGGAAGAATGATGACTCTCCAAAACTCAAGACAGCATGACAGAGAAACCCAAACTAAAACTTACGATATCATTTTTTTTTCACCACGGATCTACGTGCACCAGCATCCAACAAGAGAGAAAGTCAACAAAGAATACTATGTCAAGGTTGTCAAGAAGTTCAGGAAAAACAAACCTTTAAAAGAGGCCAGCTTGATTCAAATAGGATCAGTACACTGCACCATTTCTCAACTGTGTCCTTGTAACATACTATTTGATCAAAATGGGCCCAAAAACAGTACACCATTCTCCCTATATTCCAAACCATGTTTCCTGTGACTTTCGGTTATTGTCCATATTCAAGAAAAACCTTGGACACTGTCGTTATGATATCTCCTGTTGAAGGTGAACACACACAAACGCACGCATCACAGTTTGTAGCGAACGCACTAAATGATGGTTTAAGATTGTCAATGTAGTGGTGAAAGGCCAATTATTTGACGTACGTAGCTGATGAAGGTGAGGGCGCCTGCAGAAAGCGCAAATATATAGCCCTAAGAAAAAGGAAAAAGAACAGGGAGAAGCCTGTAGTCGGATGGCAAATTGACAATAACACAAGCTTGCGGTGCCACCTACCCACCTCCAGGTCCAAACTTTCCTCTCTAGGTGGGTGCACACATATGAGACAGTAAACAAATCAACAGAAGCGTTTATATTTTTTATATAAACACGAAGTTTACGATTTTTTTTGTAGCTGACAGATAATGGACTGCAGATTATTCGCTTCATTGAAACAACTGAAGATATGAAAGAAGCTGTGGTGATTATCAACACGTTCACACAACAGGATTAATCGGGTTTTGCAGAAGTTGTCAGAACCGTACAATAAGTGAATTGTAGTTGGAAAAGATTAATCTGAATGGGTCTTGATTTTTGTGTGTACTATCAATAAAATACCCCTGCGAAAAGTCTGGAAACCTTACGAAAGCACCTAGTATTAGGAAGCTGTATCGCGATAGGAATGACTTTTTAAAGCTTCTATTAATGTTTTCATTTCTATCACAGGATCGTTTATTCATACTAATATTACAATTAGATTTGTATTTTTCCAAAATTTAACAACTAATTTTTGATCCTATGAATCATGTAGTCAATGTTGAATTTGTGAAGTTTTAATATCAGCTTGCTCTTTGTATTTTTGCGAAGAGACTTCAATTATCTTTGTCACCTAGCTATGCCCTGATCGTCCAGAAAATACGAGCTATTTCAGTCGATTTTATCATTGTTGACTTGGGATCCGATGTCTTTTCGGAATGACACATATAACTTTGTCACGTGTTAGAAAGATGTAATTTTCTATTTGATTAACATTAACCCTCATAAATTGACCATATATTATAAAAGTGCATGGAATGAACACAATAGATAATGAGACAGAAGCGAGAGATTTAATTGCCCCCCCCCCGTTTTTTACTTGCTCAGAAAGGCTTCCAATAGTTCATTTAAAGACAAATATATATATAGCTGCGACGAAATAATTATACACATATCTACACAATTACACCCACACCCACACACGCACACACACACACATATATATAAATATATATATATATATATATTTATATATATATATATATATATATATATATAACACTTAAATAGTCTCTATATGTGTGTACATTTCCTTACTAAACTGTTATGTTATTTTTCAATCGATAGATTCTAGATTTAAAAGAAGGTGTATTGAGATTTAGGAAAATCGCTTTAATCGGCATCAAAGTTCAACGTTTGCCCTTTGAAAACTCTATCAAAATTGTCCGCCAATTTTGGGTCTAAACACTTGAAATTCTAGATTAAGGTTACTTGGACATGGATCAAACATTTTAATTTTATTTGAGCTCAAAACAATAAACGCCTACGGGGTCTCAATTCGGGTAATATTTAAAAACAATTTGATCTCTGCGGTCTCTTCAAAATAACTCAGCCAATTTTTGGTCTAAAAATTTGAAATGTTACATAGATTGTATTCAGATAAAGGCAAGCTTTTTAATCGATTTCTTTTAGAAAACCTCATTGCCAATGGGTCAAAGTTTAAAAGATTTGACGTTTGCTGTCCGTAGCGATCTATTCGGCGATTTGTTTTCTCTAAACATTTGAGATTTTACATGATGGTATTCAGATATGCAGCAAGCTTTTTGATCAGTTGTTAGACGGAAATTAAGCTGCAAATATGTCAAATGTTAAAAAGTTGACCTTTGTAGACTCTACGAAACTCCTCTGCAAATTCTATGTCTAAACACTTGAAATTTTAGATGTAGGTTACCTTGAAATGAGTAAAACTTTTAATATGTATACACATATGCACATTATGTACTTATAAGTACATAGGGCTAAATCAAAGCCAGGCTGAATACTAATATATAAATATATATATATATATATATATATATATATATTTATATATATATATATATATACATCATTCTGTTAAAATGGAACACCGAACTTTTAAGCACAAATTGCGGCAATACAAAAAATACTTATCGCTGCTAACTCTCACAACAACAGGAGAACATTTTTGCTTAAATGTATACAAGAAATAATTATACCCAAAAGTACATTTAAATATTTGAAATATTCGCACCATATTTTCCCGGATTACATTGAAAAATATTTAGTTGCTTCAGCGGATCTTTTAAAACAACAAAGTTCTCATTTATTCCATGAAGCCCGGACATTAGCTAACGACTTACTACAGAACTACACCATGACACACAATCTTTTCTTAAATATAAACAAATCAATTCAAAGATTCAGCACCCGCCATTGTCACAGACTGGATAATAAACTTACAAAATTAATCTCCGACAGCAAATGGAGAACTATAGGACGCCCGGATCTAATACAAAATCTTTCTACCAAAGTACTCTCAAACACCGAAATTGAAGCCCTTAGTTTCGGACTTAAATTCGCAACTGGCATACATTCAAATATTACCACCGGCGCAATTTTTAAGAATTACGAACATGAGGATACGGATTTTCAAAAAGGTTTCATACAGGGTGTTATTTCTGTTGCAGTTACTCATTCATATGAAACTGTACTTCCTAAGAGATACATAAATTCTTTGAAACACCTAGCGAATAACAAGAACTTGATTATATCACCGGCTGATAAAGGTGGTGGTATAGTATTAATGGAAAAAGATGAATACCTGGAAAAAATTTCCACATTGTTGGCAGACAACAACACTTACACCAAAACTGATTTAAAGACAGTAAATCCAAGTGTTGAGATTTTCAACCAATCTTATAAAAAACTTATAAATTACAATAAAACTTGGATGCCATACATTGAATACCACCCCAATGTTCCCTCACTATATGGCCTGCCCAAAACTCACAAAACAGACATCCCTATGCGCCCTATAATATCCGGCATCAGTAGTGCCACACACAAAATTGCACGTGCCATATCCAACTTTTTGACTCCACTACTAGGCACTATCAGCACCTCCCACATAAAGAACTCCGGAGATTTACTGAACAGAATAAAAAAAAACATTAACGTACAAAACAAAACTATACACAGCTTAGATATAACATCATTATATACTAATGTCCCCATTAAAAAATACTTGAATTTACTCCTTAAACATTTTTAAAAAATCTAACATTAGCTCACATTTTCCTCCCGACACTCTTATAAAAATAATTAGACTTATAACTAACATGACTTACTTTCACTCCAATAACAATTTCTATAAACAAAATTTTGGTCTTCCTATGGGTAACCCTCTTAGTGGAGTATTAGCTTGCCTTTTCTTAGAATTCCTAGAATCTGGTCCTTTAAGATTCAGATTACCTCCAAACACAGAGTATATCAGATACATTGACGACATCTTAATTTTTCTTCCTGAAAATACGCGCATAAATATCATTAGAGACAAATTAAACTCAGTCGAACCTTCCATAAAGTTTACCTATGAAACCAGAAAACAATAACTCATTACCTTTTCTTGACATACTTATAATACAATCCAATAATAAACTATCCTTCAAAGTTCACCGCAAAACTACACACAAAAACGATTACATACATTTCTATTCACACCATAACAATAAAATAAAAACAGGGATGATAATTGGTTTCTTCTTACGCGCTTTCAGAATTTGCAGTCGTAATATCTGAACGAAGAATTCAAATACCTTAAAAACATTTTGAAAACCTTGCAATATCCGACATATTGCATATTGAATGCTAAGAGAAAAGCCACACAAATATTTTCCAGAATAAATAATAATAAAAAATCATACACACCAGACCTTTCTCTCATAAACAGACATCTTCTTTTACCTACACACACCAATAATACAATAATCTATAACACAATAAACAAACTAAAAATTCCTATCGTACAAACCACATCACTAACCATGACATATATTAAAAACTACGAAACATCTCTATAACAAACCAGTTTCCGATGGAGGTATATACACTATTCCGTGCCATAATTGCTATCATAAATACGTTGGTGAAACTCAGCGTAAATTGGAAAAAAGGCTCAATCAACACAAAAGATATATAAAAAATAGCAATTCTCTAAGTGCATTATTCTCTCATTCATTGCAACATAACCACACCTTTGACTTTAAACAAGCAAAAGTAGTTAAATTTATTTCAAATAAATCGCGCCGGAGACTTCTTGAATCTGCGCTTATCGCAATGTCAAGCACTATTAAACAACGTGGAGGATTATATAACATAGCGCCACTAATAAGTAAACTTTTATTAAAAGAACATTATTGAACTGTGGACACAGGTAAAGTTTCTCACACCATTCAACACCCCCTGTAATAGTTAACACATAATCTCAATCAATAAATTACATAAAAAAACACTTATTTCATTTCTGTTACAAACTTATATTTGAATTTCAACAGATATATCTTTTTCATAATAAGAATATAAACTTGCGTTCATAGTTTTAAATTACATTAAAGACTATATGACGTCACTAAAATTTCCTTCTCTTTAACAGCGCCAGCCCTCCCCCTCTTTTTTTGAATTTCCAACATCATTTTTCCGTTTCTCTGAAATAGAACTGCGTCACACTGTGCACGTGAAACATTTTCAAATATTTTGTACTGGTATATTATTTGGTTTCTTAATCTCATTCATCAAGAGGAAGTCTCGAATTAAAGACGAAACGTTGATGAACTCATAATACGGTTTGTTCCTTTTTATTTTCTCTATACATATGTATATATATATATATATATATATATATATATATATATATATACATATACATATAATTAGTAGAGAACTATCGGTCTTAGATATGACCTTACACTATATCCGATAGTGAGGCACCAGTTTGTGAGCTTTGGGAAGTGTGGAGCCACCCCTTAATTGCCATTGACCCGGAGTGGTAGTACCTGTTAGGGTTCCAACTCTGGGTTAAATAAAAACCGACTTGGAAAAAACCCCAAATATATTCTGTTAAAAATTTTTTCATCAGAATCACTAGATTCGGCATTACCTAATCTGAAAAGTGTTAACATACCGTACAACAAAACCCACAATAAAAGATGCGAACATTTGTGGCATTTGAATAGTGTTTTTCTATGTATTAAAATATTTCATAGAGTAATTGTCAACCCCATTTATATTTACTGAAACTTCGAGTTTTCCGCAAAAAAAGTACTTGATGAAAAAAATAATTTTAATCCTGCTTTGTTTACTACAGTCGACATAAGTATTTACATCGATATTAAAAAAAAAAGACATTACATCTTAACACAAATTTGAAATAATAATTTTTGCTGAATATATATATATATATATATATATATATATATATATCACAATTTAGTAAATTAAATTTATGATGTGAAATGGTAAATTTAAAATCTTGTATTTTTATTATATGCAAGGATATATATATATATATATATATATATATATATATATATATATATATATATATATACAGCATTTAGACTAAGTAATAGATTCACAATTGATTAATGAACCTTCTCATGAAGTTCAGCAATGAAGCTCTCGGCGAACATTTTTAGTTTAAACGCAGTTATCTATGTATATATATATATATATATATATATATATATATATATATATATATATATATATATAGATAGATAGATAGATAGATATGTATATATATGTTCGATATATATATATATATATATATATATATATTGGAAAGTTTACAAAACAGCTGAAATAATGAAAATTGTTTTCCGGGCAGTGCAGTAGTCCAAAGATAAGTTTGTCCGTAATCAAATTGGACCCAATAGTAAGAAAAGACATATATAAAACTCGAACCTTCATCCACGGCTTCAACAAGAAAAAAAGATTCAATACGGTGGAAACCCGTGAATGCTCGTATTAGTGCGACAGGAATAGTCTAGACAGAATGAAACAGATCTTTCTATAAATAAATTGTATGTCATTATAAAAAGCAAGAGTGTAGGAATAATACTTATAATTTTTTAGTTTATTAAGGTTTTCAAAATGTCATTATTGTGCTAAAGATGACAAAAAATTAATAATAATAATAATAATACTAATAATAATAATAGTAATAATAATAATAATAATAATAATAATAATAATAATAACATGAAATAAGTCTAATAATAGTATAGTAAATGATCATGGGTTATAACAATAATAGTTATATTAATAATAATAATTCTGATTTCGTTTGTGATTCATTTCCAGAGGATTTCCCTTAATCCCGGCTTCAAACCAGGAGCTTCAAACATCAAAGGTTTTCCTAAGGATGGTGGTGGTACCTATAATTGCAGAAGTTTGAAGGCCGCCTAAAACATCGAGGATTTGTAGTTTTTTCAATTGTCCGTCCAGACGACTTTATACTACTTCTAGTGTACCAACTACGACCGGGATTATTTGTGTTTTAACTCCGTGTATACGCCTTATCTTCAAGGCCAATGAAGCATAATTGCTTCACTTCTCATTCTCCTTCTCTCTCACATTCCTGTCCCAGGGTAATGAGAAGTCTACAATCTGCCAGTTTTTTGAGACGTTGCCAATGCCGACCAAATCCAGGCGATTATGTCCCAATTGCCTGCTCGTTATGACACTTTTGCCCCACCATACCTCGACTTTGCCATCCTCTCTTGTTCTAACTTCATCAGGCACCTCTTCAAACAATTTTCCAGCACACTTCACCCCAATCCTCTTACAAACCTCCCAATATATCCAGAGTCTTATGCGATCATGTATTTTGCGGTACTCTCTCTGGGTCAGTCCACTAAATTTGCTGCAAGGTGCGCAATTGAGTCGTACGTCTTGCCACAAATCCGGTATTTGCAGAAACTTCCTCCCCTAGAACCACTTTGTTTAACAATAGTGTACCTAATGCCTGCTCTTGTGCTGCACAAACAAAAGATTCAGTACTCTTAGACAGATACCTAGCTTTTAGCCATTGCCATGATCTTTCATCAGCCACTTCTGCTATATCCTGGAAGAACCTTCCATGCATTTTCGTCCTAGCCAGTTCCCCTGCCCTTTCTCTATCCATACGTTTCACATAATCAGCCGTGGTCTCACATACCTCCACTTCATTGGCCACAACCTTAAGCATCCACTTCTCACTTCTTACGACATGCTCCTTCAACGACATCTCCTCGGTTCTAACACAATCTTTTACACTTTTCAATCCTCTCCCACCATCTTTCCTCTTTTGATACAGCCTTTCCACGCTACTTCGAATGTGAAATATACCAAACATTGCTAAACCTTTTCTTGTTTTGATATCCATGACATGCATATCCTTGTCAGACCATTCAAAAATTCCCGCACTGTATCTCAAAACACTGACTGCCCATGCATTTACTACTTTCATTAGGTTTCCTCCATACAATTTCGACTTCACATTTAGTTTCACGCTTCTAAGATACTTCTTCCTGACCTTTTCCTTCATTTCTCTGTTCATGATTCCTACACCCTCCAGCACTCACAAATACTTATATCCTGTATCTTTTATTTTTTTCATGTTTTCTCCATTTGGCAGCACTATTCCATTCGAATGAACCGTTACTCCCCTTTTAATCACAAGCACCGCGCATTTACTAATCCCAAACTCCATCCCAACGTCTTCTGAGTATGTCCCCACAAGTTCGGCCAGTTTCTCTATTTCCTTTTAAATTCTACCGATTATTTTCAAATCATCCATTAACCGTAGATGGTTGAGGCGTCTTTCACCAGATCCAAAGTTATACCCCAGTTTTTTTTCTTTTCAAGAGGATGCTCAGTGGCATCATTTTCATTACAAAATGAAGTGGCGATAACGAATCTCTTTGAAATATCCCACGTTTAATGCCAACCTGCCCTATCTCCTCTCTGTTTGCAGTCAGAACCGTTTTCCATTGAGCCATATTTGTCTCCAAAAGTCCTACCACCTTCTCAGCAACCTTCATCATCCATGAATGAGGAACCATGTAATAAGCCTTTCTGTAATCGATCCATACTACGCTCGGATGTCTTCTTCTTCTTCTTCTTCTTCTTCGCATCCTACATTATCGCTTTATCAAATCGTCAGGAAAAACACCATTAATAATAATAATAATAATAATAATAATAATAATAATAATAAAAACAATAATAATAATAATAAAAATAATAATAACTTAGTAATTATAGTAACAAATTTAGACTAAGTATCAAACACTAATAAAGACGTAGAAATAATATCGTTTATAATAGTAGTAACAGGGATAATGACACAAATGATTAGGTCAATAATATAGCAATATTAATAAAAGTAAATATACACATACACACATATACATACAAATATACATTTATATACATACACACATATACTCATACACCCATACATAGTTATATATATATATATATATATATATATATATATTTATATACATAACATACATACACGTACTTACCCACATTCATACACAAATAAGTACACCCATACACGTACATGTACATATATATACACATACATACACACATATATACATATACATACATATACACACATATATACATCCATATACAACGCACAAAACACACCTAATTAGACATAATTAAATAAATGAAACAAAATCCTTCGTATATATATATATATATATATATATATATATATATATATATATGTATATATATATATTTAATTACACAGACATAGAAACACATAAAGACAATTATATACACGTATACAAATGCTAACAAATGCTAAAACTGCTACCAGCACTACACCGTACCACCACCACAACCACCACTACTAATAATAATTTTAAAAATTATGAATAAAACATAAATAAATAAATAAATAATATATATATGTAACTATATGTATAAATAAAAATAAATATATAATATATAATATATATATATAAAAACTATATAATATATACAAAATATGGTTATGCTTATATACATATATATATATATATATATATATATACAGGCATATACCCACACATATATATACATACATATACACATATACATACATATACACGTATGCATACGTATATATCCAAATAAATACATAAATATCTAAATATAAAAAATATACACATACAAATTGAAATATATATATATATATATATATATATTTATATATAATTTAGGACTACTATTTATCTTAATATGTAAAAAAAATTAAATAAGATAATAACAGTGGAGATCAGTTTGGATTATTTCTATAATTCCGAAGGTAAAATCCAGGTAAGAAAACATTATAAATCCGTATTTTTCCCTATGTTTGCATTGGAAAATAACCTCCCTCTTAGTATTGATTACATTGTTGGATTGAGGCGACATTATTATCTTTACTGCCGCAAAAATGCAGAGGTTACACTATTTAGATCCAGTGATGTAAGATTGCGATTTACATCTAATATTGAATATTCTTAGATTAAAGTTTTTTTTTAATTAAAGTAGCCAAAAACTTCCCTGGTTACTATTTGTGTGTTTTGCTAAAAGATGATGTGTGGTTAGAGATTCTCTGCTTTATTAATGTAGATGTGGATCCGATGTATATGTATGTTTTCGGTTCATTGTGGATACTGTTGTTTGCATTTAATATTAGATTATTATTAACGTTAAGATAGGAGACGGGTGAATGGGTGGGGATGTTATTACTGGGCTGGTTTCTAAACATATCATCATGTGGATTTTTTTGTGAAGGACTATCTACATTTATATTTTTAGTACTGCTATTTATCAAGCTTATTAGAGGAGGGGTTTGTTCAAGTTCATTGGCATTTGTTTGGCCAAATATTAGCTGTTGGGAAAGAATAGTGGGGTGTTTGTGGAGGGATTTAGATGACATCTCAGTTTCAGTACATGAATAAATCACATTTTTATGGATACAGTTATTATTGAGGGGTCATTCTTCTGTTGTCTTTGACAGTTACATTTGGTTTTCTTGGCCAAGGAAAAAGAGATTGCTTGGGCATCTTTAATTTTCTTGTTATTAGAGGTTATGATTGCCTGGGTTAAATTAGACATTTTAGCATATGAAATCTAGATAGAATTTCAGTTACCCAAAGTGTTATACCTATGGCGGTACCTAACAGAATTTTCAACAAAATTGAAGAACTCCTTGGATATATGAATTTTACATTGGAGCTGAAAGGGGGATTAAACCAAATATTATTCCTTTTCCTCATCCTTTTTTAGTAGAAGATCTGTATATGTTAGTGCTCTTGTGGTTAATATGGTTACCATAATTATTGCTATTACTTGAAACTTTATGATTTTTTAAATTTCTGTTTTTTATGGTTATATTTTATCTTTTCCGTATGAACTGAATTTCTAAGGGCGTTATTATAAAACATGGAGTTTTGATCAGAGGTATTTTTGTCAGCTGAAAGCCTAGAGATTCTGATAGAGATTGAAGGTATTATGGATTTTATTATTGAATTAGGGTGATTTGAAAACTTATGCACATATAATAGTGTAAGGTTTGGCTGATGGTATGTGATATATGTTTCAGAGTTAAGGTTAAGTGATATATCTAATGAGTTAGCTGTTTTCTTGTTAGGTTCAACTGTTATGGAGAGTCAAAAGTTATTAACACACTATGAAAATGTTTGACAGTTTTATTATACTCTCTATGTCTAGCTCTTGTAGCGAGGAGGGCATCGTCTCTGTAAATATGTATATATATATATAAGTATATATACAATATATACAAAGTTTATATATATACACATATATTATATATATACAGCCATATATATTATATATATATATATATATATATATATATATATAGGCACAAAAATAATAACAAAAGAAATAAGTCAACAATCTTACATTTAAATAGCGATACAAACCGTGCATAGAATTGTGGAAGTCCCATGGTAAAAAAAAAACACGCCACATATCCAACGATAGTTAGTTAAAAAAAGTTAGCCATGCTGACGAGAAGTGAAACGTCGAAACATGTCATGCCTATAGATAACTTAATTTTAAATACGTAAAAATACTAAAAGAAATATTTTAATAATAAATTAATTAATAATAATACGTCCGAGAATGTGGGGGAACTAGAATAAAAAATGTAATGCAAAATACACGACAGAATCGCTTATAAAGTATAAAAACATCAATAATTTATGTATTCACCATATATATATATATATATATATATATATACATATATATATATATATATATATATATATATATATATATATATATATATATATATATATATATATATATAACTTTCATTTCAATCAGACAAAACACTAAGAAACGGGGCCTTATTATTATCCGTATGCCGAAAAATCTTACCAGGAATGGATACAGACAGTGCTAAATTCCGTAGACATGAGTAGGTAACTTTTTCGACAATTGCACGAAACTGCAAAAAACCCTTATTTTGGGAGTTGTGTCTGCCTCAGCATTGTTCGTTACGAACCATATATAGAAAAGGACACACTTGTGACTCACACCTTCCGGGAAAAAAAAATTCAATTCGGTGCATCCGTTCGAAAGTTTTATCAGTATATATACACGCATAAATAAATAAACATTTATAAGTTATTAATAGTATATATATATATATATATATATATATATATATATATATATATATATATATATATATATTTTTTCAATTTGACTTTCCATGTCTCACTGACTTTAGCAAATAGGGTGCATACCTTTATAACTATTTGCTAATATTTTCTCTCCTCTGATGAGATGGTAGACATCGAACCCCTATAGGTTAAGGGTATTAATTTTCTAAAGCATTCTTTGTCTTGCTTAGAATAATAAAAATTCTTTGATATGAAACTCAACCACTTCATTTCATTTCAATGAGAGTTTTTTTTTAAAATTTATTGAATTACAATTTAATATATATATATATATATATAAATATATATATATATATATATATATATATATATATATATATATATATTCAGTCGAGCCCCTAGTAACAATGGCCCTATGCCCCGGTTTTCCTAGGTAATTATGCGTTTTTCCGCCTCCTGGTTACAATATTCAGTCATTTAAAGGTGTAATTTATTATTTTATTTGATTATACGCATGTGTATTTTATACTGACCTGTATTTTTTTTACTTGTTTTGAATGGTGTATTCTGTAGGTCTACTGTGTATCTATGGACCCTACGTAAGTCTTTTATTCCTTAAAAATCACTTTCGTTTAGGATGCTCTCACATGCACGATGCCCCTCCCGTAAGATTCTGATGTCTTTCCAGAAACTATTAGAACTAGATCGTTTGGCAGAAAATTTTGACAGCAAGAGAATCCTCGAATTCATACAATATGTTTATGGCGATCAAACATCAGTAATTGTGAAGAGATAGAAGAATCTACACATGAGTGTTCGTTTTTTTTTGTTTTTTTTTTGTTTCCATTGCCGTTTTGATTCGATAATTAAGCGTGTCCAAAGGGCCAAGTAATTCAAGCAAGATCTGAAGCATTCCATACGAGTCTTATTGGCAGTCTCTCTAAGTTTAAAACATACGTCTATTTCATATCATCTTCCAAAGCGTCTACAGGTCTAAACTGCATTTTTGATAGTCGCCGGCTGTGCAAATTAGGCTTTAGTATAAACAATGTTGCTCAAAAGGAATTGATAGAGTTCCTTTTCCGTTTGATGGTTTTCGCTTTTTGTTGCAAGCCATCAACTAGTTAGTTCGTCCTTCCCCTGACCTGAACCACCTGGACAACGCCGTTTGCGTATACGACGGTCTCATCACTAAAATAATTTCCCACAACACACATACCAGCTTGATCGCAACCATGTGTCAAGTTTTTACTGAGCTTCCGCCGACGCCGATATTCCCGTTGATAGAGCAGAAGAATTACGTTATTTTGGTAGGAAAGAATCATAAGTTAGAACGGGCAATGCCTATCTTGTTACCGTGATCCTGTCTGCCATGCATAAGCCAGAAGTCAAAAAGGACAAAATACAGTATAATCGTATTAAATAGAAAATAACAAGGAATGAGTTCTTTGAACTTTTTATCTCTGATTACCTCTTATTGAGCCAAGAATAATAGAGTTGATGTTTACTTAATTATAAATGACACTCGTTTCAACATGCTTCAGCATCGTAATTAGCTCATTAGATTTGCATATATCATGCTCACTATTGGCAGCCATTGGGTGTAGAGATGCGAGTTCGCCTGCCATGCTGCACTTCATAATACATGCATTGCTGTGCAGATTCTTGCATGCTGCGTCGCTGATGAGGTAAGAACAAGTTCAAAACATAAGTTGTTTTTTTTCTTAAAAAAGTTTATATCCTTGTAGGTTGTCAAAGATTTTGCATTTCAGCACGGTTATTATAAAAAGCTTCACGCCGATAATATTTAAAACAAAAAATAATATGCAAAGTTCAGTAAAAATATAATGATGTTGGCGCCTAAATTTTTATCTCAAATTTACAAGCGGTTCATATCCTTGTAGATCAAGGAATTTGCGTTTTAGCACGATTATTATAAAAAACAACACGCTGATAATATTTAAAACAAAAAATAATGTGCCAAGTTCATGAAAAGATAGTGACCTCAGCTCGTAAAATTTAATCTCAAATTTACAAGCGGTGCATATCCTTTTAGATCAGGGGATTTGCGTTTCAGCACCGTTATTATAAACAGCAACACGCTGATAATATTTACAACAAAACAATAATATGCAAAGTTCAGGTAAAGATAATGACGTCAGCTTCTAAATTTTAATCTTAAATTTAAAAGCGCTGTTTATCTAAAACTGGTTACGCATTATTTGTTTAAAAACAACAAAAATGCAGCTTTGTCTGTATCCTTTTAAACTGAGACTGTAACCTGTTGTTTCCTTGCGTAAACGTGCACAACTGTACAATTATCGTGCACATTATACAGATCTGAAATCGATAGAGTATAAAATTAAATATAATACAATTTAACGCAAGCTCGACGTAAATAACACAGAAAAACCCGACAAGCAGCAACATCCCACCCCTTCACAGTAGAGATCCCTAGATGTTAGAGAGCCTTCTACCCCAGTAGTTTCTTCCCCAGAACCGCTAGAATTGGAATTCTCTTCCGGGTTCCTGCTTCCCCAACTGTACTGACATGCAGCAGTGCAACTGTAACGTGAACTAACATCTTACTGCACAACTCCCTACATAGTACTTCTGTAGCTTATGCCCCTGATAGTAGCCCCTACATCAAAGTGGCAATGTAGTTTGTTTGAGGTGAAAACGTAAAAAAAAGGCTCAATGGCTGATTGAACGGGTCGCATTACTTTTCTAGCGTGTGCACATAATTGATTATATATGCTTTATTCACAACTTGCATTCTCGATGCTTATGGGGGAATGCCGAAACAATTATGGTTGTTACAACGTTTTACATTGTTAATACGAGTAAAGAATATGGGTTTGGTTGTTAAGTTGTTTTTGTTTTACGGCATATCAACCATTTTCAGGTTATTTAATGCCAAATCCAAAGATTTAAGAAACATTTTTGAATAGAATATATTTGTTGTTTTCAAGTCGGTTTCTATTTAACCAATAGTTGGGACCCTAACAGGTATTACCACTCCGGGTCAGAGTGGAACTGGGAGCAATGGCAAGTAAAGGGTGGCTACAAACTCCCCAAAGCCCGCAAGCTGGGGGCTCACCATCAGATATAGTTTAAGGTCATATTCAGGACCAAAAGAATATGGGAGAAACTGGTTCTAGTATGATGACAAGAATTCAGTTTGGATGGAGATAATTCAGGGTACTTGTTACAGTAACTAAATAGAAGAGTGTTACCACCATCGATAAAAGAAGGTGTATACGTAGTATGACGATATACAGGAAGGAAACCTGACATTAATGGTTGAGCATATGCACTGCAGATTAATACGATGTGTTTGCAGTCTTGGTCTAATACACACGTCTCGATTTGAGATAGCACAAAATAGATTGTAGTACGAAGTGCGTTCAATAAGTTTTCAGTCTTCTTTGTAAAGCAAATTTTATCGATAGTATACGCATGAAGAATAGTCATCTTCAAAGTAATCTCCTCCGGCTGTAATGCACATGTCGTATTGTTTGTGTTCCAACAACTTCAAGAATATTCTATAGAAATCCTCTTGCATGAAAGTGTCAATAACCCTCGTCATAGCTGGTCCCATTGTCATTTGGCAACAGCCTCTACAGTTTTCCCTGAGCCAAAGGAATAACCAAATGTCACAGAGAGCTAGGTTTCGACTATAGAAAGGGTGGAAGCTGTCTTAATGCCCTTGATAACGTTTTTCTTCTTATTCCTTCTTTAGCACTACTCGGACAAACCGCGCGCAAATCTTCCGTATCTTCAGTTCCCCGTGTCTAATAATGTGTACCGTTCCCACACTGACAACACATTGTGCACTTATTGTATCCATCGACATACGACGGTATTTATCCATGAAATTTTTATTTGACGAATCAACTATCGTTTACTTTCTTATTTCTCGCACATCTCTCTTAATACCTCTTGTGTGGACTTAGAAATTTTCAAATGAATACACGCTGACATGCGTTGGTCTAGTAGCTTCTCATCTACCTATACCTACGTCTACTCTTGTTTGGACTTAGAAATTTTCAAATTTAATACACGCTGACATGCGTTGGTCTAGTAGCTTCTCATCTACCTATACCTACGTCTACTCTTGTTTGGACTTAGAAATTTTCAATTTAATACACGCTGACATGCGTTGGTCTAGTAGCTTCTCATCTACCTATACCTACGTCTACTCTTGTTTGGACTTAGAAATTTTCAATTTAATACACGCTGACATGCGTTGGTCTAGTAGCTTCTCATCTACCTATACCTACGTCTACTCTTGTTTGGACTTAGAAATTTTCAATTTAATACACGCTGACATGCGTTGGTCTAGTAGCTTCTCATCTACCTATACCTACGTCTACTCTTGTTTGGACTTAGAAATTTTCAATTTAATACACGCTGACATGCGTTGGTCTAGTAGCTTCTCATCTACCTATACCTACGTCTACTCTTGTTTGGACTTAGAAATTTTCAATTTAATACACGCTGACATGCGTTGGTCTAGTAGCTTCTCATCTACCTATACCTACGTCTACTCTTGTTTGGACTTAGAAATTTTCAATTTAATACACGCTGACATGCGTTGGTCTAGTAGCTTCTCATCTACCTATACCTACGTCCACTCTTGTTTGGACTTAGAAATTTTCAATTTAATACACGCTGACATGCGTTGGTCTAGTAGCTTCTCATCTACCTATACCTACGTCCACTCTTGTTTGGACTTAGAAATTTTCAATTTAATACATGCTGAAATGCGTTGGTCTAGTAGCTTCTCATCTACCTATACCTACGTCCACTCTTGTTTGGACTTAGAAATTTTCAAATGAATACACGCTGACATGCGTTGGTCTAGTAGCTTCTCATCTACCTATACCTACGCCCACTCTTGTTTGGACTTAGAAATTTTCAAATGAATACACGCTGACATGCGTTGGTCTAGTAGCTTCTCATCTACCTATACCTACGTCCACTCTTGTTTGGACTTAGAAATTTTCAAATGAATACACGCTGACATGCGTTGGTCTAGTAGCTTCTCATCTACCTATACCTACGTCCACTCTTGTTTGGACTTAGAAATTTTCAATTTAATACACGCTGACATGCGTTGGTCTAGTAGCTTCTCATCTACCTATACCTACGCCCACTCTTGTTTGGACTTAGAAATTTTCAAATGAATACACGCTGACATGCGTTGGTCTAGTAGCTTCTAATCTACCTATACCTACGTCCACTCTTGTTTGGACTTAGAAATTTTAAATTTAATACATGCTGACATGCGTTGGTCATCTATCTATACCGTCCATGCATCTATTATACAACTCAAAACTGATGCTGGATCCAAGCAAGACACGAAACATTCCGTACAATTATCTTGGCAGTTTCTCTTAGTTTAAAACAGAATTTATTTCATATAATATTCTAACGCGTCCGCAGGTCATTGGATTTTTGATATTAACCGGCTATGCAAATCAATAAAATTGTTGCGCTAAAAGAAATCGACAGAGTTCCTTTTCCGTTTGATGGAAACCGGTTTTCTTTTTTTCTTTCTTTTTTTTTTTTTTTGCAGCCCATCAACTAGTTAGTTAGCCCTTCCCCTGACCTGAACCAGCTGGACTACATCGTTAGTGTATACGACGTTAACATCACCAACATGATTTCCCACAACATACAAACCAGCCTGATCGCCACCATGCGCCAAGTTCTTGCCGAGCTCCCGCCGACGCTTGTCAAAAAGGCATGCTCCCAGTTCTGGACACGTATCAAAGCGGTGATTGAGGCTGAATTCGACTATATTAAATAGGCGTCAGCTCTACTACATAATCAAGTCACCTGAATTGGTTGGTTTGTTGTTTTGTTTTACGGCATATCAACCCTTTTCAGGTTATTTAATGCTAATATTTAATTTTGAAGAACGATGTTTTAATATAGTATATTTGTTTTTTTAAGTCGTATTCTATTTAACCCATAGTTAGGACCCTAACAGGTGCTACCACTCCGGGTCAGAGTGGACCTGGAAGCAATGGCAATTAAAGGGTGGCTCCACACTCCCTAAGGCCTGCAAGCTGGAGCCCTCACCATCGGATATAGTTTAAGGTCATATCCTGGACCTCACCTGAATTGATTTTAAAATATAAGTTTTCAAATAAAGCTGTAGTTTTGTTTTTTGTTTTTTTTGGGGGGGGGGGGCGACAGTTTGGTCGTGCACTCTATTGGTTTTATTCCAATCCTTTCTGTATCTGTTAATTTGAAGCAGATATTATAAAAATTGGTCAACCATATCATATAATGTACATAAATAACATACAGATTTTTCAAGAGTCTGCGACAATTTTAAAAGTCTGTAAAGAAAAGTCAGCAAATTAATGAAGACAACTCATACTTTCTTTTTTATATATAAATCACTACAGGCAGTGTGTGAAGCCAGTATATGCAAGGGGCTTTGGAGTACCAAATATAGTTACCGTGAAGACAGGAGATACCTATTGACCATAGTCCTTAAAATACCAACATTATGTAAAAAGTAAGGAGTATTCAACTCAGCATTAAGAAAATAAAAAAAGCTTTAAGTCCTTAAAAATAATTAAAGTTCTTTTTTTTCAATAGAGTCAACACTTATTTTTTTTACATGGGGGTCACCACTTATCAAGGCCCGAAGGCCACTCAGGGATAAGGGTTATTGCGCGTACAGTAATCAATGAGATAGTATTGTAGTAATCATTAGTATTGGAGGTTTTGATAGAGTGCCTTACTTAAGGGGGCGATTTGTCAGAAGTTTGTTTATGTTAGACTTGAAGACGTCCAAATTGTAGTCAGGTGGGAAACAGGCAAGCGGCAGAGAGTTCCACTGGCGTGCATTTCTAAGAAAGATGCTTTGCTCATGGACTCTACGTTTGGATTTAGGCACAGATAAAGAGTGGGGAAAATTACTGACAGTAGTTTCAGCCAGACGGGTGTTTCTCGTGAAAGATTGGGGAGGGGCGACGAGAGATTGGAGCTCAGACGAGCACATGGCATGGAAATAGCGATAAAACAAAGACAGGCTTGCAACGTCTCTTCTGTGGCAGAGAGGTTGCAGGGATGAGAAAAGGGCACCTCCCACTAAACCACGAAGCCTATATTATCGAGGCTTAGAAGCGACTAGAAGATAAGTTTTTATGATTCTAAGATTGTCAGTGAACAAATAGCTTAGTGAGCATTTTGTGTGGGAATATGAAACAACGGGATAATTTATGAGGGGGTATAGTGAGAATTTTATAACAGCGCGAACGAATGGATGCAAATGCATGCGAAATGACGTCACCAGTAAAAATGAGTATATAAAAGAGAAAGAGAACGATCACGTTAGAGACGTTGAGAACCTTAGAGATCACTTAAGAGTTGTGCATGGCGCTCGAAAAGACAATCATGCGGTAACGTCTCTACCGAAACAATAGAGAAATAAATGCCCGTGCCACAAAGAAAATCCGAGTTGAAGCGCTTTCCTGTTTTCTGTCTTAATTTGCGACTAGTCACACAACGTGTTGGTTCTTAGACAAGTTTACAACCTGTTTACATTGAACTCAAAGACGATCATGTTGTATTAAGGGAGAAACCAGGCCAGCGGAACAGCGTTCCACGCGTGAGCATTCTAGCGAAGAAGCTTAACTATGTCTGAAAACAGCGAATTGAAGTCGTCTTATGTAAATTTCTGTACGTTTCACTTGTTGAAGTTGCTTCTGTAGAAGAGACTCCTATATTCAACAATCTTTTTTAATTCCATCATTGAGCTGCTTATGTGTCTTCATAATTGTTGACTAGAATAGGCATTGTGTGAGTAAATCACATGTTTATTTATTTATTTATTTATTTCAAATAATATTCGATATCAGATGCAGACTCTAGTAAATTATAGATTGTCGAAAAAAAGCGCTGGCAGACGAAATCTCATTTATATGATAAAATAAAAAAGACAGAAATGTATAATTTCATAAAACTATACTCATAACACATACAGGCATATCAAAACAATTGTTATATAATATCGTTCCTGTTTCTTTCTTTGTCGTTAATAAAATACTAAATTATTCAAAATTGCCACATTTTGAAGTCAAATTTTAGGACAATATGGCTACCCTGGAAAAGCATATGAGGGTAACTGTTGTATATTTCTCTAATATGGGGGAACGTCGTGTGATCGTCTAGTGGTCCAGTCTTTTTGTTCATATGGCATTGTGGTGTGTGTGTGTGTGTGTGCGCGTGTATGTGTGTGTATGTAGTAGTACATGCATTTTTGAACATACCCTCATGCGTCGTGGATGTTGGTCTACCTGAAATCATCTCATGTCTTGGAGGGAAACTGGTACCTGTTTTGGGACGAAGATTTGTTCACTCGAATCGATGAATTGGTTTTATAGTTTTTTATTCACCTTCCAGATGTCGACCGCAGAAGGATGGAAGTGAATCTCTAGCTTGCGTGGTACACAACAGCGCCCCCCCAGTTAGGCGAGGGAACGACTGTTAAACCGTCCGTCGCCTTTTATGTCTAAAACCAATCTCCTCGATTAAACTAACCTGATCACATGACTCACGCGCATCCGATCAGCTGACCCTCACTTTCTGTAAACGTGTCTACAATATAATTTACCCACCTCCTTCTCTCTCTCCCTATCCATTCTCTTACATAACCTCTATTTCACATAGCCTTGTTTGAGAATATCGTTTTAATGAGACAGGGTGTTCAAAAAGTCACTGAACGGTTTTTAATTTAAATGTTCTTTTTTATAATTTCCTCACAATCTGACTAATACATTGAGGATTATTTTACAACGCCAATACAAAATTAAAACAAACTTTGTTCATGAAAAATAATGCCTTTGAAATGCTGCCCACTTTCTGCTTCGCATATTTGTTCTTTTTCCAAAACATTCTAGACAAATTGCAGAATCTCTGGATTGCGATTTACATCCCTTGTTTCGTTACCGATTATTTCCTTCAACTCTTGCGAGGTTTGTGACTTGATAACATAGAAAATGTTGGAGCTAATAAAGTCTGGAGAACGTGGTGGCCATTTGACATTGTCATAGCAGGAGATAATGTTGTCGGCCACGAAAACTATATCTAAAATTTCAAGTGTCTAGACCCAAAATTAGCGGAGGAATTCGGTAGAGCTCTCAAAGATCAAATCGTTGAACTTTGACTCCTTCACATGCAAATTTCTGGTCGAAAACGGATTACAAAGACTTTCCCAAATCTCAATACACTGTATATAAAATTTCGAGTCTGTAGACTGAAATTGAGAG
>NC_136515.1:9306059-9321059 GCF_053919585.1 Euprymna scolopes
CGTTTTGGGTTCGAATCGTGGTGTAAGATGTTTTTTTTCCGATTTTTTTTTAAATTTAAATATTGAACCAGTGTTTCGTTTTTCTGCTTTTTTTTTTTTACTTCGCTTAATATTAGCGACACCCAAAAACCCCCGGGTACCCACCGATTTTTTTAAATTTTAATATCGAAACAGGTTATTGAAGCCATTTTTCACGTGTTCGTTTTACTGTTTTCATCGTTCGTTTGCCGTACGTTAGTTTTTGGTGTTTTTTCCCCGCTTAACTATTAAGTTGTTTTCTTTTTTTACTTCGCTTATAACAAACAAACCTACGTCGTCGTCGTTGGCGCCGTCGTCGTCGTCGTAGTCATCGTCGTCGTAATGCTCGACGACTTCCGGCCGCGCACCTGTCAATTTCGTTCTTAAATAAATTCAAACATCTTTCAGTAACGCATTCTGGCTGGCCGATTTTATTTTCAAACTCCGCTTCAGGGCTTCGGGTTCGATCCTACCCCCCGAGTTCTTTTTTATTTAACACCACCCACACCTACAAACACGCGGGCAACGCCGGGTACCCCCACTAGTATATACTAAACATAAACCAGTAAATAGTTTCTTATATATTACAACTTGTGTTTCATGATGGTTAATCGGCCTTGAATATCAAGATGAGGTCATCACACTTTCTTAGTAAGAACACAACTTCAAGACGTCATCCTCAGAGGTATGTCACCGTTGAATTTTCAGGCATAAGGAAAGGTAACTGATAGAAGAAAAAAAACAAGAATCTCTCCCATTCTTCTCAGAATAATTGCCGCTTGATCTGAGATGAATAATAACATTAGGAAACCAAAAGCTAAGTGTGTTTTATCATTTCCTGGAATACTGTTCCTTAAAACCAGTAGTGCGCAGTGTTGTATACGAGTGCAGCAAAAGGATCCCAAATGATCAGGTAACTCGTTGCTAACAAAGGTACATTGATTGCCGTTCCCAGGGAACTTGTGGAACGCATGGCCGTTAACGCTACTGACCGACGCATCGTCTCACTACATATATATATATATATATATATATATATATATATATATATATATATATAAACACGTTTGATTGAACACGACAGTTATTCTTTGTCCGATCTTGTTGGATATATTTTCTATTTGCCAAGCTGTAATATTATATTATATAGAATGTCGCCTAGAAGTCGTTGGTTGGTCATGTTTTTCTCAAGATCTTTCTATCTGAAATCCGGTTGTAGTCAGGAATAATTATTGTTGTTTGCTTTTCTTTGGAGGCTTGGTGTATTTTAATTAATTTATTTTATTAAATGAACTATAAAAAATGGGAAAACGTGCCCCAAAGGAAATAAAATAAAATAAATCACCCCAACCCCCCATGACCCACCTCCATGGCCAATTAATAATATAATATGCCTCTCCAAACTATAAACGCCGCTCGGCAAATAGAAAAGATATCCTACAAGATCGAAAAAATAGAATAATAGTGTCGATTCAGTTAAACGTGTCTAGGTAATGATTTGGTGCCAATATATATGTATGTATGTATATATATATATATATATATATATATATATATATATATATATATATATATAAAGTAATGTGATTTATAATTAAAAAAAATAAATAAATAAATTTAAATTTTTTTTTTAATTTTTAAATTATAAATCACATTACTTAATATTGAATTAGCTGGAGGACATTTAACTATCGAGCTTATTATATATTAAAATTACAACGAGCATTTCCTGTATTTTAATTAAACTAGTAATTTCACTATATCATTAAAATACACTTAGCTCTTTAGACTATAATTCTAATCTCCTTTAAATATATATATATATATATATATATATATATATATATACATACATATATATAATATGAGCAAACAATTAATGAAATATGTTAAAAACACTTTGAAATGAGTTAAAACATATTTAATTTGAAAAGGAAACACTAGATAAATGGATAGTCCTTAATCCGCGGAGTTTCGACGAAATACTCTCCTTCTCATCTGAGGGTAAAAATTAGCAAAATGCAGGATAGGATTTTGCATGAAGAAGTATTTGATGATACAACAAATAAGTCAAAATTTACTTGAAAACAAAATAAGTTAAGCAGAGGGGATATGGTAAAGAAAAAGGTGATTACACATACATTGATAGTCTGGTGGAAGATAAAAAATCCAGTGTTGGTAAATCCAAATGTTAAACTTAAAGAAAGTTAAAAGAATTTCCATTTGTACAAGTAAAATCCAAAGAAATCCCGTAATTGGAAGAAGATGGTCCAAAATAATCCAAAGGCAGAAATCCATGGAATAATTCACAAAAAAGTGTGTACAAGGAAAAAATAATATTAATAAAAGGAAAATAAGATGTGCTTTTCACTCTACTTCCGAGAAATAACTATAAATAAAAAAAAAAGCTGGGAAGAGAAAGGAGCAAAAAATGATAAATTTAAATATAAAATATAAAATAAAGGAAAACAAAAGTCAAACTAACCCAGACAGGAAATTTTAAAGGCGCGAAAAAAAATATATATAGGGCAAAAAATATAGGACAACTGAAATGTACTTAAATGTCACTTTTAAAAAAAGGTGGCAGGAAGAATTGTAAAAGGACATTAAAAGGGAAAATAAATAAATAAATAAATATATAATAAATAAATAGAAAATAAATAAATAAATAAAAAATGAAATATAATATAACAAAAAATAAAATAAAAAATATGATATATAATGTAAAATAAAGTAAAATAAGAATAAAATTTAAACATAAAAATAGAAAATATTTAAGGGGAGAAGATGGCTGGTATCTTCAATTTCAGGAAAAAAAAGTTCATAGTTTATATTTTATTTTTCTTTTATTAATATAATTTTTTCCTTGTACACACTTTTTTGTGAATTATTCCATGGATTTCTGCCTTTGGATTGTTATGGACGATCTTCTTCCAATTACGGGATATCTTTGGATTTTACTTGTACAAATGGAAATTCTTTTAACTTTCTTTAAGTTTTACATTTGGATTATACCGTCACTGGATATTTTTATCCTCCACCAGACTATACATTAATGTGTAATCACCTTTTTCTTTACCATATATCCTCTGCTTAACTTATTTTTTTCAAGTAAGATCTTTGACTTATTTGTTGTTTCATCAAATACTTCTGCATGCAAAATCCTATCCTGCATTTTGCTAATGCCTACCCTCAGATGAGAAGGAGAGTATTTCTTCAAAACTCCGCGGATTAAGGACTATCCATTTATCTAGTGTTTCCTTTTCAAATTAAATATGTTTTAACTCATTTAACGATTTACCAATACACTTTTTATTTACTGGATATTATTCCAGTATACAGCGGAAATTATAATCTCCCTTAGTAGGTTCGGTTTACCCACCCAGGCAAATAAGGAACCGAAATGAAGCTCATGACCCAGCGGATGTTTTATTAATATTCATAGCCATGTTTGGTGTATTGAAATGCAAAAAGTAAGGATTTAAAAAAAAACGTTTCATTTACTAGACATTTTATTTTATTTACTGGATATACAAGAACCCAACTTTGCCAAGCTGGGCAAAGTTGGGTTCTTGTCTATTAAAAGCGCTGTAGATTTATACAATACAAAAGTGAAAAAGAAATAATCTAAATGCCTGAAGCGGCCAAAAAGTTCGTGTTTACTGCAGCAGAATGTTATAATTGAAAAGTTTAGCTTTTAACGCTGATAAATAATAACGAATAAAAAAATGCATATTGTAAGCACAGCGTTGTCCAGATCCACCAAGTCTTCGTATTTTTTTAAATTAATTTTCAATCTGAATGGTTTGTGTGCTTTAAAGACTCTAAAAGGTTAAACGGGTCCAATAGTTGACCCTAATAAATATTTGGAAGCCGAGATTAAACCCACTACAAGAGATAATAGTGTAATTCAAAAAAAATCAGAAAAAAAACATAAAAAGGACAAATTGATAACCTGGAGATATACTGAAAAATCTGCTCTGCCAACAATTTAGTTTTACCATCACTAATGTTTGACCAAATATTCAAATGAAATCCAAGTTCTGGTTAATGAGAAAATTAGGAAGAAACGAACCGACGGACAGACAAACAAAAGTGAATTATTAGATCAATTCCTGCTTTGTCTGGGGAATAACAAACAATAAACATATATACAATATAATTCTATTCGTTCTCTCGTTCTAGTTTTTTTTTAAATTTTCCTACCCTGTTTTAAACTTCGTTAAATGTATAAAATCCCAAGTTCTATAGAGTTAGGGTTATTGCTCAGTTGAGGATGATGGTTTGGTTAGTTACGGTTGGGGGTTTAAATTAAGCAAAAAAAAAGAGAAAGACTAACAAAGGTAGTGAAGTTAGTAGGTTTTTACACGTTAGTTTGTCTCGCGTGACTTGTATAGATTGATATTATGAGCCCAAAAGTAAGTTTATTTATTTAACCTTATACGCCAACAAATATACGAATAAGAAAGAAAAACGACCTATGAAAAACCGTTCCACAATACTAAACAAGGCCGATAGCCATTATTCGCGTGCTCTCGTGTAAGGAATGAATGTGTGTGTGACTGTAAGATTGACATGAAATTCTTAAATATAAACTAAAATGACCGAAAAATGGGCTGAAATGACTTAAATAAATAAAAAAAGTAAATGACTCAGAATGACTTTAATGAACTTAAGGATGAATTGAATTACCTTAAGAAAGACTTGAATGCTTAAAAATTACTGGAATCTTTCAAAAACAACTTGAATGATCTGGAGAATTACTTGAATGGCTTTAAAACTTACTGGCTGTAAAGTGGGTGATCATTTTACATTAAATTAATACAGAAAAGTGATCCCCCCCAAATTCATAACACAAAAGTACAAACATAAGTACATCATGTAGTAAGAACAGATACTACACTTTGATCTTGATCGAAAGGCCAAGAAAAGAGAATTTATTACTCCCCCATCGAGCAAATTAGGCACAAGGCCAATTTTTAATGTGAGGAGTGAAGGGGAAATGGAACCAACTCCCCGGCGAGTAAGGGAGCTGAATAGTGACAATTGGTATGAAGTGTTGGCCGTACTTGACCAAGGTCTTACATGTGGGGCTGCCCCCAAGATATGGTATTTGCTTGCAGTATCTGCCGGAACAGTTACTACACTTTGATCTTGGCTAAAATGCCAAGAAAAGCTTAAAAAGCTAAAACAGCATCTATAAAAAACAGACCTTTGATCTTAACCAAAAAAGCCAAGCACAAAAGTGTTACGGACAGACCGACCGACCGTCCGACCGACGGAGTGACTTATAGAGTCGCTTGCACGCGACTAAAAATAATAAATGTGAAAAAATGACTGCAAAATCTAATATTTTAGACGAAGATATAAAACGAGGAAACCTGCACGAAAAGAAAAGAAACGCGCAGAAACGAACTTTATTCGAACTTGATATCAGTGCGTTTTGCCAGAGCGAAGATGGCGTTCGCGAACTGATATTCTCGGACGCCTACCCGTAGCCGCGCCATTATGCGTTGCACTGCCGCTGATATTCATCCGCCATTGCCGAACGGTTCACGTGATATCTGGTGCGCTATTCGGTTGCACCGTGCCTCCGCGCCGGAAAATTAAAGGGGGAACACGAAACGATTGTTTCCCTTCAGCCAGGGTTTAAAAGTAGAAACGTTCTTCGTTGAGAATGCAAATGCACTGAAGTCGCTTGTATTGATGAATTAAACAACAAGTGCAGAATAGGCGTGTAAAAGTTGATTTTTTTTTTTTAACTTCACAAATAGGAGCGGAGGGAAAATAAAGCAAAAATAAAATAGACAGAAAAAAATACAAATATGAAGCTAGAAACACAAAATATATGTACATATACATCAATCTGGATATCTCTTTATATATCTATGAAAGTAAGAATAGGTGTGTGTATGTGTGTGCAGGGGCACTTCTCAACCTATATACTCAAAGTGTGTTTAATCTACAGACATAGAATTTCGTATATAGTGTATTTGGGCATGTCGAATATATTGTAACATTTTTAACACCCGAGAAAAAGAAAAGCCAAAAAAGACTGTTACGTGGTCGAAATAGAAACATCGGTACTTGGGAGTCATCAGATTTTTATCCGCTTATAAAAAGATTCATGAGGTTTGAAAACACTTTATAAATATCGTTTCATATTGATCCAATAGTTATCTTATTTTATTTCAGGATTAAGGTTTGAGTCTCGATTTCAGTTAGAGTTTTTTTTTTATATACAGGAAAAAATATTGTTTTTTTTTTTTTGTTTTTTTGTAAAAGCAACAAATAATCGCAGGGACATGTCTCGGTTGCTCTGAGTTTTTTACTTCAATTTTAAAAAGAATTTAATGTTCCGTGAAATACCGAGTAAAGCCGGGTTACATATTCCAGTATATTTATAATAGTTAGTGTGTGTGTGTGTGTGTGAGGACAATTTCCAAGATATATACTCAAATAATTTTTTATGTAAAGACTTAAAATTTGTATATATGGTATTCAGGCATGAAGAATATTTTTAGTCTCTTTTTCACCAGAAAAAAAAGGCTGCTAAAATTGGTACGTAGTGATCGCCGAATTATTAACTGTTGGCTAAAGATTTCACACATCATCATTCCTTAGTCGGTCACATGACAGGGTCCTTCTGTAAGGAATAAGTAGTTTTGAAAACACGTTTTTAAGGGTAATGCCATGCTGATCTAATGTTTATCACACTTAGCCACTGTTTTTAAATTTAACTTTCCATCTCAGCTCGAGTAAGTTTTTAATTTAAAAAAAGGAACTGTTTAGAAAAAAAGATATAATACTCGAATGCACATATCTCAGTTTTTGTATAAATGAAGATATAAAATGTGTGCGTATTTAGCACCGGGCAACGACAGGCAACAATTGACCGTATTGGAAAATGATAGATAGGGCTTTGACAAGAAAATATTGCTTTCATTATTTTGATTCTCGAGTATCTATAAGTTTATATGTTATATGTTTAAAGATACCGTGATGTGGTTCTCAAGAGATTAATTGTGTCAGTCAGGATTTTGTTGATTTGGTCGAGACCGTGGTTGACCGTTAATATTGTTTTTAATGTTAAAGGCAAAAGTTATTTCTTTACGCGTCGGTTATGCATAATTATGACGGATTTTCATACACATTTTAATGTATCAGCCAGCGCTTGTGTTTATATTAAGAATGCTGAATTAAGTATTTTACCTGTACATAGTTTTGTAAATTTTTATTGGGAATTGTTGACTGATTTCTGACTCTTACCTTATAATGCTACATATCTAGATTTATTTATTTTTTTATTTTTCACAGATTACTAAATTTTTAAATTTTGAAGACAAAAAAAAATGCCTTAGCTTCCAAGACTGAAATATACGTTAAACCTGTTATAACGCGTGAAATACTAAATGTAATGTCTTTAGTAAGCACTAAAAAAAAATCGGTCTGGTGGTAAAGAGAAGCAATTTTGTTCTAAACTTAGAGGTGTAACACCACAACGGAAAATAACACTCAGATCTCATCCCCAAGGCACGACCGCTCTTTTTCTATTTAAAAATTATGAAAACGAACTTCTGAAAATACCGTCATGGATATGCTAACAACTCCGTACCTAACGAAGTTACACGATCCTATTGTGAAAGCAATAAGCAGCAGAATAAGATAAGTGACTAGCGCAATTATTAACAGCAGCAGCCGACTAAGCACATGTTCAAATAAAGAAATTGTCCACGTGCTAAAGGCAATGGGAAAAAAGAGGAAAAACAAAAAGGAAAAAAGACAACACGTGATCCAACAGGAGAAGCAAAGTCCGTTCTAGGGAATTTATAAATGGGAATCAAAGAGCAAAAAATTGATGAATAAATCGGCGTCAAGTGACAAGCTCACGCACACTAGCTGACTCCGACCATCTATATATAACTAAACATAATCTTGTTAAAGAATAGTAATTTTCTTCTAAGCTTACGAGTGCGTTATACTTGACTATTCATACTGCCATTAAAAAAAGATCATTAAATATAATAAAAGCAATTACATCCTTTTCTGTCCGTTTAAATGTATGTATGTACGTATGAATGTATATCTGTTTGTATGTTTGTCTAAAATCTTCGACAGCGGCTACAGATTTTCACGTAATCGGTATCTTTTCGAAGCTTGATCCTTCGGACGACAAATAACGGAACATGGTTAAAAACATTAATTCCTTCATCTTGAACTGGGTATTGCTCTACAAGGAGAGGTTGCTTTTTTCCCCGATATTTTCGAAAGGCATCCCCTCTATTCGATTGAATAGTCTTAATTTAAACCTTTACCACGTCCTATTTAGTGATGGACGTAACGTCAAAAACGTCACGTTTTTTTCATGTTCTTCCCCCCTTTCCGGTACGGGCTCCAGCCTGCCTTCTTAATACAACGTTTTTTTTTTATCAACACGCACATCCCAGCTCCCGGGCAACGCCTGGGGCCCAGGCTAGTTTAAAATAAAATTTATAAAAAAGTCTATGCTGGCCGACTTATAAGCAATATTCTTTTATTTGAGAGTTTTTAAACCGTGTATGCATTTTTGTTTATCGGTAATTTGTTATTTGCATTCATCTAAAGACCAAAAAGAAATATAAAATTGATAAGTCGCTTTTCAGTTTGAACTACGTAGAAAACAAAATTGCTGTGCGATAAAGTAAAGCACTTGGCATGTAGGAATTTATTCATTCAGGCAAGAACTCTTTATCATAGAAGGCAAGATACGTCGCCACCGTGGTAAGAGAACGAGTGCCAACTAAAATTATAAGTTATTTTAAATATACAGAGGATGTAGATTTCGAACAATTTGTTCGTAGGCGAGATGTGTCGAAAACATTTCGGACAATTAGTCCAAATTCCTGTGTGCGGAGCCTTTCCTTGCCAACAGAAATTACTTGACTCTTGATGGGTCGGTTTAGAAAGAATCTGAGATAATTTATAAATGAATAAACAGTGGCATGTTGATATCCGAATACCTCAGAGGCACGAATCATGCCCCTGGTTTATGAAGTCTCGTGTAACATGCAATTGTTTCAAAAAATCGTATCAAAAGTAACTGAGAACTTACCAGACGAAAATAGACCGAAACTCTCTTTAAAATTTAAAAAAAGACAAAAAGAGGTCGTAGACGCAACAAACTGCCAGATTAACTAGTATTCTCAAAAAAACTTGATTAACAGAAACTGAGCAATAAAGAGACACCAAGTCATAGCACTTAGCACTATGTCATTTAACTAATTTAGTCTTAGATTACAAAGAGGAAGGCTTAACCAAAATAAAATTATTTAGCCAGTTGTCGTAAAAATCTCTCAAACGAGCAAGGTGAGGTATAATTTATATGATTGATAGGATGATTGAAGGCAATTGAGAATTGACATGAGAAAATAAAAAAGCTGCGTGAAAAACTCACACACAATATATATATATATATATATATATATATATATATATATATATATATATATATATATATACACATTTTCTTGGAATACAATTAACAGAAGACCATATTTGTTATGACCACTATGGAGAAGTTATACACTGACTTTATTATAAAAATAAAGATATCCCGTTTCAGATTGAGGAATGTGCAGACTAAGAACCAATAAACAGCAAACACTAATCAAACTCTAGTTTGCTATTGTATTGATTAAACTGGTTTTGTAAAATGTATTCTTATCATTAAAACTGTATTATTCCACAACCAAGCTGAAACATTTTAACCCGTATTCTATGGATTTTCTGAGAAAACCAATAAAACATAATTTCAGAAAAAAAAAACATTATCGCTATTTAAACAGTTAGCACATGTTCCCGTTAAACGTATGAAAACATTGTACTTTCATATTTAGAAAAAAATACGTTGGACTTCCATTATTTTGACAAGTTAAAGAAAAAAAAAAGAATTAATAAGAGTAAGAATTTTTGACGCAAAAAAGTATTAAATAAAAACGGGGAACATACTATATACAAATAGATTTTTTATATCCATTTAGTTGTTCGTACTTTATTGTGCGAACGTTTGAGGTTTCCTCTCCAATGTCTTTCATTACCTAAACCAGGTTTCATAAAGATTCTTGAAAATAATTTCCTTTTAGGGTGCAATTATGTAAATGATGGGGACGCTCATAGTGTAACAAAGTGTCGAAAAACGAAATCAGCAGCAAATTTAAAGACAACTATGCGATAAAAGATTGACCAACATTTCTTCCTTCAGGTTCGAAACTTATGTTGTTATTATTATTTTTTTTAATTTTATGATTATGTATCCTTTCTGTCTTAATTATTGGTTTCCATGTTACGCCCATCTTCATATTTGGTTTGTTTAAGATATCAAAAAATTGTGGGATCCTTCTAACGCTCCAGTAGATATCTCGCTCCCGATGCAATTCTCTCTATATATAAAAGCCAAGTACGTCCAAGGATGGAGTACTGCTGCACTATATGGGCAGGATCTCGTAAAAACAGCCTACCCTGCTTTGACAGAATACAAAAAAGACGTCGTAGCCTACTGTGAGGTTCGCTTTTCCCTTCCCTGCAACCTTTCTCCTACAGGAGGAACGTTGCGAGCCTGTCGTTGTTTTATAGTTATTTCCATGCCAAGTGCTCGTCTGAGTTTCAATCTCTAGTCTCCCATTGCCAATCCTTCGCGAAAAACACCCGTCTAGCTAAAACAATTGTCAGTAATTTTCCCCACTTTTTATCTGTGCCTAAATCCAAACGTAGATCCCATGAACAAAGCTTCTTTCTTAGAAGTGAACACCTGTAGAACTCTCTTCCGTTTGCCTGTTTCCCACCTGACTGCAACTTGGATGTCTCCAAGTCCAATATAAACAAATTCCTGAAAAAAACGCCCCCTTATGTAAGGCACTTTATCAGATCTACATTACTAATGACTACTACATTGCCCCATTGATTACTGTACACGCAATAACCCTTATCCCCAAGTGGCCTCCGGGCCTTGATACGTGGTGACTTCCGTGTAAAAAGAATCAATGTATCCTAGCATGTCCTGATTCTTTTAGTTAACCCTTACCCTAACCCTTCTTAATTCTTGGTTACATTTCTATACTTTGTCTTCTTAAGATATGACTGCAGTTTAACGTATATCTTGATTTTTTTCAGTTATGGCTCCTTTCTTAAGTATTGGCTTCAATATTATGCCCGTCTTTATATTTGCCCTTCTTAAGAGGTGACTGTGTAAGCCTATATTTGTGCACAAACGGGACCACAAATGTAGCTTATGACCCATAGATGTATGATATCCTGGTCGCGGTATCACAAACTATACCCCTATATTTCATCATGTCACCACAAAATGTAGCATAGGCCCCCATGGGCTATTGTCCACATTAGGTTGACAAATAAAACATTAACTAGTTTGGGACCCTTTAAAGTATTTAGACAATTCATTGGATGTTGGAACTATCCATACAGCCACAAATTTAGCTCAAAGTGCACAACTATGTGTAGACCCTAAGTGTGTATAGCAACATGATTTCCACACCAACAGGTTTTCAGAGGTATTAAAACAATGCTTTCACTCCTGAGGTGTGTCTGAGTTTATTCACCTCGTCACTAGTCATGCTGGTGGTCTGTTCTTTCACCAAAAGTCATTATTTAGCTGGACGCACTCGTCGCTGGAACGGTTTGGTTTGGAGATGTTTGCACAAAAAATGAATCACTTAAAAAAAATGGTAAAGAAAAATAACTAACAAGTCACTGATAATCCTTTTCTGTTGAACACTTTTTTCTAAGTTTATTTAGATGAATTGATGGGTTTTGTAAGTCCTGGTAAACTTGCCATTTGCACTGACATTGATTCCTCGATATCACTCGGGATGGGAGGAGGGGGGTCTCTCAATTATATGAAAAACTTCACCTTTTATTGAGTCGTGTTGTCTCCTACCTCATTGGGTCTTAATCTGTCTCCTCAAAGTGTAGAATCTGTTCTTCAGATGCTACAATTCGATTTCTTGTTCCTCTCAGTAGAAGAGAAATCCTTCTCGATTGAAATTTTTTTTCTCCATGTTAAAAGATAACCCTAGTGTTTAACTATCCTGTTGAGAGGCATTGTAAATAGTTGCTCCAATAACTTTTTTCTCCTCTCTATTCTCCCCATCCGAAACAGAGTATACACCAATTTTGCTTTCTCTTCATCCTCAATTCACCCCCCCCCCTTTCTCTTTTTTCTCTTTTTTGATTTTTCTTTCGCAAATACTTTACCAGAATTAGATTTTCACTGCCAGAATATCTGTCAATTGTTCGTTATAATCACCGTATATTTTTTTTTTTACACAGTGATCACCACTTATCAAGGCCCGGAAGCCACTCAGGGATAAGGGTTATTGCAATGGTTCGTTATAATCACCGTATCTAAGTTTCGTAACCTTTCTATTTTTCCTGCTGATATCTTTTCAGCTTCTTTTTCATTTTCTTTTCTTTTTCTGTCACTTTTTTCTTTTCTTTTGGTCCTAATCATTCATGAGAAATATACTAGTAATATACCAGCAATGTTTACGCCCTGAAAGAAAGAAACTCAGAATGTATAGCCTATATTTCTTTCTTATCAAGAAATATGTCCTGGATTACTGGATGGAGTGGTGTGTGTGTGTGTGTGGGGGTCTCTGTTTTCGGTTTAACACTTTTTTCGTAGTTCATCTGGATGAATTGATTTATTTTGTAAGTTCCGGTAAACGGTAATCGAGAGCAAGTTTAATGAACGAAACAAAATATATATTTCTTATACAAAGAAAGTTACAATGGATATCCATATTTCTTTCTGATCAAGAAATATATGACTGATGAATATGTGTAGACCAGAGATGCACAATATTGCCACAACTGTAGCTTAACATATGTCTTGGTTAGAATCTAGTAACAACATTGAATGTATCCAATACTTCACAGCCCCTTTCATCATGGCTCTGCACATCTAGGCTGGTGTATCTACCACTAGTCTCTCCCTCTTAGATTAAGTCCCCCAAAAAGTTGCCAATCTAATCGGTCCCACTTTATCAACTAAGCTCCAACCTCTGTCCCATCGCAGCAATGTTGCATCACTGTGTCTGTTTTACAAATAGTTTAATGGAATGTGTTCTGATGAACTCTTTTCACGTGTACCGCCTCGACGTGCATATTCCCGACAAACATGCTTAGCAGCAACATCTCACCCCTTCACTGTTGATGCCCCTAAATGCCAGAAAGCTTTCTATTCTAATAGTTTCTTCCCTCGAACAGCTAGACTTTGGAATTCCATTTCTGCTGCCTGCTTCCATGGCTGTACTGATATGCAGAAGTTTAAATGTAACAAACAAATATCTTGTTAATATTTTCTAGACATGTCCCCAAATAGTAGCCCCTTACGGCCGAGTGGCGATATGCTTTGTAAGAGGTGAACATGAATAAAACAAAAAAATAATATAAAGTATTGAATTTTTAAATTAGCATTACTCTTCATGATTTTAGATCACATGGTAACTGGCATCTAATTTTCTTTTATTTTTTTGTGCACATACTCAGGAGTTAAAAATAAACGATTCTGTTTAAACTTCCATTATTTTATTTTTCCAGATTCTGATACAATTACCGATTCCAATTCTTTTAAAATCTCTAAATATTTAACATTAGTGTTAGGTTTTATTTACATTTTTGAATTACCATAAAAACTTTGTAATATGTGCATGAATTTTTGCCAACGCAAAAATACAATAAAATATGATTAAAGTTCAAAATCAATAAATGTTTACCATTTTTTCATTAGTACCGGTAATGGAAAATTAAGGTTTAAGCAAAAACAAAAAAAAAGTATAATTAAAAGAACCGTTTTTTTTTTCATTGGGGGGGGGGGTAAATAGGCATTTTCTTCATCCAATTCCAATTAATCGTCCAAACAATAATGTGTGTATGTATGTATGTATGTATGTATGTATGTAGTACTACCTGCCTCATGGTCGGGTAACCGGCGACTAAACTGGTTTCCCCACCGGACTTGTTTTGTGAAGAGGGTGGCTAGTCTCCCTGAAGAATTAAAAACCAAAAACAAAACCTTCCAAATGGCGAGTGAACCCTTTTCCGGGGTCAACGGCCAACTAGTACCATGTGTGTTTGTGTGTGTAGAAGAGCTCCCGTAAGCCGTGGTGAAAGCAACCTTTCTAGGAGAAGTAAATATCTGATTTAAAAAAAAAAACATAAAGCGGGAGACCAGTGCTCGGATTAAGCTGGTTTGCAGTTTAACATGTTGCTGGCTATCTTGATCTTGCTTGTTGCTGGATCTCAACATTTTGAACACAGAGAGAGAGAGAGAGAGAGAGAGAGAGATTTAGCTGTTGTACAAAGCTAAAACTCTGTAACATTATCTGTGTACAGATACTCCCTCAGGCATTTGTCTATTAAAATGGTCCTGTGGCGATGGAAATAATTTTGGGGCTCATGAACTTTAAGTGTCTGAGGGAGTTGCACTCGTCTAACAGGACGTTGCAATCATCATATGTATTCAAATATATATCTGTGTATATATGAATATATATGTGTATGTATATATGTGTATATGTGTTATATCTCTCTGGAGGATTAAAAACAAGACCTTTGTATAGATACTCCCTCAGGCATTTGGGCTCATGGATTTTAAATGTCTGAGGGAGTGGCACTCGTCTGACAAGACGTTGCAATCATCATGTGTTATATGTATACATATATATATATGTGTATATATATGTATATATACAAATTTATACCCATATATATATATATATATATATATATACAAATATATACCCATATATATATATATATATATATATATATATATATATATATATATATATATATATATATAATTAGCCAGTAGAGTTTTGATTCCTAGAAGTACATCCAATGAAATTACATGTGTCTACCAAAATAGTGCTCAATGAGTGAACAGAGCAGGTATATTAATTTTATTTATACAAACATTAATGG
>NC_136515.1:9326059-9331059 GCF_053919585.1 Euprymna scolopes
TTTCTGTTTTTACCTTAAATAAAAGAAAATTAAAAAATATAAAAAGAAAACGTGATTTCTATTATTGTTTACTTTTTCTTTTTTTGTTTTGTTAGTGCAAGACGTAACCTGCGGGACTACCCAGTTCTTACTTCCGGTTTGAACGACTCTAACATTGAAATATAACTATACCTTTATTTATTATTTATTTATTATTGCTTTCAAGTAAACATTCTTTACTATTTATTATTACAACGCAACGATATCGTGAATTTACTTGCATTACACTTAAATTAAAATTAAAACAAATAAATTCATTTAGAATTCGAGACAACAAAAACTCATGTAGAATTCGTTAACTGTGGAATTTATATTTGACCTTTTTAGTTAATTCATTACGTTTATTTCGGGGTTTTTTCTGTGCGCTTTCGTCTCAATGATTCGAGTTCGAGCCCCACCCCAAACTTTTTTGGGGATTTTTCAAACACCCGGGAACCACCAGACCGTTCGTATTGCATCACGTTCATTTTTTAAAATTGTTTTTTCAGGATTGTTTCTTTATAGTTTTTACAGTGTTTTTTCTTCATATATAATATTTAAACAAGGTTATTACTTCGGTTTGTTTTCATTTTACCACCCAGCCCCCAATTACACACGCATCTAAAAACCCGGTCAACATCGGGTACCGACCGCTAGTTTATAACATTTCGAATTGTGTTATTTTCATATAATTGAGAATTAGGTAATCGTTCACATACCAATAAAGTTGAAGTCAGTATAAGCTTCCAAATTACCAGTTTGCGTAATCGAGCGTCCGTATATTATTGTCACTAAATCAAAGCAATAAAAATTAGATTGATAACAACAAGTAGTGTATTTGCATTGTTCGTTACAATTGTTTCGTGACCATTCGGGCATTTTCAAACCTTATGTCGTTTGAAAATATTCACAAGAACGGTCTCTCATCAGATGTAGGCAAAAACACTTTTTAATGAACGATATATAACCCATTCCCATTTTAAGGGACACTATGCGATAAAATAAATTACCTTTATTTCTTCCTTTATAAGGTTTTCCGTTTTCTGTTTGTTTAAGATTTTTTTACATCTACTTAATATTGTATCGCTATTTTTTAATGCTCAATCGAGTATAAATTTATCCTATTAACAAATTACCTATGCTCACTTAATTAAGGTTTGTCTCTAATTCATAAATTTAAATTTATTAATTTATTTATTTTATTTATATTTTCTCAATTCTTGGCCTGATGTTTGACACCTCTCTCACATTGTTTTGGTTCTGTGTTAGTTTCGTATCCAATGATTATATTGGCGATTTCAAATCTATTTGTGTAATTTAAAAAACGTGTTTGAAGAGATTAATTGTTACTTTTATTCAATGCTAGCTCAGTTGGTTTTGATAATTTTTGTATATACAGTTTTTCTTCAAAATAATTACTCTACTTTGTAAATAATTATTATATTTATTTGAATTATTTTGTGCAAAAGAATAACAAGTTGAGAGTAATAAACTTTTACATCGTTATATAAATGCTTAATAATTAATTATAAAAACTAAAATTAAAAAAAAATAAAATACGTTTGGAAATATATAATAGGTTACATTGAATTGAAAGCAGTATTACTTTTTAGGATGTAATCGTAATAAATTAAAAAAAAAACTAAACATTTAAATAAAACTGAATAAGATGTATGGATTAATAATTAGATATATTAAATACTCCTAATTAAAACTGGCTTAAATAATATTGAATATATATAAAGTTTTATTTTTACAACACAAATTAAAATAAATAATTTCACAAAGATTCTATATTAAGCATATATTTACTATAACAAATAAGTATATTTGACTTCAATAGACTTACAGAAATATTATTATTTGGAGTAAAACTAATTAACCTATTAGACAATAATCAAATTGATTACAATAATTATAAAGATTGATAAAACTCATATAATTGTAGATAATTTATATAGAAATTGTTTTAGAAATAATAAAAGACATTATATTTGTCAAACCAAAAATAATTTATAAATAAATAATATAAATTAAATAACGCATTAAATTAAAGAATGATATAATTTATTAGTACAAGTTTAACACTTACAGTTTATTGAATTAGATTTGTTAATATTTTGACGATTGTTGCAATATTTTTAGCTAATGAGGAGGTATGGCCCCCCACATTTGAAAATTCTATTTATAAAACGTTGCTGTTAGGAACTGACGAATCAAATTAATTCGCGTTCCGCTACCAATCAATCAGAAACCAGAATTGCTCCATAAAAATTAAACTTTTTCTGTAGCAACTTCGCATATTATTTCTTCGTGTCAACACGCGAATAATCTTTTGCTCTGTGGCTTCCAACTCAAGAACTGTCTACTGAGAACCAGTCACCTCCAGGACTTGTATAGAACATCTATCCATCGGAAACTGTTCTCTCTACTGGGGAACACTCACCCACAGAACTTGTGTCGAACAACTAACCATTGGAAACTATTCTTCCTACGTAGAAACACTCACCTCTAGGACTTGTGTAGAACAACTAACCATCGGAAACTGTTCTGTCCATTGAGAAGCAGCCACCTCCAGGACTTGTATAGAACAACTAACTATCGAAAACTGTTTTGTATACCGGTAAACGGTAATATCCAGGACTTTAATAGAACATGTAATCATCGGAACCTGTTCACTCTACTGAAAACCAAAAGTAGTCGAGCAGGTTCATATTGGGAAGGAGGTGGGCCATGAGAAAAGGGGAGAACGACTGTGCACTCTCTCTGAAGCTTTGGACTTGTGCGCTGAGCTCGGTTGCCATACCTAGCATTCTCCAGCGGCCACTTGATTTCCCCAGTGGATCATCACACTTTTCAGAACATCCAGGAACACTTGGATGTTGACTTTAATGCTTACTTCGAAAATGCGTCATGGCATGATAGGGGGCTAAATTAAAACTAAACCAAAGACCATAACGATGGCCAGAAACTTTGTTTTCGTCACCCTGGGCACGCCCCTGTCATTTCTGCAAACAAGTGATGAATTTAGAGGATGCTGGCAATGGTCCTGCTGTCATATCTTGGATCGGAGGAGAGCATAAGTTCTACAGCGACGCATCTACGATCTTGCTCGTTGAGCATCGTGTCAAGTAAAGAAAAGATAGAAAGTTCTATCGCCCTGAGGATTAATACACAACCGGCCAACTAGTAGATGGTCTGCTACAACAAAAGAAACTAGTTTTCATCAAACGGAAATGGAATCATTCGTATTTTCAAAGGCGACAATTTTACTGTTCCACTCTGACATGAGGATTTCATCTTCTTAGTTTTATAACCTCTTCGGGGGATAAAAATCGAAGTTTAAACAACAATATCTCTTATTGCTTATGGATGAAGAATTAAAAAAAAAACGTAATTTAAAAAAAAAAAAAATTAGTAGGAAAAAAATGTGTTTCAACATAATATTGAACCCATTTACTCATAATTAAATAACTCTTCGGTGATTGATACGCCGTAAAATCAAATACAAACATTCCTTTATAATATTTGACTTACATGATAAAAGCTCAACTATTAAAGGTTAAAAATAAATCAATTCGAGATTGAAGAAAAGAAAAAAAAAAACGCTCCTACGAGTGTCAGCGGGTAGATTGGTATATTGAAGGAATGCGGCCAATTATCTACTGTCAGATTCAGTGAAGGGGCGGAGAGGCAGACGGTGCATGTTTAAAAAAAATGGCGGATGAATTATTTTGTGTATTTGAGCAAGCAGCTGCGCTAACGCATGCGCATAGTCACATGCTGTTAAGCTGCAAATGTGTTGTAAGAAAGGAATGCATCAACGCATTCTTTCGTGCATCTTTTATGGAAACGTACCTTCATTATGCACACATTTCTCTTCGATAAACTTTGGAAAAGCTAACGTCAGCATACACAATCCATATAAATGTCAGATGTGGAGCACATTCGTAAAAATGAACAAAGGTATATATATATATATATATATATATATATATATATAACTATTTCATTTACTCACATAAAATTAATATACAAAAGTATTTCATGCGTATTTACTTCAAATGTGATCTATACATAGGTAGAGCTAGTTAATAATTTATAAAACGGTTAAGCTTCACTGGATAATCCTCGTTTCATCCACTATAAGATTCTTCACTCTGAAGAATCCAAGAGTGGATGAAACGCGGAATATTCAGTGTAGCTTAATCACAATATATATTTTATAAATTATATATATATATATATATATATATATATATAATTGACAGCATGCTATATTCAAAATCCTAAGATGCTATTTATATTGCCATTTATTTTTTTGGATATTAAAACATCACTTCTTACAACCCCTATTCCGTAGCGCAGAAACGTCCCTATAATGATGCCAAAGTTTTTTTTTATGGTTTCCTCACACACACATCAGAAGGATAAAACTTCATTAACTTTAAAAGAAAATTAAGGAATACCGGTATAGAATACAAAAATCCGAAAAAAATACCAGTTGATGGTATGTTTAATGATGATTAATTAAAATTGTGGGTTCTGTGTACGAGCCTCGTTCACAAATTAGTGAAATAAAAAAATGTAAAAATTAAAAATAAAAAGTTTACAAGTTTGTTTTTTTTAATATAGATTTACACAATAATGCTTTTATAAATATGTTTTAACTTAGATAGAGATACTATAATAAAATTGTGGGATCTGCGTTCGTGCCTGGCTTCCTTAGAATGGAAATAGGCAAACAATTTAAAGACTTTTTCTATCTATCTGCGTAAGTATACTTTGATAATTATGTTTAAGTTTGAAGAGATATGGTATAATAAAATTATGGGGTGTTCGTTCGCGCCTTATCTCTATAGAATGGGTATATGTCACAAAGTTTAACAAGGTTTTTTAATATAGATCCACAGAATATTGTGAAAAGTGTTTCAGTGTGAACAGGTATGATATAATACATTATGGTGTTTATATATTTTATT
>NC_136515.1:9333559-9358559 GCF_053919585.1 Euprymna scolopes
TAAAATTATGGGGGGTTCCTTCGCGCCTGGCCTGCATAGAATGGAAATATGTCACAGAGTTTTACAATAACACCTTAACTTTAATCTTAATTCACGTTTGCTATTATTCATTTGTTGAGTTAAATCATATTGTGTCGAATAAATTCAAATTATAAATTCACGTTCTTATTAAAGTAAAAGCCAAAATAAAGTCGGGACTTTAGACAATTCTTGACACAAATTTTGGCATAACTTAGTTTTTTTCCTTTTCCACCTACACGTGGCACTCTTTCGAAAATAGATAAATAGATAAATAATAAAAAATAAGAACGTGACTTGTTATTGTGTCAAAAGAAGGAAAAAGTATTGCTCATGTGATTATGTGTCTTTCTAAAAACATTTACATAACCTTTTTTATTTTTATTTATATATCTGTTTATGTTTTTAGTCAATGCACTAGAAATAATTCAGTTGCGTGTTCTTTACATTACCATAGTACAACCCTGAATCCGACGGCGCAATAGTACACCGTTCAATACTATAAAACTGAAACAGCTGTTCTGCTTGAAAAGGGCGCCATTTACTTCTTATTCATGTTATATACATTCTTTGCTTTCAAAAACAAAAGTAATTACGTGTTTACTTTGTTAATATCCCATTTTGCTGTTTCGGATTATTTTACTAAATTAACTAAAGCTTCATTATTGTTCAAAACTGTTTTTGTTTCTTTGCGTTTCGATATTTCGTACATGTTATTGATTAAGAGTGTTTAGCAGAAATGCCAACAAACGACTATCCGTAAAAATATATATACAAGAAATAACTGTCAATAAAAGTTCAGTTCATGTTTTTTTTAAATAGTTTTTAATGCTCTTTACTTGAAATAATATCAGCGAACCTAAATTAAAACAAAATTTGAGGCGACAACTACTTAAATGACTCTTTATATAAACTACACATGCCATAATCGAATATTCCTCAAACAGAACATAACGGAAAACATTAAAATGTGTTTATAAATATTCTTTACGTTGACGGAACTCTCTTAAATTGTTAACACAGAATGCTCAGGTGCGCCGCCTTCAAATTGAAAACGGAGCTCTCCATTTTAAAGTCACATCCATTTTATTTTTTTTAAAACCGTTTCGTGAATTGAATATATATGTATTTTTTTTACAAACTACATGAAAATACAAAACAATGAACTTTTCTACCATGAACGTAACTTTTATTGACTATGGTAACATTTATTTATTGTATATTTATATTATTATGTATATAACACTTTCCCTTGGCTACAAATGGAAACAATGTCGATATAAAAATATATTTCCGTGAAAATTAGCTTTACTTGAATCATATTTTGCTTAGGGTAATATTTTTGAGTATCAAAACCTATCTATTTACAACCCCCTCATTTTCATAACATATCATATTTTCATCAATCACAGTGTGTAGACCGTTTTGGAACCCAGTCAACGACGGTTACCTCTGCTAGTATATATATATATATATATATATATATATATATATATATATATATATATATATGTGTATTTACATATATATATATATTTATATATCTCTAAAATAAATATATATTAATATATATATATTTATATATATATATATATATAAATACATATATATATATACATATATATATATATATATATACATATATATAATGATAAAATGCCAATGATCTTGTAACGATGATTGTAACCCACTTTCCGGTTTACAACATCCGGTTGCGCATGCGCACATCGCCTGCACACTGAAATATTAACGTTATTATGTCGAAATTATTTTTAAGCATGGGAAAATGGGGTTTAAAATAAATTAAACGTTTTACAGAAATGAGCGATGTAAAAAAAAACAGACAGTATTAACAATTGTTTTTTTTTGGGGGGGGGATAATTTAAACACGGAAAAAAAACGAAAGAACAATTGAGACGCTGAAATATTAATGTTAGTATTTCGAAATTCTTATTTAACATGGGAATAGTGGTGTTGTAAATAACATAAACGTAATGCAGAAATGAAGGATGTAAAAAAACAGATATATGAAAATTTGAATTAAACTTTAATTTAAGTATTATGGTATATGTTCAGTGCACATTTACTTATAATATGGTCAACCTCTTATAATTCATTAACTGTAATTTAAACAAAAAATTCAATTATAATACACATAATGATTCATCGATATCTATCTATATCCTTTTTTTTCATTTTAATATACTTTCATATAAATGTTTCTGTTATGTAAAAAACACAAACTATTTTCTTTACGTCACAAGTGTCACGCTCATACGTTAATTCCATAGCTCATAAAACATACTGACCCAACGAGTCACGGGTAGTCTAGTATATATATATATATATATATATATATATATATATATATATACCTGCCTAATTATTGGTAACCTATATATATATATATATATATATATATATATATACAAATATACCTGCCTAATTATTGGTAACCTATATATATATATATATATATATATATATTTATGTATATATATATATATATATATATATTTATGTATATATATATATATATATATTTATGTATATATATATATATATATACATATATATACTGAATTTCCTCACAAAAAATTAATAACGGAAGTATTTTGTTTTAATATTGAATTACAAAGGAATCATGGCTTATCGAGGCACGGATGCCACTCGAGGATAAGGTTATGATGCCTTCTATATTATTATTTTTATAGGGGGGAGGATGCTTAAAGAAAAATAATAATATAGAAGGCATCATCCCATACTTTTTAATTTATTACTTCAAATTTATTACCTTATTAAAGTAGCATACAAAAAAAATTTAAAAAAATATGAAGGATAAAATAAATAAATAAATAAATAAAAATTATGGTGTGCATATATAGAGTTCCGGTTCCGGTTAAAGACAGATGAGAGTCGGCTGAAGAGAGCCTGAGGCGGACATTAAGAGCAGTCCTCAACTACCGGGCTTGAAACCGTCGGTACCAACTACCGATATAAATGTAAATTCCTGTATATATTATACATATATATATATATATATATATATACAAGTATACCTGTCTTATTTGCATTTGTGTGTATGTTAGTAAAACTGTTTCCTCACAATTTAATTTATAAATCCATAAATACTTAAAAATATCTTTACACAAGAATTAAAGGATCCATATGCTACTTAATGGAAACATATTACTTGTTTTTGAACGGTTTTGTTTTAGAACCAATTATTTTATTTTATATTTTTTACAAAGGAATCGTGACTTATCAAGGTGCGGAGGCCACTCGAGGATAAGAGTTCATGGGTATACATTAGTCAATGTAATTATAGCGTAGTAAAGATAAGTAGTTGGGATTAGGTTAACTTGATTACTTAGGAGGACGATTCATCAAGAACTTGTTTACGTTGGACTTGAAGACAATCAGATTATAGTCAGCTAGAACGCAGGCTTGCAGTTCTAGGAAATAAGCTTTGCACCCGGAATCTACATTTAGGTTTAGGCACAGATAAAGCGCGTGGGAAATTATTGATAGTATCTTTACCTAAACGATTGTTTTTCGTGAAAGTTTACCAAGGAGGGGTATAGATTGAAACTTAGATGAACACTTGCCATAAATGTTCGATAAGTGAACTCTAAGTTTGTAAATATCTTATCCCTAATGCAAGATATAGATGCAACGCGGAGATGTTTATGTGTTTGCTAGACCGAGGTTGTTGTTTTTTTAGCTTGAACTTTATATTAGGATAGAAATAATTAATAAAATTCGACCGAATTTTTACATTCAGGCCGATAGATCCAGGGAAATATGTGTACATTGAACAGGAAAGCAACTATACTGTATTCAGCTGCGGTATCTGCTTCCCTACCACAGGTAGTTTCTGATACAAAACTGTGTCTGGCTTGTTTTCTGGTCACAAGAAGTAAAGGGAACTTATTGGGAGTTATTTTATCTATGCAAATTTAAGTTACAGAAATTTTTATGGGGGGCAAGCAGTAAATTGGGGCTTAATTAAAGAACTACGACGCAACAACTTTATTCCATTCATTTTTTAGTAAAACCTGTTTTCATCGGGTTTTTTTCAGACAATCTACTAGTTAGCCATCTGTGTACAAACCTTAAGAGTGATGGATGCCAGATATCATATCTGAAAGTTACACAATCTTGAACGAGCGAGATCAGAGATGCGTCGCTGTACCTTTCCTGTTTTCTTCCGATCAAAGTTCTGACAAAACAGCATTGCCAGTATCATCAAATTTAAAATCTAGAGTGACCAACACTTAAGAGGACAGCACACGGTTATGTGGTTTGGTGTGGTTTCAGGTGAGGGCCACACCATAACACCTCATATCTTCAGAGTCGGCCCGAAAGTTAACACCAAAGTGTGCCTGGATGTGCTGAAGCGTGAGGTGATCTCCTGGTGACACTCGGTGTAGAAGCAAGACTCGTTCCCAGTCCACAAGTCCAAAGAGACCCAAAAGGAGTGCTTCAATAGTGTGCCCTTCTAACACTGGTACCTCTTCTTCCCCTATTTGAACCCGCACGACTAATCTGCTTGGCTATATGTTGAGAATATAATCATGACCTCCCACAAGACAAAAGCCAGGCTGATCGCCGCCATCCGCCGGGAATTCGTCAAGATTCCGGCTCCGTTGTGTAACATGCATACCCCCACTTGAAGACCAGTATAGAAGCAGTTATAGAGGCTGAACAAATTCCAGCTCTAATATATACTCCAGGGTGCTGAATTGATTTATTCAATAAAAGTTTTAAAACAGAAGTGTACTGTTATTATATTTAAGAGGACAATTTTATCGTCCAAACATTATATATATATATATATATATATATATATATATATATATATATATATATATAATCCATTTTCACTCCCACAAGGCACAGTGCCACTTTGAATTAGGGAGATAATATCGGTGACATAATTTGCAAGGGTATTATGAAGGGAGGTGAGTGACAAGATGCCTGTTAACATTACACTTGCACTTCTGCATGTCAGTACAGTTGGAAAAGCAGAATCCAAGTGAGATCAAAGTTTAGCAGTTCTGGGGAAGAAACTATTGAAGTAGAATCCTTTCTTACACCTAGGGATCTCTATTTGAAGGAGTGGGATTTAGCTGCTTGTCCGGTGTGTCGGAGGTGTTCACGTCGAGGGGGTACTCGTGCCTGTAGTTCGTCAGAGCATTCACCATTAAAGTACTTTATATATATATATATATATATATATATATATATATATATAAAGTCCATATACAGAGAGAGAGAGGGGGGGGAGAGGGAAAGAGAGAATGAAAGAGAGATATAAAAAAATTGGTATTATATATTATGAATATTAAATTTGCATAATTCTAAATAGCATATTTAAGTGTATTTTACGAACGGGCAACACCAGACGGTCTCCTAACACGCACACACACACACACAAACACACTATATATATATATATATATATATATATATATATATATATAGAGAGAGAGAGAGAGAGAGAGAGAGAGGGGGGGAGGGAGAGACATAGATAGAGATAAGTAGATATCCAGATGGAGTGATTTATATCTACAGAGATATATAGATATGTATGTCCATATCATAACAAACATCTATGTTTATCTGTTTGCATGTTTATTTTCCAATGCATCTGATACCCTCTCTACTTGTCTACGTTCATCTTAATTTCACTCTCTGTACCTCTTTTTGCCTGTCTGTCTCTTATATATATATATATATATATATATATATATATATATATATATACACCCATTATATATATATATATATATATATATATATATATATATATATACACCCATTATATATATATATATATATATATATATATATATCGTGCATGCTTAAATAATGGGTTGGGTTTACCCAGTCATGCCTTCATATAACATATCAGATTTCTCTAATTTTTAATACTTTCTATTGCTTTCATTCTTATGAATTTTTAAAGTAGGAGGATACCCAAGGATATGTTCCGCCCCCAACAATGTATTTTTTTCTCGTGGGAAGCACGCGATTACATAGGAATGGCTTTTGATTGGTTCCATGCGTTTGTTATAATATTCTGAAAAAAGGGGGCAGCGGCTTTCATTTGTTAGTTTTGTTCTTTAACAATATATATATATATATATATATATATATATATATATATATATATATATATACATATATATATATACATATATATATATACATATATATATATATATATTTATAAGAGGTGTATTTATATATATTTCTTTTTTCTCATATGTGTGTGCGCACGCGCGCATTTTTAATATTTGTAACAGGAAATATGATTGGTTGATTGACATGTAAAGGCGGGTTTTATTGGTTTGTTTGTATTATTATTTACACTCTCTCTCTCTCTCTCTGACATGATCAAATAGAGTGTTACATGGGAAGGGCGTCATGTGTTCGTGTGTTTGTCTTTGACGAATTTATAAGTGCAGCATTAAAAAGATCCTTTTATTTGGTGAACCTCTTGTCATATTTTAAAATGTCCAACTGATTAAGGCTTCTCTGATTTCGAAAATGTCGACTGGTTAACTGCTTCATCTACATAAAAAGTTAGCTGCCGTTTGAATTACACGCACGCGAATAGGTAGTTTTAAGCCGTTAATTATATCTTAAAAGTTTTACTTTTTTTTTTACTTTCTTTTATAAAAAAAGGACATTTGAAAAATTAACAAGAAACCAGCTGTATTTCTACTATGGAAATCCGGAAATTTCTCTCATACAACCAGCATAATGATGATAGCTTCCCTTCGTGTTCAGCTCATAAAGACACACACACACACACCCACACACCCACACATCCCCACACACACACATTTATGTATATAAATGTCTGTATATATATGTGCATATATATATATATATTAAACAGATACTGAAGTGTAATTGTACGTAATATAGTTGAACTGTAAAAAGCAGTGTAGATTTAATTAAAAAAGAGGTGGTTTATATGAGAGAAAAGATAAAAGCTTGCCTTCATTATCATATATGTATATATATATATGTGTGGGTGTGTGTGTGTGTATATATATGCATATATATTATATTTATATATAAAAGATATAATATATATACATATAATATATATACATATAATATATATATATATATACATATAATATACATATATACACATATAATATACATATATACATATAATACATATAATATATATACATATAATACACATATATACATATATATATTGTATAATATATATATATATATATATGTAATATATATACATATATGATTTTATTCATGTTTATAGATGATTAACTTCTGGCTTGATAAATAAATATATATATACATATATATCATATATATACACATATATATATATTGTATATATAATATATATACATAATATATTTACATTAAATGTATATGTATAATATATATAACATATACACAATATATTTATATAATATATATATATACATATATGATATATATACATACATATATGTATAATATATACATATATACATGTATATGCATACATATAATATATATATATACATATAATATATATATATATATATACATAAAATATATATATATATATATACATAAAATATATATATATATATATACATAAAATATATATATATATACATAAAATATATATATATATATATATATATATATATATATATATATATACATATACATCTAGAAGCACAAAAAAATATATATATAGAAGCACAGAAAAAAATATGTAAGCATCGACATTAGGAACTCCTGACTTCTTGAAAATCATCAAAAGTGTTGCATATAATGGGCAATCAATAATTCCCCCACTATCCAACCATCATGAGGTTGTTTGCTCAGCAATTGAGAAGGCTAACATGCTTGCCAATCGGTGTGCCTCCAACTCCACACAAGTCCCTGCAAACCACCTTCTCCAGTAATTTCCTTTGCGGACAGACGCCCCAGTAAACGATCAGAAAATCACCCCTTCTCAGGTACATGCCCACATTAAAAAAAAACAAAAAACATTGACACTTAAAAAGCATGTGGATATGATCTCGTCCCGGCTTCTATTAAAAAATGCTCCGCCGAAGTAGCTCCAGTTCTCTCCAAACTTTCCAGCAAATGCATTAATCCATCTTGCTTTCCTGCCTGCTGGAAAACTGCTCTTTTGGTACCAGTTTTGAAGAATTCTAGTGAAAGAACTGACCCAGTAAATTATCGCCCCATTAGCCCTCTCCTACATTTCGCCAAATAATTTGAGTTCATAATTAACTAAGCTCTAGTCCATCAACTTAGAGATGCTAAATTCTGACTGACCAAGAATATGGATTTAGGCCAGCCCGTTTCACAACGTGCATCATTACTGTAATCTCTGAACGTACATAGTCTTCACTGGACAGAGCAGGGGAGGGTAGAGCGGTAGCTCTCTGTATATCTTAGACTTTTTATAGGCTATGGCATGAAGGTCTTATCAGAAAATCAGATCATATGGTATCACTGAACGAATAAACAGCATTATATCCTTCTTAGATAAGAGAAAAATCCAGGTTGTCTTCGACGTCGTACATCTAAATTCGTGGACCTCTATTATGCACAATATTCCTAAATGACCTCGCTGACAAAATTGTCTGTGAGATGCGTATGTATGTTGATAACACCACGCCCTATAACAGACACGAGAGGAAACAAATGAACACATATCTAAATAAATGGCAGAAATACTAGAGGATGACCTCCAATCTGTACTGGAATATGGGGAAAAATGGATGGTCGCATTCCATGCTGCGAAGTCTAAATTTGTTTCCTTCAATAATTACAAGAAAGCTTCTCTACCACAAATAGCAATAGACAAAGACTCTTTTTTCCTCGACCCAGCGTTCACAGGAAACATGAGTTGGATATCTATCTATCTATATATATATATATATATCTATCTCTCTCTCTCTCTCTCTCTCTCTCTCTATATATATATATATATATCAATCTAATCGTATTGGTAACGTTTGTTGTAATTCATTATTAGGATAATTAAAAAGTATGTTTAATTTATTATTCAATTTGACGCTGGATAAATTTGGATATCGTCACTTTTATAGAGGCTTTTCACCGAATCAGAATCGAGGACAGTGAATGCTTTCATTTAATAAAACACATTCGTCTATGGTGTGTCCTTTTTTGTGTTCAAAATAGACCAAGATTTTGCACTAGGCGTAAAAACCTCTATATTTTTTCGCCCCGATATATTTTTTTAACTCATAGGAACGCATATTATGCATCTATTGCTGTTCAAGTGTAGGGGTATCAAAAGTTCATTAGAGAATGTTATATCCAGCAACTGATGATTTTTTTTTTTTTAGTAATTAATTGAGAATTTATTAAAGAACCCCCCCCCCGAAAAAAACACCTACCTTTCAAGCTCCTTTCGGTTGCTCCATCGTTATCCTCGAAAGAAAACTTTCCAGTAATATGTCTTGGCAGGTGAATTTTTTGTGGATGAAATTTCTTCCTCCGCCTCCTCATCAGCAGCAGCAGCAACAGCATCCCTGCTGTTTTAACAGTGACGCTGACCATGGCTCCTCAAATTATAGATCCATGATAATCCCGGGAAGACGTTTCTTTTCGCCTTGATCCGGGGGGTATATATCTCCCAGTAAGTTAAACCCGCCCCCACAGAGCGAGTTGGAAATTTCTAACACTTGCCGGTCAACATAAAGTCCTGGTATACCAAAACCATTTCGTACTGGCTTAATATCCTTACGATGAAGGCTGTGTTAATATGATTGGTCCCTTTTGTTTGAAGAAAGTTTATTAAACACTGTAAGGAAACTTCTCAGCAAATGAGATATCGTTAATAATGTGACAATGATTACATAAAACAGTAACATAGTCGGTAGCTTTGTTGAGAACTAACAAAGTGGGTGGAGGCTTGAAAATGTTTTTATTGCCAATACAGGCCATAGCCAAACTAGAGAGGGGGCCAGGTTTGAGAATGGATCTGCACAATTTAAGATGTAACGCTCGTACTAAAGTGCTTTTGTTTGTTTTTTTACACGGTGGTCACCACTTATCTAGGCCCGGAAACCACTCAGGGATAAGGGTTATTGCAAGTACAGTACGTTAGTGTGGAGATTTGATAAAGTGTTTTCTTAAGGGTGTGGTTCATTAGGAATTTTATAACGTTGGACTTTTTTTTTTTTTTTACACAGTGATCACCACTTATCAAGGCCCGAAAGCCACTCAGGGATAAGGGTTATTGCAAGTACATTACGTTAGTGAGGAGATTTGCTGAAATGTTTACTTAAGGGGGCGGTTCATTAGGAATTTGTTAACGTTGGACTTGAAGACATCCAAGTTGTAGTCCGGAGGAATACATCCAAGTTGTAGTCAGGTGGGAAACAGGCAGACGGAACAGAGTTCCACAGGCGTGCAGTTCTAAGGAAGAAGCTTTGTTCATGGAATCCACGTTTTGATTTAGGCACAGATAAAGAGTGGGGGAATTTTTTCACAGTGGATTCAGCTAGACGGGTGTTTTTCGCGAAAGATTGGCGAGGGGGGACCAGAGATTGGAGTTCAGACGAGCACCTGCCATGAAAATAACGGTAAAACAAGGATAGGCTCGCAACGTCTCTTCTGTGGGAGAGAGGTTGCAGGGTAGAGAAAAGGGCATCCCCCACTAAGCCACGAAGTCTATTTTGTACTCTGTCAAGGCAGGATAGGCTTCTTTTAGCAGCTTCTGCCCAGATATGTTACACTTCCGTACGTAAGTCTACTCATTGTTTACTCTTTTTTTATCGGTCAAATTCTTCAATTTGCTGACCCCGATCAAGTATTTACCTAACGCTTTAAACCTTGTGTAATTTTCACCTCTCCTTAAAATTGAATAAATATACTCATAAAATTTACGTAACGAGACATAAAATACATATATTTTATCAATTGAAAGTATTTTTGAGAGTACAATGAATAAATGCCTTTTTAACCCCTGAAAAATTGAGGGGGTTTTTCTTCCTTTTTTTGTACCGTTGCGACAGTCTCTTGGCCCGTGGTAAAATGTAACACTTATTATCAAGGGGAAGTGTACTTAATTGTAGTGTGTTTTCTAAGGAAGAGAGATAATTGGGGTATTATCTACATCTTATATATATTGAAATTTAAATGGTGGAAAGATAGCTAGGTGATGCCAAGCAGGTCATATTTAATTATTTTTGTTAGTTTACAATGTGAACTTAACTGATTTATTGTGTGATAATGTTTGAGCCAAAATAGAAATAATTATAATTATTGTCCATGCTATCCAAGCCGAATCAGAATTTCGGGCCTGGTGTATATACTTGTAGATCCTGGTTTATAGTCCATTTCATATATTAGAAATAATTATAATTATTGTCCATGCTATCTAAGCCAAATCAGCATTTCGGGCCTGGTGTATATCATTTTAGCTCCTGGTGTATAGTCCATTTCATATACATAGTTGAGTTTTAGAACCAAGGTGTATTTATTTTTTCTTAAATAAGTACGAGGTATTCCTTTAGTTTTATCATGGTTTTCACGAGGAAAATAATCCACGTTTATTTTTGTGGAGTTTTATAAATGTCGTACAAAAATGACTATCGGTATAAGGGGTGTCTAGATTTAGTTATTCGTGTAATTGCTTGTATTAAGTGTGTTTGAACTGTGCAATAAGTATCTGATAATATTCATCGTCGGGTGTAGAATTTGCTGATTTGTAAAAATCGAAATCATTGGTTAGATCCGAATTGTTATTTATTTGGGGACTGATAGTTTGGATTAATGAGCTAATTCAGTTACAATGCATGAAGAAATTGCATTTTCCTGAATTCAATCCTTATTTAGTTATTGTTTATCTTGGCAGTTGCAATTTAATAACATCTTTTGGTGGGCGTTGATTGAGTTTCTGTGATTTTCTTTATATTCGATAACGTTAGAGTTTAGTCTAAGTGCGTCATTGATAGAAGTAAAATTTTAGTATGCATGTTTATATTACCTTGAATATTGGGGGAGACAGTTTTATATATAATAAACTAATGAACTTTCAATTTCAACCTTACAAACGAAAGAAAAAAGTGAATCATGTTGTTCTTCTTTCTTTTAAGTAATGTGTTGTATTCTAAACGTGTTCTAAAACAGTATTATTTGTTTATTCAATGTTTTATACATTTTTAAGGAGTTTTAGTATCAATTCGTCTACTTGAAATGAACACGCGCTGAAAAAAAAAGGTTTTTAGATAGTTGCTTCACACCTCATATATTCAAATAAAATGACAGCACGCTTTGGAGATAAAAACACAAGGATTTTATGTGAAAAAAAAACACAGTAAAATTATTTCACTCTCTGAAGATGACTCTGTTATGGTCTGAAATATATAACAATTATTTCCTCTTTTAAAAGATAAAAAGAAGAAAAAGTTTAAACGTATTTTGTTCCCTCTTGTAATAACATACTTTGCATTTAGAACGTATTCTAAACACATTTTTATCCGTTAATTTAATCGTTTTTATAATAAACGTAATATTTGCTTTTAATAAAAAATTAAACCTCAAATTTGTTTTCAAATTATCCGTCAAAACCATAACTTATTTTAATCCTTACGCTACACTGGCTGTTAATTTTTTTATACCTGCTTTTTTACAAGGACCTGCGGCGCAGTTGTTAGATTACTATGGACAATTGTAAAAGTGATATTCTCCTGAAGGTTGAAGGTTCAATACTCAGTGTGGGCGACCGAAAAATACAATTACTCAGCTACCCCTGAGAAGTAAATAAAGTGTTCCGCTCGAAATTCCCTCCAAATTTCAGAGTTCAGCAGAAGCATCCCTTAGTTCAACTAGATACACCTGAAGAAGGTCGGAGGTTACGTCGACCGACACGTTGTGAAAATCACACTGAAGATGAAAACAGTAGTCAATGAATAATAATAATACGAATGACCAATCATCATCTCAACTTCAAAAACGCTAGCTTTTACTATTACAAACAACTGCAACAATGGTGTCTACAATGACAATGGGTGATAATGCAGAGAGCGATCCGCGCTATTTTTTAAATCGTATTTCCACGTTTGATTAAAGTTTTATGATATGTTTTTTTTTTTATTCAATTGTCAGGTTAAAGTACAGAATATGTACAAAACACCCTCCCCTCCCCATGTTAAGAATGTTTTTTTTTTAAATAATAACCTTATTGTTTCAGCACGGATCACTATCTGCATGAGTACCGGACAATGGAATTCTTCTTGGCTCTAACTGCATTAATCAATGAAAGAAAACCCATGCTTGACACCCATGTTTGAATGTTTGTATTTTTTTTTTTTTTTTTTGATAAAACATTCTTTTTCAAAGAGCCTAGACCTGAGTTTATGTAATGTGAAAAAATGCACTCCCCTTTGCTGGCAATGTGTGTAGAAATACCATCGTAGCGCAATGGTTAATAGTATTATAATAAACTCGACTATATTCTAAGATAGCTCCACGTATATAGACTAAAACTGGAGCCATTCATGTTTTAGTTTCGATTTCATCTGCTGACACCCAGGTCAGTCATCTACCTTTGGAAATCAGTACGATGTATCGGGTACGATGTATTGGGTACAGTGTATTGGGTACGGTGTATTGGGTACAGTGTATTGGGTACGGTGTATTGGGTACAGTGTATTGGGTACAGTGTATTGGGTACAGTGTATCGGGTACGATGTATTGGGTACAGTGTATCGGGTACGATGTATTGGGTACATTGTATTGGGTACGGTGTATTGGGTACGGTGTATTGGGTACAGTGTATTGGGTACAGTGTATCGGGTACAGTGTATTGTGTACAATGTATCGGGTACAATGTATCGGGTACGATGTATTGGGTACAGTGTATTGGGTACAGTGTATTGGGTACGGTGTATTGGGTACAGTGTATTGGGTACGGTGTATGGGGTACGGTGTATTGGGTACAGTGTATTGGGTACGGTGTATTGGGTACAGTGTATTGGGTACGGTGTATTGGGTAGGCGTTAATAATAAATAAACTATTTGTTCTTTAATGTACATACATATTGGTACAGTATAATAACCTGTAGAATGTTGACTCTACTGAAATAAAATACGAAATTTTCATACATTCAATATCTTATTTAAGCGTATATTTCGACCGGTAAACGTCGGGCGGCTTGCTAGTTCTTAATAAAAACGGCATCGTATTATTTATGGATATTTTCTCTGGCTTCATCAATTTTCTTTCATAAACAAGTAAAAGCACAATTAAAAAAAAGGAAAAAAAGAAAACGAATTTACTTATCTATTTCCCCAGGAACTGGATATACGAAGCCGCACTTGTAACACATTACATTAAAACATTTTAAAAGTGGGAATATTTAGGCGGAATACGAATGTAAAGTGCCGAGGCCTGTTAAAATCGTGTCCCTTTTATTGGCGTTTTCAATATTTATAACGTTTCATTTATTTTTCTTTTCCGGTTGAGGGGAAGTGTGAGGGGGGGGCGAATCAATTTTAAGAAAAATGTACTTGAGAGAGTTTGCTTTAGCTGTTTTTGCATTTATTTTTTATTTTTTTTATTTATTTGCAAGGAAATAGGGTGTCGCGTGTCATAAGTGGTTGTTGCGAATGACAATTTCGTTTTTTTTTTTTAAATTTATTTTATTTTGTTTTAAATAACAAGAATTTTGCCCTAAAGAAAAATCCAAACCTAAGGAGAAGTCTAAAAGTGCCAGGAGCAAGGATTACATATATAAAATTTATTAGAAAATTAATAATATTGCAGTTAAAGTTGCCAACAAGTTAAGCGTCCATATTAATCTTCATATACAGAATAAACGTTTTACACATGCAACACACACACACACACACACACACACACAAACACATCTACAGCTATATCTCTAGTCCACGTGTTACAATTTGCATCTGATAAACTAATAGAATATGAACATTTGTGTTTCTAAATTTTGGAGATGAGAATTCGTTTTCGTATTATTCTGAAGGTTCTTGCGAGTCAGATCCATAACGTTTCGACCGATCCGACCTTCTTTAGGGGTATCTATGCAGCCATGACTGACATAACGAGATCACGCTACTCCGCTAATTAATTAAAAGGGTTCTGTTTATTATTATTATTGGCTCACATTGAACTTCCACACAAGTCAACAAGCGATCTGATTGAAAACCTGTGGTGTTCTCTGGAGGCTGAGTGACAACAGGTCTCCTCAGACGTCCAGTTCGCTCCACTTCCTTCGATAACATTTGCAAATGAATTTGCATCATCGCAACAGCCTCTTATCATTGATTTCTCGCCGGCAGTCGCCATTGGTTTTTACTGGAATTAGAGTGGCACAGTTCTCTTTGCGCTTGTCCAACCAAGGTCTGCCTGGCGCTCTCTCTTCGGTCTTTCAGTCCTTCTTGACCCTTCTCAGCTCTTTGGTGTCATTTTTTTTATTGGGAGTAGCGGTGGTTAAACTATGGGGGTGGATGCATGATGGGGGTGAAGAACTTGTAGATATGCAGCTTCGGTGTTCTTCATTCCCTGTAACGCTTATTCGTTATATTGTCTTCTTGTATTATTCTTTGCATTCAAGGGTTTTCCTTAATATTTCAGTCGTTTTCATTATCGTTAGTCGTTGTACATTTGCAGTTATTCCCCTGATTCCAATTTCTGACATTGTTTTTTCGAAGTTTTTCGGAATTTTTCCTAGTGCTCCTCCTATTATCGGTACTATTTTGATTTTCTTCATCATCCAAATCCCTTTTAACTCTCTGGCTAGCTCTGTCTATTTGCTTCGTTTCTGCTTTTCTTTCATACTCACCCTGGAACAGCAAAGTCTACGATTTCACAGGATTTTTCTTTCTTGTTAATTATTACGACATTTGTTCTTCTTGCTTGGATGGGTTTGCCCGCCTGTATGTCCATGTCCCATAGGATATTGTGGTTCTCGTTTTCGAGTGCTGTTGCGGGTTTATGCTTGTACCATTCGTCTGTACGCTTAAAATGCAGCCGTTTTCACAATGCCCAGTGCACCTCCCTCCCCACTTGGTCATGGCTGTTTTTGTATTCCTTTTGGGCAAGTTTGCGACATTAACTTACTATATTGTTTATCGTTTTGTCTCTTTGTCCACAGAGTCTGCATTTGCTATTTTGCTGTGTTTTATCGATTCTTGCTTTGATATGCTTGGTTCTTATCGAGTTATCCTGTACTGCAGTTATTAGAGATTCAGTTTCTCGGTTTATATGTCATTTTTTCATCCATGTCCAGGTGTTTTCGTTATTCTGATCTTATGAATATTCCGTCGAGTCGTTTCTCTTCCCACTTCTCTTTTCTCGTGTTGTCATTTGTCTCTCTGTTTTCTGTTTTGTTGTGTTTTTTTCTCAGGGTCTCTCGCTGCCATATTTATGCTTTCAGTGTTTTGCATTATGTATTTTCTTGTTTTTTTACGTGCCCTTCACACAGTCTTCTATACAGATCAGTGCTCTTCCGCCGTATTTCCTTTGCACGTAGAGTCTGTCAATATCGTCCTTTGGGTTTAGTGCATTATGCATAGTCATGAGTTTCCTGGTTTTCTGGTCGAGTTGTCTCAGTTCTTCTTTTGTCCACCCTATAAACGGTTCAGAGTATCTTACTAGTGATACTGCCCATGTATTTATACCCTTTAAGAGGTTTCTGCTATATAATTTCGTTTCCAGGAGGTTTCTTGTTCTCCTGAGGTATTCCTTTCCAAGTGTTTCTCTTATTTCTGTTGCTCTGATGGTGTCCGCTTCCAGAATTCCCAAGTATTTATAGTCGTCTTGTTCCCCTAGTGCCCTCATTTCTGTTTGGTTGAGTAGGTCCATGCCTTCTGTCGTTTCCAGTTTTCCCTTTCTTATATCTAGTTGTGTGCACTTTTCCATTCCAAATCCCATTTGGATATCTTTGCTGAAAATCTTAGTAGTCTTAATTAGTGTCTCTGGCTCCTTTTCGGTCCCCGCAAAAAGTTTCAGATCGTCCATGTACATCAGGTGGTTCATTTTTTCCTCTGTATTGGAGAACTTGTATCCGGCTTGGCACTTTCTCAGAATACTGTTAAAGGGCATCATGGCTATAATGAACAGTAGTGGTGATAGTGAGTCTCCTTGGAAGATGCCTCTTTATATGTTAATTTCTGTTATGTGTTGTCCATCAGCTGTCAATTCCAGTCTCCATGTTTTCATTGCATTTTCTATTACATTGGTGATCCCGCTTTGTGTTTTATATTTTTTTAAGCATTCTATTATACGTGCTAGGTGGATCCTTTCGTACGCTTTTTTGCAGTCAATCCATGCCATGGCTAAATTCTTTCTCCTCCTTTTTACCTCCTTTATGATCTTTTGATCTATATATAGTAGGTCACATTTCCTCTTTTTCCTATTTGGCATCCTTTCTGCTCCCTGGGGATGAGTCCACGGTTATCTAGAGAGTGGTAGATTTGTTCCCTCAGTTGTGCTGTCAGAATCTTCCACATGGTTGGTAGGCACGCGATTGCCCTATACTTGCTAGGAAAGGTTTCTTTCTCCGTGTCCTTCTGTAGCAGTGTAGTTCTACCTTTTGTCATCCAGTCTGGTACGTTTGCTTCCTGTATACATCTTCTCAGGTTTGGGGCTAGTCGGTCGTGTAAGGTTGCGAATTTTTTTTAACCAGTATGCATGTATCCCGTCGTGCTATGGTGTTCTCAAGTTTGCCATTTTTCCTATGGTTTTCGTTAGGGGTTCCTTGCTGATTTAATTCACTGTTCCTTCTTCTATTTGTTTTAACTAATCTTCCATGTCTTTCAGCCAGTATTATTATTATTATTATTATTATTATTATTATTATTATTATGGAACTGAGGATATGTCGATGAAGAAGCATGTGGTTACAAGTGAGGAGTGGATGCTTAAGCTGTGGCCACTGAAGTTGAGGTATGTGAGACCAAGGCTGAATATGTGAAATATATGGATAAACAAAGGGCCGAGGAACTGGCTAGGAAGAAAATTCATAGAAGGGTCTTCCAGGATATAGTAGCAGTGTCTGATGAAAGATCCCGGTCGTAGTTGGTACACTAGGAGTAGTATCAAGTAGTCAATGGAAAAAAAACTACCCCCGGTGTTTTAGACGGCCTTAAGACCTCTGCTATTGTAAGTACCACCAACATCCTTAGGAATCTTTGAAGCTCCTGGTTTGGTGACGGGATTGAAGGAAGTCCTCTAGAAATGAATCCCATCTCTTTTCAAGGTGACGTTAATAAACGAAATCAGAATGGTTATTATTATTATTATTATTATTATTATTATTATTATTATTATTATTATTATTATTGTTGTTGTTGTTGTTATTGTTATTGTTGTTATTATTATTATTATTGTTATTATTATTATCATTATTATAATTATTATTGTTATTATTATTATTATTATTAATGTTATTATTATTAATATTATTATTTTTATTATTATTATTATTATCATCATCATCATCGTCATCATCGTCGTCGTCGTCGTTATTATTATTATTATTATTATTATTATTATTATTATTATTATTATTATTATTATAACTATTAATTTTATTATTGTTATTACCTCTGTTATCTGTATGTTTTTTTCCTTAGAGAATAGTAAGCAGAAGCAACTACTTTCTAAATAGTAAAACAGTTGCATAGAAAATATGTATTGAGATTAAGCGGACTTTTGAACCTATCTGTTTCCCTACTGATTATGAAAAAAAAAAAATCGTCGATCCTTTTGGATGAAAATCTACAAAAACATCACCGACATACAAAGGCAAATGACGTTTGTTTTGAAATTAAACCAATTTTGCCTCGTAATTTCTTAGCATTAAAAAATGAAAGAAATGAGACAAATATTTAGAAAGATCTATTCGCAAGTGTATTTTTAGTTTTGCTTAATATATACATGCATAATGCATATATATATATATATATACATATATATGTATGTATATATATATATATATATATATATTGTGTACAGAAAGTTGTTAGTTTAGACAGATCATTGGTACCGCCGGTTTCAAGCGCGATAATAAGACCCGTTTAAGATATCCTTATTAAGCTCTCTTCAGAGCTTAATAAGGATATCTTAAACGGGCCTTATTATCGGGCCTGAAACCGACGGTACCAATGATCTGTCTAAACTAACAGCTTTCTGTACACAAAATATAAATACGCTCTTAAAATTCGGATTTTCCTTTTAATTGAGCACTCTGCTGGAATTCTTTTTCCAAAAAAAACTAATCATATATATATATATATGTATATATATATATATATATATATACCACGTGGGGTTTTACTGTCACTTTAATATTTTCAAAAAGCGTACATTATCTAAGGCTTAGAAATCGGCACTTGTATCGGAATCGTGAATTTAGAAAAAAATCAGCAATTGTACCGGAATTTGGAAAGGTTTTAGAATCGACCCGTCAACAACAAGAACAACACTAATACTACTACTACTACTACCACTACTACTACTACTAATAATAATAATGTATATATATATTAATATATTTATATATATATATATATATATATATATATAGAGAGAGAGAGAGAGAGAGAGAGAGAGAAAGACAGAGGGAGACACACAGAGATGTTGTTTGTTTTTGTATTTGCGATACGTTTCTGAATAAATTCAATTATTTACGAAAGTGTATTTTTACCTAAATGTGAGTTGGGAATAATGCTCCCTTTAGCGAATTCGGTACCCCCATATTTAGATAAAAATGTACTTTCGTAAATACTTGAACTCATTCAAAAATGCATCGCAAAAACAAAAACGTATAACATATACGTAAATCATGATATATCCGAACAATCAGCGAGGTGGACGAGTTTAAGCTTCTTACCATGAGGTCCCCATTTCAAATCTCGCTAGATTCAACCACGCTGATGAGTCGTAGGCGATGAAACACGTGTCCGTTGATAATTGTATTTTAAAAACAATAATTGTATTTTAAAAACAATAATTGTATTTAAAAATATATATATACCACCTACGACTCATCAGAGTGGCTAAATCTAGCCAAACTTTCAAAAGACCCCCCGTCTAGCAGAAAACATTATCATTAATTTCACCCACTCTTTATCTGTGACTAAACCTAAGCGAAGATTCTATGAGCAAGGCTTCTTTTTAGAACTGCACGCCTATGGGATTGTCTTCCGTTTTGCTGCTTTCCAGCTGACTACAATGTGGCTGTCTTCAAGTCTAACCTAAACAAGTGTCTGATGAGTCGTTCCATATAAGTTAACAAATTAACCGAATTTTACTTACTAACGATTACTATATTGTCCAATTTCTATTGTACACTCTTTAACCCTTATCGTCGAGTAGCCTCTTGGCCTTGATAAGTGATGATTTGTATGTAAAAAAATTAGACAATATATATATATATATATATGTATAATGAGCTTTAAAAATCTATTTCGCGTCTAATGTAACTATCGCTAGTTTCCGACTACCTATCATGTAATCTAACACTATCTCAACACTTCTGATGAGAAGCATAAGTCTTCGAATTGCCATGTCATAAAGAATACCCACTAAATGTGGTATAAATTAATAAATCTGTGTATAATTACCTATAGATTCATACCTTATATATATATATATTCTACATATTTATACACCCCCCCCCACACACACATATATATATATATATATATATATATATATATATATATATATATATATATAAGCAAATAGGTTCCTTAAGTCTGGGACAGACTATGAATACCCACGAGAGATTGCTTGCCCGTAATTTTTTTGTGGCAGGAGGTGCACAATCACCAACCACACCTCTCCTGAGTCGCCATTTTTAAATACAAGTAGTATTTGAAGTACAGGACGACTGGAAACAGATGCCGAGATAAGCGGAGAGCACATACAGTACATAGAATTCAAACTGGTCATCCATATGGTACTAGCCAGGCTCAACGTTGCTTAACTTCGGTGATCTGATGTAAACTGGTGGTACCGCGATTATGCCGTATATATATACATACATACATACACACACATATATATATATATATATATATATATATATATATATATATATATATATATATGTATATATATGTTGAATATGAAAACTAGTGGCTACACATATGCAAACATGTTTCAGTGACGCCCCCTGCTTGGTAAAATCACATCATCAGGCACAGAATATCTCCTTTGGTCTGATGATGTGATTTTCCCTAGCAGGGTGCTCACTGAAACATGTTTGCATATGTGTGGCCACTAGTTTTCAACATACTCATATTTCTCTTTCTAAACATTGAGCACTCTTGGCTTGACAGACTTTAGTTTTGTTTATGCCTAAAAAACTAAACAATACTGCCAAAAAATATATATACATAAATATATATATAAATATATATATATATATATATATAGTAGCCGAATAGATACGGTCTCTGCTAATCGAGCTAAATGGTTCGTGTTGCCGAGTTCGAATTGTTCGAGTGGTGTTAATTGTGACACCCTGCACTGAAGGTTCCTGAAAGGATGAAACACTAGTGTCTGTAGGTATTTTTTTAACATAATAAAATATATATATATATATATATATATATATATATATATATATATATATATATATATATATATATAGTAAGTAAGTTATACAATATATGATATGAAGAATCCTAGCGTGGATGAAGCACGGAATATTCAGTGTAGCTTAATCGCAATATATATTTTATAACTTATTAACTAGATCTTCCTTCGTATTAGGCATTGTGGAAGTAAATACTCAAAGTTTACGCATAAATTTATACTTTCGTATATTAATTTATGTGAGTAAATGAGGTAGTTATATATATATATATATATATATATATATATACACACACACGCATATGTAGCTGACTTATATACACACACGCATAAGTAAATGACTTTATATATATATACACGCATATATAAATGACTTTACATACATACCCGATATGTAATTGACTTATTCCTATATGTGTGTGTATATATATATATATATATATATATATATATATATATATATATATATATATATATATATATATATATTGTTCTGTTTTATTTCTCTCGAAGTTCTCAGAAATCAAGGGGCCCACAACCTGGGGCTAACAATTGAACTCTATATGATATTCATAGATATTCGAATGTTCCATTAAAGTTTTTTATCTCTCAAGCACTGAGTTAGTAAAGAAATTGAGAACATAATTTTCCTCTCCCCAATTAACCATATTTATACGTTGTAGTATATCTTTCATATTGGCCTCTTGGTCTCACTGGATTCCAGGAAAAGAATTCATCTAGTCTGGTGGAGTATCCAGCGTCGTGCTATTACTTTAGGTAATGCATGTATACATGCATATAAATAAATAACTATGGGGCAAATTATTAAATAAATAATATAACATTTTGTATTACACCCGGTACTCTTTAAAATCGTATTGCTTTTACATTATATTTGTCTCCGAATGTGTCACTGCTCAATAGTAAACCTGAGACAAACACGTGGGTTTCTTTGGAATGTCTCTCGAAATAAAAATGTTCTTAAAGCTGCATAAATATATACATTACAATATTTAGACAAAACTTTATTGCACGACACGGTAAAATGCAACCAAATACATTTTTTTTTTATTATTGTCCGGATGATCCATGATGGCGTTTTATCAAATTGCCTTATCTAAGATGCAGAGATAGCATGTTATATTCTCTGCGATGACGTTCGATGGATTCATTTAATCTATTTCCGTCGGGGTATTAGTCGGCATGTTTATATTTGCTGGGTTTGTTGAACAGTTCGATTGCATGGTCTTGACAATGAATGCACGTGCGGACAATGTCCTTCCTAGAGATGTATACATAAACCATTCGAGGGTACCCACGGGAGATTGAATATGAAAATACTTGTGGAAAAATGAGAATTTAAAAAAAAAAATGAACCCTCATTAAGCCGTGCTATTCAATACAGCTTGTTTCCAAAAACCCGTATATTAATTTCTTATTAAAATTCTTTTAATTACTTATAGTAAATAATTTCTAATTGGCAATTTTACATCTGCTGCTCCATTTTCTGTTTTGCCTGTTAAATGCAAACTGTCTTCAAAATAAAGTGCCCACTTAAAAGTAGCCCGATACATATATATATTTATATATATATATATATATATATATATATATATATAGAGAGAGAGAGAGAGAGAGAGAGAGAGTGAAAGAGAGAGATGTAGAAGTAAAAAAAAATATATAAGCCTGTTGAATCCTAGGGTGGCTGAAATGCGGAATATTCTGTGTAGCTTAATCGCCATATATATTCATTAACTTACTACCTAGCTCTACCTTCCTATTGAGCACGGTTGAAGTAAATACTTAAATTTTACGCATAAATTTATACTTTCGTATATGAATGTTTATGATTAAATCAATAGTTATATATATATGTATATATATATATATATATATATATATTCTTTGTATAAGAATTTTTTTTTCTATATAAATCAGCACACTTGAAAGTATCAATATCTTTTTAATCTTGTACTATAATATTTTTTCAGATATAGCGGCCCGCCGAAAAAAATCCCGATCTCTTTAATCTTTCTCCAATAATTTTTTTTTTTTTTTTTTTTAGATTAAGCAGCCCACTTAAAAGTAGCCTGACCAATCTAATCTTTCTCTTACGGACCAACTGACAACACAGGATAAAATGCAATTTTTTTCCATCACGATGGCGCTACTTGCTACACGTCCCACAGAGTATTGACAGAAGTTCATGACATGTGTACGGAAGAGAGAATAATAAGAAAAGGGTTATGACCAGCACGTTCACCGGATTGTTATCATGCTATTTTTATTTTGGGGTGATTTTAAAACAAAAAAATTAAATGATTTTTTCGTGCATCACATTACTCTTTTCTTTTACTATACCCTAACACACACACACACACTATATATATATATATATATATATATATATATATATATATATATATATATGTATTTATATATATATACATATATATAATTTAAATATATATTTTAATATTTTTTAAGTGCATAAAATTTAGTTATCTGACTTAAATTTTCGCACGTAGAAATATTTAAATGAATATTTTAATAATAAAATAATTGCACATAACACGTTCCAAAATAGAATATAAAACAAATAATATTAATAATTATTATTATTATTAATATTATTATTATTGTCGTTATTTATTATTATTATAATAATAATAATAATAATAATAATAATATAAATACAACTTTGTCTCTGTGTGTCTGTGCTTGTGAGTTCGTTCCCTATGAACTTGAAAACGGTTTGTACGATTTTTAAGAAATTTACAACTTAAGTACTTCATATCTCTGGTAGTATCCGTAGGTAGATATTCGATCGGAATATCCCCGCTATATATATATATATATATATATATATATATATATATATATATATATATATAGAGAGAGAGAGAGAGAGAGAGAGAGAGAGAGAGAGAGAGAAAGAGAGAGAGAGGGGGGGCGGGGAAGAGAGATAATCGATAATGGAAATACTTCGATAAGTGAAAGAACACGGGCTTTCGCCAAATTTAAAACGTTACACAGCCTAACATCACAAATCTTTTTAAGAAATTTTATTACCATACAATCCGAAAGGCTCGATGGTTAAATACACCGTAGGTTCTTTAATATGATAGGAATACGCCTGCTATGTCACTTTTAGATAAAAGCAGAATTTAATCATGATACTTTATCTTTTTCATTGTAAACTTAAATTAAACCCATTGTTAACGAACAAGCAGTAAGGCTAGACATGGAAAAATCAACATAAGTTATTTGATATGAGATAGCCGCGTTCGAAATCACTGTTTCTGTTTAAACCAAAAGTGAAGCATGATATTTGATGTTTGCATTTTCAATTTTTATTATTAGATAAAAACTATTTTA
>NC_136515.1:9363559-9403559 GCF_053919585.1 Euprymna scolopes
ACTGTAGCCATTCATGTCCTTTCTTGATGATGTTTATCTCATACGTCATGTATGCAATTAAATTTAACTGAAATTTAACTGAAATTTAATGAAAGTTCACATTTTAGCAACGCAACTGCCCCATCGAAGTGAAACGTGAAAGCCAGAATTACCACAGTGGCTGACACACAGAGCTTCCTTTTGTCCTACCAGGACGCATATATGAAAAGGAAGTGAAAAATCGGCATCAATATCGATCCTTTATCGATCGATAGTCGTCGTCGACTTTTATAGGCCGATTTTAATGCCAATTCCCGAAGTGATCTGGGAAGCCGTTAAGAACTATATGGCCGCAACCTTTATCATGTTTTTTGTTGTCTGTTGGAATATTAATGCGTTGCTTGATGATGGCGTGTGTTTTCCATGTCATTCTTCGTTCATTATCTGCTGCTATTTCTGCTGCTTCTGCTGTTACTGCTGCGGCTGATGGTGATTAAAATGTTATTTCTCTCAGGCTTAGAACCAGACACAATCGCGTTGACACACTGGTTCTCGTCAGATCACCGAAGTTAGGCAACGTTGAGCCTGGCTAGTACCAGATGGATGACCATTACGGAATTCTTGGCATGTATGTGCTTTCCGCTTGTCTCTGCATTTCTTTCCAGTCGTGATGTACATACATTTTACTTGCCACTGGTATGAAAAAATGTCGATTCAGGAGATATTTGGTTGATGATTGAGCACCTCCTGCCACAAAATTATTGCGCGCAGACACTCATTCGTGGGTATCCATACTCTGTCATGACTGAAGGAGCCCCCTCCCTAGAAAGGAGAACGCGAGTAGGAAATAGAAAGAGAGTATGTATACAAATGGATTACGGATGGAAAGAAAATAAAAATGACAAAGAAGAAAAAGAGAAAATATACTACGACTACTACGACTACTACTATAACTAATAAAGTAATTATTACTAGCAAGACCCGTGGAAATTCCACGGTAGTTAAAATCTTTTAAAACACATCAGTAAGAAATTCCTTATTGTTATATTACAAAAATGAACGTATGGAAGCAAGTAGAACAAACAAAGAACTTTAGTTTAAACTTTTATCAATGCGATCGTAACTGATGCTGTTGATATTGTCAGGAAGTGCTGGTGATGATTGAGGCGGTGATAGGGACGTCAATCAGCTGCTTGGAGTGAGAATAATGGTCAGTCAGCAGGTCCTTGGGAGGCAGACTGTGAATTTAAAAAAAAAAAACTGTGTGACATTGTTGACATCGATTTTGTGAAAGCTCTGATGACCCCAAGTTGTTTAATATTTTAGGACATTTTGGATTACACGTGTGAGTAATGAATAGGCTACAGAAAACTGCCATTGCATCTTGATAAAGCTGTTGTAGATTCATAGGACTTCCTGTAAATGTAGATGGTAGAATAACTGGTACACCAGAATAACCATCTTCATTCCTTGCTAAATGATCAATTAAGCCAGAATATTGAGCAGCTCTTGGTTTACTTTGATAGCTTCTAATGAACTTAAATAAGGAACCGTAAACTTTTACATATGCAATAGACTTTTCTATTTATTTTGAATTTTATTCAATGAAGATTTGGAAATTCACAGATATTTTTAAAGTCGAATTATTAATAGAGATTTCAATTAAATAAGATATACTGTAAATCTTTTAATAAGGAATAAATATTTATTTAAACCATAATTATTGAAACAAAATATTTAACTGCATAAAAAACGGTTATGGGGAGAAGGGTTAACTATTTTGAACCTTCACCTAAATAACGATTTAATGAAAAAAATGTTTAAATGTTCTTGTATCTGTTTTATAATTTTTCTTAAATAAGAAAAACTAATAGACTTTGATAGCACTATTGTAAGAATCATGCTGAAAGCCATTCTTAACATGGGGAGGGGTGTTAACTATTCTGAAACTACACTTAACAATGTAAAAAAATAAGGGAAAATATATGTATGAACAATAAATATTTCTTCAGTTAAATAAAATATACTGTAAATCTTTTAATAAGGAATAAATATTTATTTAAACCATAATTATTGAAACAAAGTATTTTACTGCATAAAAAAGACGGTAATGGGAGAAGGGTTAACTATTTTGAACCTTCACCTAAATAGCGATTTAATGAAAAAAAAATGAATGGTCTTGTATCTTTCTTTAATAATTTGTTTTAAAATAAGGAAACAAAATCTTTGATACCGCTATTGTAAGAATCATGCTGAAAGCCATTCTTAATATAGGGAGGGGGGCTAACTATTCCGAGACTTCACCTAACAATGTAATAAAAACAATGGAAAAATTCTTTAGTTAAATAAAATATACTGAAAATCTTTAAATAGGAAATAAATATTTCTTTAAATAAATTAAATCGTAAGTAATGAAACAAAGTGTTTTATTTCATATAAAAAAAAATTGTTGTGTTCATTTTTCATAGTATTATGTCGGTGGGCATTAGAAGATGATGACTGCCTGTAAAAGAAGCAAAATAAAACGAACAAACCATAAGTAATAACTATGTAAACAACGTGAAGTTGTATAAATGTTACAAAATTACTCGATTCGGCATTAAATAACACGAAAAAGGATTGATATGCCGTAAAACAAACGCAAAACAGAACAAGACGTAAAATATGTTTTGACTGTGTTACTCAGTGTATTTGCGAATGGTGACTTTGGTGATTTATTTAATAAAGTTATTCTTGACTTTTGTAACATGTATTTCTAAACATATTTTTTCTTATGTAAGGCTCACTCAAAAGTAAAAAAAAAAAAAATAAAATAACGAACTCGTAACGTTAAATGTAAAAAATATATTTATTACTGAATAAACTAGAATAAGCGTTCCGTACTACAGAAGACATCGTTAAAAATGTAAGTAAAATACTATACTATTCAAACTGTGCAACGGTACCTTCTATGCATAATGGTCTTTAAAATAATCCGGAACCATAAATAGACAGTTCATATATATGTATATTTTTTTTTCGGGAAGTTTCGGGAAATAAAAGGGTTTAATGATTTTTAACTAAGAAAGATTGAACAATAAAGGGAGATAATTCACATTAATTAATGTTTGCGATGATGATGACGCGTTTCATTAATTAATGTTTGCGATGATGATGACGTGACACCGTACGGACAAGCATATTAATATATAGATTATTATGGAAGTCTAAGAAATAAGAGCGGAGATTTCTGAGTTGGTGAATAAAAAAACTTCCACCGTGCGATTCATGAGAGCTGCGCATAACACTATTTTCAGATGAGTCGGACGTACACGAATGAAGCCCCCATTACTAAATAGGCACCGGTTACAAGTCTGTTCGATTTTCCTATCGTCGTCTACAAGTCCAAAGTCTTGATGAGCCATCCCCTTAATTAATCCAATTTCCCAAATTTCTACTACGAACGATAACTGGCATTTTCTCCTTGATCACTGCACACTCATTAACCCTTATCCTCGAGTGGCATACTTGTCTTTATTAGTAGTTACTCCTTTGTAAAAATAAAAACCGCTTGCAGGGACCGTTCGGTAAATCAAAAAATGCGTGTGTACACGGTCCGATTTTTATTTATGTTTTTATCTAAAAAAAATGATTACAGTAAGAATTTTTTAACAAAAATTTTACTTCTAGTGTTACATAACGGAGGGAGAAGAAGAGGATTTGAGTTTGGACACTTTACTTAAGGGATACTGGTACCCTTGTGATGACGTGTCCATTTTACTAATGAAGAGAAGAAGTTTACGACGATGAGAGAGAGAGATATTACAAGTGTTAAGAGACGAGAGAACGGGACCCAAGATCCCTTAAACCGTTTGTCTAGTGGTTAGGACGTTTGTGTATATGTGTTTATATATAGAAGTTCATACCTGGTTCCGCTGCTCTGGGAGAGTCTTCATCTGTGTTGAGCTCTCTTGCCGTTTTCGCCGTAATACACAAGATGAAGACAGATGTTGGGTTTTCAACCTTTTATTCTCCCAGGCATGATCTGCAGATGTCGCCATCGATGGTCTCCACTGTGGGTACCTACCACGTCCCACGTCTGGGGCGCGCAGCTTCCCCCTTACTTAGGAGAGAACCATTTTAGACCTCTGCTCGGCTTGGCATTTTCTGAGAGACTCAACGTTTCACCAACCTTGCCACGTAGCATCACATGACATCCGGTTAGATGAAACGTCCCTTCTGCAACGTGGATTTACTACAAAAATATCTCTCTGACCTCCTTCTACCCTCTCCCTCTCTCTCTCGATCTACTATCTAATAGAGACACAGAGAGAGAAAATAGAGAGAGTATGAAAGAGCCAGAGAGAGAGAGAGAGCAGAGATGCTCTTTAACACTAGTTGCGTTTAGCACAATGCGATTGTATTGTTTGTTTACTGCTTGCCATAGATATGTATACTTATTAATGTTGGAAGAGAAAAGAAACATGGACATTTTCCATCTTTTCAATATTGTTATTGTACCTATTTACAATGCCTCTCCACGGGACAGCGTTAGACATCAAGGCCGTTCTTTAACGTGGAGAAAAGGTACGAAAATAAAAAAAAAATTGTCTCAGTCTTGAAGGACTGTTCCTTCACGAATGAGAACAAGAAATTGTAGTGCAGCATCTGAAGAACAGGTATTTATTTGCTCCCCCACCGAGCAAATATGGCACAAGGCCGATTTTTAATGTGATATGGTCGTCGCTTGCAGTATCTGCCGGAACAGATGGTATTTATTTGCTCCCCCACTGAGCAAATTAGGCACAAGACCGATTTTTAATTTGAAGAGTGAAAGGGAAATGGGAACCAACTCCCCGGTGCATAGGGGAGCTTGATAGTGACAATTGGTATGAAGGGTTGCCCTGCATTGACCAAGGTCTTATATGTGGGATTTCCAGATGATCATTTTCTGAAAATAGCGGTTTCACTCCTAGCCGAAGCCGGCCAGGGGCTTACTTGGCCAAAACGTGGTGAGACGACAACAACTACTGATGGCAGTGATTGCTGAGAATGCAGTTAGGAAATTCGAATTCCTATTCGTCGGGGCTACGACCTGACGAAGGTCAGAGAAATAGTTGGCCGAAACGTCATGAAACAACAACTAATAAAACTGAGAATAATAGTCCGCAATAAATAAAACAATATTATAAAAAATATTAATATTAATAATAATAATAATAATAATAATAGTAATAATAATAATAATATTAATGATAATAATAAGTATGTGTCTAATAACAATAAAACTTATACATAAAAGAAAGAAAACACAATAATACAATACCAATATAAAACACACACAAAAACTATAATAATTAGTAGTAATAATAACACTAAAAAGAAAAAGAAATAAAAAATGTAATTATAATACTAAGAATAAGAACAATCATTTAATAATAGTAATAATAATAATAATAATAATAATAATAATAATAATAATAATAATAATAAAAATAATAATAATAAACAATGATAATATTCAGAAAAAGGGCAAGGAGAAAGATGAGATCAGGACGTATTCTTTTTTTATAATCATAAATATGTTTGAATGCACAAAGAAACCAGCGTAAGGCTCTAATACTAACACACTACACATAAGTCGCAAGAAAATTAATACAAAAACAACACGTATGTGAACAAACTGAAAATGCGTGCCTCGGATGATGCTACAAAAATAATCATTACACATCTAAAAGAAATCAAAGGACGAAGAGAACGAGAGAAATAACCAGACGCACCATTGACCATTGAGGAGACTTATTTCAATGCAAATGCCAGAAACCACCGATGGCCTTTACGAAATATAATTGAAAAAGCATTTGTTTAAATAACGCAAAATTAACTTGCAATCATTATCAAAAGGTGTTGAGAGTGTTGACTGCTGAAAATTTAAGGAAACCCCTGCAGAGGCAAAACATGAAACGTTACATGGAACCAAGAACATTGAAGCCTATAAGTTTTCTAATTCTACGCCCATCCCTCCAATACCACACCATTTCTCCGATCACAAAAAAGAGTGAAACTGAATAGCCAAGGATAGTCAAAAGGGGGAAGAAAAGAACGTCGAGAGGGCACATACCAGAACTATGCTGAATAAAGGCGGAGAAAACTGGGACTTTGCCACTCCAATTCTACTGAAGATTTATAGCCGCTGCAAACTAGAAAGCAACGCCAAGCAGCTGTTGCGATAATGCAAATTTATTTTTAAATGTTTTCAAAGAAGAGTACTTGAAACCGGTGGGGACGTGTTGTAAATAAGCGTCCAGGGAACACCACCGGCTGTTTTCAAGGAGAGATACTTGATTACCAATGTGAAAGCTCCTTGTGAGCTAATAATGATATAAAACATTTGACATGCTTAGGAATCAGACACAACATCACCTTACTCCAGAAGTCAATTCTGCTTTACCCAGGAAACATCCTACGCCAACACAATGAAGTTACTCGAATAATAATAATAATAATAATAATAATAATAACAAAACAGTAAGAATAAGAATAGTAATAACAATAGTAACATTAATAATAATGACAATAATGATATTAGTAATAGTAATATAAATAATAATATTAATAATAATTATCAGAATAGTGATAGTAATAATAATATTAATAGTCATAATAATAGTAGGAATAATACTAATAATAATGGTAATAATAATAATAATAATAATAATAGCAATAATAATAGTAATTATCATAGTAATAATAATAGTAACAGTAATTATAGTACTAACAACAATAATAGCATTAATAACAGTAATAATAATAGTATTACTATTAATAATAATGATAATAATAATAGTAATACTAATAATAATAATAATAACAGTAATAATAATAGTAATAATAATAGTAATAATAATAGTACTAATAATAGTAATAGTAATAGTAATAATAATAGTAATAGTAATAGTAATAATAATAATAAATATGAAAATATAAATAACAAACTAATTAGACTATCAACATGTAATTAATTCGAGGTGGTCTCCATTGCAATTTGAATATTTTGGATGATACTGAAAAGCCGCGCTCATGGATTTATCTGTTTGACGAGACAACTTATTTGACAATTTTGCAAAATGACTTGCCTGTTAGCAACTGCGAAACTATTAAGATGCACGTTGAATTTCTAAAATCAAAAGAATCGACCTGATGCTCCTCGTAAAAAAACACACTCTAAACATAATAATTAATTATTTTTTACAGTTATGCAACAAGATTATAAGCGAGAAATTACAGTATAGGAAATTTCGTATACACTCAAATCAGAATTTATCACAGTAGAAATATATACATGAGATGTTATTTTTCTGAGGAGACATATAGACAAGAGTCCGCCATACAAGACAAATAGTATGCCCCTAGGTTTTAATTTGAAACTGACGGTACCGATGGTGTTCTCATTTTCCCACACACAATACTCACACACACACACACACACACACACACACATATATATATATATATATATATATATATATATATATATATATGTGTGTGTGTGTCTGTGTGTGTAATATTTTTATTTATATAGACAAATATTACATGCTTGCTTCACTGAACATGCTAATGTTTCCGAACGATTGGTTTATTAAAAACCAAAGGCTCTTCGTCCGGCCAAATAAATAAAAGTCATCCGCTATTCATCATTGCTGATCTTAAAAATTTGCAGACTGATACATACTGTACATTTATGTCCAATTGTAAAAAATAATCCGACATAAATGTACTTTATCAGTCTGTATATGTTTGGGGATAGCTTTTTTGTCGGAATGTCTCCGATAATTATCGAAATCGATAATCAAATAAACTTTCTTGATGAAGGGTGAATCAGATATAATAATTATTAAAATAGTGTAATAAAATTTAACGCTTCAACCGACTCACAAATTCATATGCATGCACGTCCGAGTGTAAAGCCACCAACCTCTGATTTTTTTTGACACTTTATAAATGAAATCAGTGCATACGCTTTTCATAATAATAAAGAAAGATGTTTGGATACACAAAGAAGATGAGAGTCAAACAAACCGCATTTTCAGGAAACTATAAACAAAAGTTTTAAAAGTTGCAATAATATGGCCCCCCCTCCCTGTGTTTTGAGGGGTAAATAGTTTTTCCGGATATTTCTTAAACAAAATTTTTGGCTTTAGATAGTATTAGGATTTTCTTTAGATTTTTACATCCTATTATTGGTTTCGTATGAAACGGTTTCTTACAAAAAAAGCATACTTTTATCCGACTTGGTTTTTCCAACCCTCATAAACTTATCTTGAAGATTCCTAGGTCGTTGAAATTATTTCTCGAACTGTTTTAATATCTAGCTTATTCGAAAATGTATTCCAAAATAAAGGTAGTATGTGAGCTTAACACATGTCTAAACTGATTATCACATCCAACATCGGGAGGGAATATTTTCACTATCATAAATTATATACCCGACTTTTAACAGAAACCGTGAGTGAAAAAAACCCGAACAGTAATTCTGAGAAGATTGATCATAGACAGAACGGGCACAAACTCACGGCAAGGGAACGGACAGTCTTGAAGTAAACATCCGTAATCAGTGAGATATCAATAGTTAACACTGTTATGATAACCCAAAATGATTTGCATGTTGCGTATGAGATCTAGATATAATTATGTTCAGTTAGAATCCAGTAATCTCTACTTGTTATTCCCAGTAAGCAATCACTGATAATATTTCTGTGAAATCCTTCTGAGTAAAATAAAAATGTTAAGAGTAATTATAATATATTGGTGCCAACAACAACAACAATAATAATAATAATAATAATAATAATAATAATAATAAAAATAATAATAATAATAATAATAATAATAATAATAATAATAATAATAATAATAATAATAATAATTTTGATTTCGTTTATCATCGTTTCCCTGGAACGGGATGGAATATATTTCCACAGAATTTTCAACAATTCCGGCTCCAAACCAGGAGCTTCAAAGATCAAGAGTTTTCCTAAGGGTGCTGGTGCTACCTACAATAGCATAAATAGGAAGGCCGCCTAAAGCATCGGGAATGCGTAGTTTTTTCACTTCTCCTTCCAGATGATTTGATACTACTCCTAGCGTACCTACTACGATCGGGATTATTTGTGTTTTAACCCTGCGTATACGCCTTATCTTCAAGGCCAATGGAGGATAATTGATCCACCTCTGGTTCTCCTTCTCTCTCACATTCCTGGGTCAGGATACTGAAAACTCTATAATCTACGAGTTTGTTCAGACCTTGTCAATAACGACCAAATCCGGACGATTATATTCCAATTGCTTGGTCGTTATGACACTTCTGCCCAATCATACTTCTACATTTCCATCCTCACTTGTTCTCATTCTTCAAGCACCCCCTCAAATCACTTTCCAGCACACTTAATCCAACCTACTTACCTCTATCCCAATATATCTGGAGTTCTATGCGATCGTGTTTTTGCGGTACTCTCTCTCTCTCTCTTTCTCTCTCTCTCTTTCTCTGGGCTTATTCACTACACCATGCTGCAAGGTGCGCAATTGACTCTGAGGTCTTATCCCAAATCAAGCATTTTCCTAGAACCACTTTTTGAATAATCAGCACCTAATGCCTGCTCTATTGCTTCACAAACAAAAGCCTCAGATACCCATTTCAAAGCCATTGCCATGATCTTTCATCAGCCACTTCTATATCCTGTAAGAACTTTCCATGCCTTTTCTTCCTAGCCAGTATCTCGGCCCTTTCTCTATCCATATATTTCACATAATTAGCCTAGATCTCACATACCTCCACTCCATTGGCCAAAACCTTAAACATCCACTCCTCACTTATAACCACATGCTCTTTCAAAGGCATCTCCTCAGTTCTAACACAATCTTGTGCATTTTTCAATCCTCTCCCATCGTCTTTCCTCTTTTTATACAGCCTCGTTACGCTACTTCGAATGTTGAATATACCAAGCATTGCAAAAACTTTTCTTGTTTTGATATTCATGACATGCAACTCCTTGTCAGACCATTCTAAAATTCCCGCACTAGATCTCAAAACATTGGCTGTCCATGTATTCATCGTTTTCATTAGGTTACCTCCATACAATTTCGACTTCACAATTAGTTTCACTCTTCTAAGATCCTCCTTCCTGACCTTCTCCTTCATGTCTCTGTTCATGATGCCTACACACTCCCATACTCTCAAATACTTATACTCTGTGTCTTCTATTTCGTTCATGATTTCTCCATTTGGCAGCACTATTCAATCCGAATGAACATCTACTCCCCTTTTCATCACGAGTACTGCACATTTACTACTCCCAAATTATTTCCTGATGCCTCAGATTATGCCCCTACGAGCTTAACCAGTCTCCCCATTTCTTTTTCATTTCTACCGATTATCTTCAAATCATCCATAAAGAGTAGATGGTTGAGGCGTCTTCCGAGAGATCCCAAATAATACTCCAGTTTTTCAATCTTCAAGGGTGCTCAGTGGCATAATTATAATTACAAAACAAAGTGATGTTAACGATTGGCCTTGGAATATTCCAGGTTTAATGCCAAACTGTCCCAGCACCTCTCTGTTTGCTGTCAGCACCGTTTTCGTTTGAGACCTACTTCTCTCCAAAAGCCCTACCACGTGCCTAGCAACCTTCATCCTCAATAGTGTTTCACGGATCCATGAATGAGGAACCATGCCGTAAGGCTTTCTGTAATCAATCCATGCTGCACTCAGATTCCTCTTCTTCCTCTTTGTATCCTGCATTACTGATTCATCAATCAGTAATTGCTCCATTCCGACATCCTTTCTGTTCATCAGAGGAAAACACCATTACTCACAAGATGTCAGTGAATTTTTTCCGCAAATATTCAAGTTAACAGGTTCCACATTAGTGGTAGATATGTACTTGCCGTATCATTACTGGCATCTGTTGCCTTTGCAGGATCTTTCCAAATTAGTGTCGTCCTTCCCTTAACAAGCTAATTAGAGGTCACCCGATGCTACGACCCTTGACAAGGCAGCCGCTATAAGTGTATAAAGGCATTGGAACTGTTTGAACCAGAATCCCATCACTCCATGTGGGCCAGTTGCTTCCAGTTTACCATCCTTTGTATGCCAGCCTTCATGTCATCAATGGTTATCTTAACGTTCTTCATCTGCTGCATTCCTGATAGCCTTTCTCTGACCTCTCCTTACCAGCTAGCCTTCTTGTTATCGGCCTTCGATAGACCAAATCCCACTCCAGAACTTCGTGACATCTTTTGCATTTTGAGTGTTGTTATTTCCCACCTGTTTACTACCATTTAATTCCTTATACAAATGAAACTGATTCTTCCGGAAAAGGTTCTTCTGCCGGAACGCAACACTTTTTTCCAACAAAGTTCCTAATTTACATACCACCAGCATGGACCTTCTCTTTCAACATTGTTAGAACGTTCATCGTTCCCTTTTCCGGCAATCTGTACCTCCTTTCAAGCTCGTCCTTGGCTTTCTGTCCTAGTTTAACTCCTTTTCTTATTTCTTCGATTCTACCAATGTCTTTCCGCCACCATTTATTACCTTTTTCAAGCCACCTCTGCCAGTATAGCCTTCTATCCTTCATTTATCTCTTTTTCCTCTGTATTAAGCCAATACGATTCACAACAGCAATCTCTTCCCTAACAATCACATGAAGTAGGTTGTTATTTTTTTATTTGTTTTAACTGTGATACCAAACTCGCGACACTCCTTGCTCCTCCTCCTCTCGATTTCCACGCTTCCTTCACCTTTTGGATATATCCACAAGATTTGGTACTCCCACTTCTTACAAAGTGTTCCCACAGTACTCTTCTTTCCTCTTCTGTCCATGGTTTTTTTGACAATTCCTGTTTCAAGTCCCTTCGTGTCTTGGGACCCTCTCTACCAATTCTCACTGCCCCTATATCCAGCCACATCCTTAGAATTTCGAACAGTTGTTGTATGATGACGACAGGACCCACCATGTTGACTAGTGGGACAGCTGCCGTACTTGAGACCTTCGCACAATGTTTCAGCCTCATTCACGTCGTTATTTTCAATATTTTGATTTGATATTCTCCCATAAATGGGGTTAGTGCATTTTAGGTCACACCGCCACCGATAGTTTTATTGAGACATCATCTATAGGAGGGTCTCCACAAAGGTTAAAGACCCCCTCCCGATATTTCTTCTCATCCATCACAACTATAACTACTACGACCACCACCACCAACTACAACAGAAATAAAACTACAATAATAATAGTAACATAATATCGGTAGTAATAATAATAGTAGTAATAACAATAACAATAACAGTTAACATACTACTGCTACATCTACAACTAGTTATAATAATAATAATAATAATAATAATAATAATAATAATAATAATAAATTATTGGGAATGATTTTCCCTTCCCTCTCTCTCCCTTTTCTCCCTTTTTTTATAACAACTTATGAATTAATTAGTTAAAAAAAAAATTATAGTCCATAGTTAACATATTTATGAGTAAATAAAATAAACAGATCGATCACATACGAAAAACTTGTCCGGAGTGTCGCTTTTTCTGCCTTTTCGTATTAATTCAAACATTGTAATTGTTCTAAACATTAGGTACCCCCCCCCCTGAGGACCATGGCGGTGACAGTACACACATTTAAAAATATTTATTTATTAGTGAGTAAATAGAATACACAAATCCTTCACATAAAAAAAAACTTGTCCGCAGAGTCGGTTTTCTTCTTTTTGTAATTAATTAATTAAGTTTCTTGTGTTTGGTAACTAATTGATTAATTAATTAATAAATAATAATAATAATAATAATAATAATAATAATAATAATAATAATAATACGTTAACGTTGCAAACAATAATAAAAAAATAATGAGCACAACAATAATATCAAATGAATAAAAGTAATAATATAATAATGTAAAATAATAGTAATAATATTAACAATAATAATATAAAAATAATATTAATAATAATATTAATAATAATACATAATAATTATACCACTACTACTACTAATAATAATAATATTAATAATAATTATAATTTTCTACTAGTAATACGTATGTAGAACGTGTTTTAATATTTTACTGATAAAAACTTTTTTTTTATCTGAGTAATAAAATAATCTGTGCATTTAATTAGAGACCTGCATCGTTTGTCTTCTAACCACTATTAAAATTCCAATTTCTGTATTTTATTTCTAAAAAAAAATGTGTTAATAATAATAATAATAATAATAATAATAATAATAATAATCATATGATTATTATTATTATTATTAATAATAATAATAATAATAATAATAATAATAATAAAAATAATGGTAGGTTGTTGCGATAACGCAAACTTATAAGCCAATGTTATCGAAAGGGGTGAAGAATGCTGGAAATCTGAATGGAGTGTTGACACTCAGATTCCAGGGAACGCCACAGGTTTTCAGTAGGAGATCTTTAATAAACTGTGTGAAAACTTCCTTGTGAGCCAATAACAACAACAATAATAATAATAATAATAATAATAATAATAATAATAATAATAATAATAATAATAATGATAATAATAATGATAATAATAATAACAATGATGATAATAATAACAATGATGATGATAACCAAAGGAGAAGCAGGATAGGTTAGGATGAATAGGAGGAGAACATCCAATTAGCGTTGTCTACCCCTTCCATCCCCTCCAATTGAAAGGTAACCTCCTCTCACAGTAGTTGAAAAACGTCAAGAGTAGGGAAGTAATGAGTACGGAGAATACTAACCGGACCTCAACCGGATGAGTTAGAAGAACCCTCGGACCATAGGAGATTTATTTTCCCCGCGAATTCCAGTAAAGACGAATATTCATAAGCAAAGAAAAGTCAATGGCAAGCGGTTATTCTGATAACGCGCCGTCATTTGAAATGAGTATCATAAGTGACTAATGACTGACTATGATACGTGAAATTACGACTTTTTTACGAGTAATGGCATAATGATAATAATAGGAGTAGGAGGAAAAAGAGGAGTAGGAGGAAAATAAATTATCAATCTCCATCCCTTATAAATTAAAGAAAACATCCTTATCTTACAGTAGTTGTACAATGTCAAGGAGTATCAAAGTTCCGAAGAAGGAGATTAATAACAGGACCTCCACTGAATATGTTGGACTAATCAATGGTAAACAGTTGTTCCGATAACGCAAACGTCATTTGAAATTGTTATTGAAACACTGGTTGTTACTAAACCTTGAGGAAACTGGGTGTTACCCAGGTTCTAAGCAAACGCTCAAGTTATCAAAAGAGATTAATATCTGATTTTGATCCGTATGATATCGCCTTGTGAGGACAGATAATTTCTAAAATAGAAGAAAAAAGAAGAAAACGAAAACGATGTGTTTCTTTTCTTCTTCGGAACAAAGAAAGTTCAACTGGTGTAAACGCAGGAACGTGGGATCATTGAGTTGAATAAAAACGCTCTGTTTATTTACGCTTCGTACACTGAAAGACACGTTCAGACGAATGTTTTCTTTTTCCATCTCTTTCATAACACGGTTTTGTATCGTTACTGCCTCATCTTGTCCATTGAATAAATTTAACAGGCTTCGTTTTTATTCATCAAGCAAGCCAATGCGTCCCGCTTTCTCTTGTTTGCGAAGCAATAGTTACATAGCGCTAAAAAGGGATTATTCCCGGCTACAGGGAAATAACCTCCATTATCAAAGTGCGATGTTACCGAACATACACGGGAGTATTGGTTAAACTTAGAGCCGTACACGTTCAATGTGGATTCACCTGTTTCTATTAGAAAAAGATTACATAAAATCGACCAGCCGACAGCGTCAAGATATCTTAACGTAAAAAAATGTAATTGCAAATTGGAGAAATTATGAATTAGTTTCTGCGTAAATAATATTATCGTATTTAAGAGTATATTTGGACGTGCTTGTATATATATATATATATATATATATATATATATATATATATATATATATATATATATATATATATATTTACATGCAAGCATATATACATATGTATATATATATTAAAATAATATAAAATAAGAGAATGGTGCTTATATATATATATATATATATATACATACATATTTATATATATATATGTGTATGAATATGTATATTTATATGTATATATATACTTATATTAAAAATAGTATAAAATAAGAGAAGTAATGATGCTTATAAATATATATATATATATATACATACATATTTATATATATATATATATATATGTATGTAATTGTATATGTATATATATATATACTTATATTAAAAATAATATAAAATAAGAGAAATAATGATGATTATATGTATGTATAATTATGTATATATATATATATATTAATAATACTAATATATAATAGAAGTAATGACGCTTATATATATATATATAAGCGTCATTACTTCTATTATATATATATATATATATATATATATATATATATATATATATATATGTTTGTGTGTATATATTGTTTTTAAAATATAAGTATCCACTGACACTTGTTTCGTCGTCTACGACAAATCAGAGTTGCTGTATATATATATATATATATATGTATATATATATATATGTGTATATATATGCACACACATATATATATATTTATATATGTATATGTGTACAGATATGCATATATATATATATATATATATATATATATATATATATATTCCAGCAGTTATAAAATATGTTTAGAAACATTTTGAAAAAGAGTTAAAAACATATTTAATCTGAAAAGGAAACACTTGATAAGTGGAAGTTCTTAATCCGCGGAGTTTCGATGAAATACTTTCCTTCTCATCAGAGGGTAGGAATTAGCAAAATGCGGGATCGGATTTTGCAAACAAATATATTTGATGAAACAACAAGTAAGTCAAACATCTTACTTGATACCCAAAAAAGTGAAGCCGAGGGAATATGGTGAAGAAAAAGGTGATTACACGTTAATGGATAGTCTGTTGGAAGATAAGTAATACAATGACGGTAAAATCCAAAAATATAACTTCCAGAAAAAATATTACCGTTTCATCTGTTTAGTTACACATGAATGAGTAATTCCTCAGACTTGAACATACTTTTTTTCAAGTCTGACGAAGTTATTGGATCGCTGATACGATTCGGTAACAGAAACATGTGTAACTAAACAAACAAAACGGTAATAAAATAAAAATATATATTTGCTCTGCAATAGTATTGAGCACCTTCTACAATTTTTTTTACGATTTGACAGTTTTGCGATATATATATATACATATATATATATTATTTTTTATTATTTTTAAAGTGCAATTATATATATACATATATATATATATATAAGTAAATTTGGTTCGTTAAACGTGAATAAAACCATTTTTCTACGTTTCAAATTTATTTGAAATTTTCAGACACCCCATCTAGTCGCTCCCTTAGTCCCCCACCTCACCCCGCACGTAACATATTTTATTTACTGACGTTGCCGTAACTAAACGATAATTTGTCACATTTACAAACATTTATTTATTTATTTATTTTGAAAAAAGTTTTACTTTTTATGAATATTAATAGAAAAATGGGTACTCACGCAGAGAATTATCTATGCTGAAATAATAACGTTATTTTTTAAAAAGCCATTCTTAACATTGGGAGGGTGTTTTGTACCTATTCTGTACTTTAACCTAGCAATTGAATAAAAAAAACATATTATAAAAGTTAAATTAAACGTGGAAATATGATTTTAAAAATAGCGCGGATTACTCTCTGAATTAGCACCGAAAAATGTTACTACACATTTATTAATAATTTCTCACTTTTACAAACATTTGATTTTAAATTTCTTTTTAAATGAAGACGTCTATCGACTTTTTTTTTTAAATAACCTCCCAAATGGTATTTATTCCGAAATCCGTTGTTAACATGGAGAGGTTGAGGGTGTTTATTCTGAAAGCCGTTCTATACATTCGGTGGACCTAATGTAAAAAAAAAATTAATTAAAAAAAAAAAACTAAATCATTTACTGATAACTTCTCACTTTTACAAATATGTTTTTTAATTTACATGCGCGGATGAACAAATTGTTGAATAGTGCGAAAACAAAACGTTTTTGTAATAAACTGCGGGATAATTTTTTGGGTAAATATTAACATTTAGGTCCGCCTAGACAATTTTATTTTTTAAATGACGACTTTTATTGATAAATAAATTTACTTCTTCGCAACTTTCATTGATAAATAAATCTACTTCTTTGCCACGGGCACTGAACCCCTCCTTTTTTTTAAATAGTATTTTCGGGTGGGTATGCTGACAACAAATATCAGTTAAATTTTGCAAATAGCCCCCCGCCACAAGTGGTGTTTATTCCGGAAGCTGTTCTTAAGATGAGGAGGTTGGGGGGGGTGATTATAAGGGAGAACTAATCTAAATAATAAACAAAACAAAAAAAGCAAGTTTTTTATGCGCACATAAGCAACCATTTTATATTAACTTTTTTTTTTTACTTTTTAATTTAAAAATTAATGAATTTCAATGAATAGAATAATAAATCATTTATCATTAATATGTGTTTTTGGTTTTGTGTTGAATGAAACTTTTTTTTTTCCTTACAACAATAATAAACCAATTAAAATCTTCCGGCATGCATTTAAGGGTTACGAAATTATCAATAAATCGTTTATTAAGCCAACGTCAGTAAATAAAAAAAATGTTACGTGCACATGCATAAGCCTTGACTAGGTGAGGGGGGGCTAAGGGAGCGACCATTAAATAATTATGCTGGTCGCCATGGAACTTAACGCCCAAGAAGTACCTAAAGTGGAACTTATGCACTTATGTTGTGCTATTTTGTAAGATAGTATTTTCATGTTAAATTCAAATTTTACAATGTGTTTTCTTTTATTAATTTGGTAAGTGAAAGTAGAGATAACCCGGTATGTTTCTAATGTGAGGAAAATCTACCCCCCCAAACAAAGGGGTACTCTGGATAATAACAAAACATTAAAATTGCCTCAGGCTGGAAATATTTCTTCTCTACTGAACGAGGAAACAAACGGTAAAGTGTAGTTCACCTTCTGTTTCTCTCCCCCTCTCTCTTCCTCTCTTAATATACCTCTCTATCAATCTCTCCCTTTCCCTCTCTCAATCTATCTTTCTCTCTATATCACCCACTCCATCTCTCTTTGAGCCCCTTTCTCTCTCTAACTCCCTCTATCTCTCTCCTTTCCTTTGTCTCATCCCTCTCTGTTTCTAACTCTCCCCCTCTCTCTGTTTATCTATCAATATCTTTATCTCTCCATCTCCTTCTCTTTCTCTATTTTCCTCTCACTTTCTGTTTTCTATCTGTATATCTTCCTCTCTATCTGTCCATATCAAATCCCTCATCCTATTTTAGTCTCCTAAATTTATTACAGTGAATAAGGCATTGTCAAAACATGGATAAATCCTATTTTAGCCACCTAATTTACTGACTGTGCGCATGGAAGTTATTTGGAAATTACTGCTACCTTGAACAGCACCAGACGTAACTGGTAAAACCTTTCTAATTAAATTCATTTTGGCAGATATTTGGTAACAAAATGACATAGCCTTAGCCTTTGTAGCATGAGGAATACCCGCGACCTTTCTGCCAAGTAGAAGAATTATTTATTCTACTTTAAAACATTTAATGTTTCAAAATTCTCATGTTCAACATCACCAAATCATCTAATATGGGGGGGGGAATTGCAGAAATGCAAACTTATTGTTTAGTATGAATGCACTATGGTAGGCACATAATCACTTGAGGCTCTTGGTCGATCCTTGCAAGATTAGCGTGGAAATGTCAGACCATTTGGGAATGCAGTAATATTGCTTGCAGGAGATTTCAGATCAATGTTACCTGTTATTCTTCAATCAATACCAGCAGATGAAATAAATGCTTGCCTCAAATACTCTACTTTTTTGTTCCATGTGAAGACATAAAACTTAAATCAAAATATGCATATCCAGTTGCAGACTGTTCGATCCGCACAAAAACTTTTGCATCACTTGTGGGAAATTGGGTACGAAAATCAGCCAGCTGATCAGAGTTAAGGGCAAAATTCTTTGAGTTTCAACTTCTGTAATTTCTGTAATTTTATTTCATCAAAAGAATAGTTAGTTTAAAAGGTGTGCGCTGATATTCAAATTATAAGAATTCCATTTGACTGAGTGAATGAGCTATTCTTGCAGGTCAATACAAAGATGCCCATGAACTTAACGCTATTATTCAATGTAAAATTCCAAGTGAGGTAGTCAAATACAAATTCATCGACACTGTTGTGAAAGCAGATAAAGTGGTTAATTATCCAACAGCTATATTTGCCAGGGATGCCACAACATGTATTGCAATTAAAATTTGGTGTACTAATTATCATGTTGTGAAATATAAACCAATCCTAGCTTTGCAATCGCACATAGCTTGCTGTAAAAAATTAACAAACAATATCATAGAAACAACAATCTTAACAGGACCTTTCACAGATGAATATATCTTCATTCCATGCATTCCTATGCTTCCACCGGATACATCATTTCACTTTAGGAAATTGTACTTTCCAATTTTATTGTAATTTGCAATAACAATCAACAAAGCAAAGGGAACACTCTTTACAATTGCGGGCCTTACAGTTACACACTGATTGTTTTTTCACATGGACAATTTTTGTTACGTATTCAAGAGTCACCAAACCGGAAAATCTCTATATAAGCTAAGAAAATGGAACAACAAAAACTGTGTACCCCTGCAAAATGGAAAATTAAACCTGTAAGAAACATGTTTTTCTCATTTGGGAACTTTTTCCATTGTGCCAATTTGACCCACAGAAACGCGTGGCAGGGTACAGCTAGTATATATATATATATATATATATATATATATATATATATATATATATATATATATATATATATATATATATATATATATATATATATATAACCACTCATCACGTTTGTGTATTTTTCGAGGACGACCTGATCAGGCAAAAGAGAGGGTTGATTTTTGGGAATTCAACTGTTTGGATGTTGTTCTATATCGCAATCCATTTAAATGAAGGCTTACAATTCATTTTCTGAGCTTCTCTTGATTCGGAAAGAGAAGATTGATTAATGCAGCGTATGTCATTAAAGGACCGTAAAAAGTCTTGCACAGAAATTAAAACAGTTATGAACAGTACCTCATGTGTCTGTTTCTAGACGACTGCAAGAAATAGAGCTGTTTAATCGAACCCAATGAAAGAAACTACTTGTTGGTTCGAAGAATAAGAAAAATAGATTAGTTTGCAAACAGGTATATAATTTGGACATATGAAAGTGGGGCAAAAATATTTTTCAGTGATCAAATCAAGTTTTATTTATTTGGAAATGATAGAAAAATAATGTAAAGGGATGTATTGTTAAAAGATTAAGTGCAAAGTGTACTATGAAAACTGTTAAGTTTGGGGGCAGGATGGTATTTGGAATGTTTCTAGCCAAGATATAACGCCTCTTGTCCGGTTACAAACTTGTGTAATGGCGACGATATATGAAAACATACTTCAATATCATTTTGTGCCAATCATACAGAATTCAGGTTTCGATAGGAAACCTTTATTCGAGATAATGCCTCATGTCACAATGGAAAGGTGCAAATGAGTTACCTTAGCGAGCCAGATTTCGAAATTATTGATTGGCAACCGCAAACTTCTGACTTAAATCCAATGAAACATCTTTGGAAGGCGTTAGGAGTGAAAGTCATTGAAAGAAATCCCACTAATACAGAGGATTTGGGGTAAAGCTTCAAGAAAAATGGTCTGAAATTAGTATTGAGGATTGTCAAGTACTGATTCGTTCTTATAGTCGAAAATGTGCATTAGTCATTAAGAGCAAGGGTTCATTTACTAAATATTGATTGTACATGTATTTTTATTGTTTTTTGACTGTTTACATTGTTTTTCTTAATTTTGTCCCTTACTTTTGGACGTTTGATCGACACCGAAGACGCCGACCTCTATAAAGAAAAAGTTCCAAATCTCCTCTCATCTATTCTATATTCTAATATCGATCACTTATTCAGCAATATAATCGATCACTTATTCAGCAATATAATCGATCACTGATTCAGCAATATATATTATCGCATTATTTTCTGAATAAGATAATTATGCTACTTCGGCGTTTTTTAGCTTAGGCTTCAAGATAAATAAAATTAATACATTCAAATATCATTTTTACACGCCAGCTCAGCTCGCTTCCGATTTCGCGTTTTACTTGAAAAATATTTTCTAAATCTTTCATTTTCGACTAACGTCGTGTGCCTTTGTTCTATAAATTCATGAAAAAGTTTATGGTAAAGTAAAAGTGATCTATTGAATGATTTCTAAAATGAATTTACATACAATTATCAGACGAGTCTCGCTTACTACCAGCTATCCTGCTTACTTGAAAAATATTTTCTTTTTTATTCCCGAGCAATGTCGAGTACCTGTCTTAATACTTTGGTAAAATTAAAGGGAGAATATCTTCTATAGGACTGTAAGGATTTTATTTGTTGTCCTATATTTTAGCATGCAAACATGTAAAACGGTTCCTTTCCTCCAGCATTTTACAAATCTGTTTCCTTCGTTATACAAAAACAAACGGTTATTATCAATACCGTCTCTTTTCTTGCATATACACTTCAGAAAAATAAAAAACTCTTTGCTCAGATAGAAAAAGTGCATGATAATATAAGGCTGCAAGAAGAAAAATTTCATAGAAGACTCAACATGGTGTTTGTTCCGTTTTTGGTCATATTTTACTTGAAAAATATTTTCTAAATATTTACATTGTTTTTCTCAATTTAGTTCTCGTTCTATCTCGCTCTTTCGCGCTGTTTTTAATTTTGTGCATTGTGCGGATAGTTTATATTCTAAAATCGTAAACAGCCGGCCAGTTTTGTTTTGTGTTTTTTTTTAATTTTGGAAGCGAAGTTTTCTTAATGAGTTTTACTGATAAAAACAAAATGGAAGTAATTCATTTCCCATGAATAAATGTTTGCAACGATGCCATCTTTTGCGACACTGTACGTACGAGCAAGTAAATTAATATTTAGATTATTATATTTCATTAAAAGAATTCGGAAACCATTTTTTTTAACCATAATACGTTTATTATCTGAACGCATTTAAAGAATATTTAATTAAGATATTTATCCGGTTATGGTTGATAGGACTCGAACGATGTACACTGGTAATTAAATAAACCTTTACAGTAAGAAATGCCACGAAAATTATCAAGCTTTTCATGAAGATTCCTGGTTTCAACAATTAACGTTCTTTGATGAGTTGGGATGGCTTGTTTGTTTTACGACATATCGACCGTTTTTAAGCTATTTAATGCCGATCCAAGTGAGTTTGTTAAATAATTTTAATAGAATTTTTTTTCAAGCCATTTTTTGTTTAACCCATAGTTGGGACCCTTACAGGTACTACCACTCCGGGCCATAATGGATTTTGGTGCAATGGCAATTAAAGAATGGATCCACACTCCGCAAAGCCCGTAACTGGGGCCTCATCATCGGATATAGTTTAAGGTCATATCCAGGACTAGGACTTATATGAAAGCAGTAGCTCGAACCATGCAAACAAAACAAAATATCAATTTGTTTTTTTTATTCTGTTCGTGTATTTATGTCAGATCTTGGATCAGCAAATCAACATCATTGACGGTTTCCACACGAACTGCCTTGACGTCATTTAGCTTCATCAGACCACGCAGCTTTATCAGTTTTCCTTTCTGTGTTTGTTATTTTATTTTATTATGTTATTTTTTTGTGTGCTTGCAACCACTTTTTTCTCGGCGCTCGGCCGATTAACTCGTGTTTATTCGAGAGAAAAATGTCGGGCCCAAGCCACCTTCAAATTGACAATCAGCATAACGATTTTATTGCAATTTGCGTTGGACAGAAGGGTCTAATTTCAAATCTCAGGAGTGTAATATGGTCTCTGTTAAAATATATAAATAAGAACATTCACATTATGTGCGTCTATTGAGAAATGCTCCTATGAAACTGTATAAAGATATATATATATATATATATATATATATATATATATATATATATATATATTCGCGCATATTTTATTGAAGACGATCTTTGTTCTTTTTATGATCTTTCTTTCGACTTTTTCTTGTTTTCGTACGAGCATTTTTGTTGTGGGATCCAAAATTCTTATAAAGTCCCCTAGTTTACCGAACGTTTTCGGTCTCGATTGACCATCGTCAGGGTTGTTCTTCCCGTGCATCCTACTTATTGATTGATTTGTTCTCTGAAATCACCATAAAAATATTATAAAAAGATACATAAAAATAAAAAAAATCCTAAGAACAATATAAAAACCAATAATATATTATAAAAAATACCTAACGAAAAACCTAGTAGTAAAGACTAATAATAACGATACAACCGATAAAATGAGTATGGTCAATGCAGTTTATTATTTTAAATGCCCCCTCGAGGATTGCTACTCGAAACATATGACCTATATTGGCCATACACGCACTACAATGAGAAAACGTCTCACAGGACATCAGAACCCCTCCAGTGCTATTTGCAAACACCTCGAACAAGAACATAACATAATAAACACCACCTCCAAACAATACAAAGAACTTTTAAAAACTAACTTATCTAGACATATTTTATTTAATTTTTTCCGTTTATATCTCGTATACTATTTTTTATTAAATTTTGCATATTTAGTTTTGAAATTTTACTTTAAACATTTTCCTCCCACCATTTTACCATTATTCATCAACTAACCTGTGTGCCCGGCGTTGCCCGGGTGTTTTAAAAGAAAAAAAACTTTGGCAGGGAGGTAAGCTCGAATGCGACGCCTTGGCCCGAAGGTGAAACATAGATTCTGTACCAACCTGACCTCTTACCGCTCGGCCACGACGGGAGACGAACTGATAACCGTTTTTATTTAATGATTACAATTTTAAGTGAGAGGCTGCAACTAGTTTTTCCAAGATGTTGGGGAAAACAGCTCCCCATAAAAAGGATAGTGTCCAAATGAATAGCAATTATCTAAATAAAGCATTGATCAACTATTCTTGTTTTTCTGGATGCCTCCGTCACGAGTGTCAGGAGGGTTCTTTTGCTACGGATTCAGTTTCGTCATTTATATATATAAAAAAAAGCTAAACAAACTCATTCGGATAAAAAAAAATCGCGAAAATAGCATGTAAAACTCACCCAAATTTAAGATACACTCGACAGCGTTTCGTACATCGTAGATATAATAATCTAGGTAGCATATAAAAGGTTCTAAGAAATAGTAGTCCCTCCTTGCAAAAAAAGGCATTGCCAGACATACACAAAACATGCACGTACACATTAACACATATTATAGCGTTTATTTATATTTTTTTTTTAATAAAAATTATCATTATAAATTATCATAAATATCGCAGTGACCAACTTGTTTATCCCTGTTTATTATAAAATTATCAAGCTTAGCGTAGTAAATAAGTAAAAAAGGGAGTGAAGGCGGAAAGGCTAGAGGGGGTGGGAGGGAGGAAGAAGAAAAAATACATGCTTTAGTATAACCACCAATATATTTATAAGTTTCTCTTTTTATTTCGCTTCTTTATTTCTTTTTTTTCTTTGTTTTCTTCCTGTCTAGGAAAATTAAAAGCATTTCTATACCTCGGTTGAATCTGAAACCTCTTCTTTTTTTTTTTTTGCATCCCCGGCGGATTTCAACTATACACACTAGTATGTTTAAGATTAAGGGTGTCAATCACACCTGCATACGAATACCTTTCTTTCCAGCCTTTCTTGATCGTTACCCCATCTATTCATTCTTATATATCCAGACTAAATCAGTTAGACACATATATTATGCCTTAATTACATACAACCAAATCTTTTTTTACAGCATTTGACGGAACGTCCTGATATTAATTTCCAGTGACAGGAAAGACTTACTATTTAAATACGGAACATTGCTTTCGTATAAGCTGTATCGCCTGAAGAGGAGTCTAGTCAGTGTTTACTAGCTGACCGAAATATGTTCTTGAGTGTGTAGCAACATATTATGTCTTTTATATATATATATATATATATATATATATATATATATATATATATAGTAAACTTGGAAATTAGTAAAAACCTGAAACAAGTGCTCAATACTATTGCAGATCACATATGTGTTTTATTGTTTCATTAAACTTTTATCTGTTTAGTTACGTATGTTTCGGATGCCGGACCATGTTTACGATCCAGTAAACCACACACACGCACACACATACCCCCCCATATATATATATATATATATATATATATATATATATATATATATATATATATATATATATATGCAATTCAGCCCGGCGTTGCCCGGGAGTTTGGACGTAAATTCTTGAGCAAAAAAAACAAAAAAAAACGGTCAATTTTTTTAACTTTTAACCTTTTAGTGACTCCTTATCGGTTTTCTTTGGGAGGGGGCTCACATCGAGTTATTAAGTTAGATCCATGTCCAAGGAACCTATATCTAAAATGTCAAGCGTTTAGACCACAAAATTGGCGGAGGAGGTTGCTAGAGTTCTCAACGGTCAAATCCTTGAGCTTTTATCCCTTAACAGACAAATTTATAGCCGAAAACTCATTCCAAAGATTTTTCCACATCTCTGTACCCTGTATATCGAATTTTGAGTCTGTAGACTGACTGATTTATTTCGTAGGGAAATGTACACAGACCGACACACAAACACAAATAGACATACACTTTCAATTTTATAGATATACTAGCATTTCAGCCCGGCGTTGTCCGGGTGTTTGGATGTGTCTGTTGAGCAAAAAAAACAAAAAGTGGTAGTAGGAAGGCAGGCTCGAACCCGTACCGCTAAAGAGGGAAAGAACGTGGAAAAAACTTGACGTCTATGCTGTTACGATCACCGCCAAACTGGAAGTGACATTTTTTTTTTAAATTAAGGCTAGAAAATCGAAAGTAGAGGATGGCATTCCAAAATATCGACTAAAAAGCGACTAGCTCCCGTAGATAATTTCCCAGTTAAAGGTGAAGATATTAATGTTTTTAGCCAATTTTTCGATATTTGTCGTCTGAAAGGTCGGACTTTGAAAGGATACTAAGCTTGGTAAAATCCGCCGCCTTTGTCAAAAATTTTTGGCAGACATACAAAGATACATGCATTTATATATTAGTAACTAAAATTTTGCGACCCAAACGGATTAAAATCTTGCCCTATGTCTGAATACCATTTATGTAAAATTTCAAATATTTAGACCAAAAATTGCCTGAGTAATTTGGTAGAGATCGCAGAGGTACTTTTTTTTAATAATTTGACCCCTATTATGACCAATTTACCGTTATTATTTTGGGCTATAATTAAGTAGTTAAGTTAGATTCATGTCCAATGAACCTATATCTAAAATTTCAAAAATTGGTAAAGTTCTCAACGGTCAAACCACTGAACTTTGACCTCTTAACTGCCAAATGTCTGGCCGGAAACGAATCCAAAAGATGTTCCCATATCTCAGTACCCTATATATCAAATTTCGCCTCTGTAGACTTAAAATTGAGGGAGTTATTGCGTAGGGAAGTGCATACACACATACACACAGATACACAGACAGGTTCACTTTTATAGATATATGTTTTTTATTACACGGTGATGGGCATGCTTCGTTCAGCTACCACTAACAGAAACTAGAGTCCTAGTTTATTGATTCCTACTTCTCTACCCTGCAACCTCTCTCCCACAGAAGAGACGTTGCGAGCCTATCCTTGTTTTATCGTTATTTCCATGGCAGGTGCTCGTCTGAACTCCAATCTCTGGTCCCCCCTCGCCAATCTTTCACAAAAAACACCCGCCAAGCTGAATCCACTGTGAAAAATTTCCCCCACTCTATATCTGTGTCTAAATCAAAACGCGGATTCCATGAACAAAGCTTCTTTCTTAGAACTGCACGCCTCTGGAACTCTGTTCCGTCTGTCTGCTTCCCACCCGACTACATCTTGGATGTCTTCAAGTCCAATGTTAACAAATTCCTAATGAACCGCCACTTCATCAAATCTCCACACTAACGTAATGTACTTGAAAAAAACCCTTATCCCTGAATGGCTTCCGGGCCTTGATAATTGGTGATGACTGTGTAAAAAAAATTGATTCTGTCAGCATTTACTTAAGTTTTGTTGCAGAGTCGAAGAGACACGTTCTTATACTCTATTTTTAAAACATGGGGAAGTATACTTTTCTTGAAAAAAGTACAGTTATTCGAGCTAATCTCAGTTCAAACCCATAAACGTATGGATAATCAAGTTATTGAATTTAATGGTAACACTTCTGTTGCTCCTAGCCACTAATCCCACACATAATCTACAAGCTAGAGGGCATTATATCCTCGTCTCTAAACAAATAAATTTTGGAAATATATAGACCATATATCTTGATATTAAATTTGTTTCTCGTTTCTTACTGTTAAAAATGTAAAAAAAAAAAAAAATAAATCCATTCCTTACCGTTAAACACTGTTAATAAAAATCGAAAGCACATTTATTATTGTTAAAAATGTAAAAACAATTTGTACAAAATGTACTTATATTTCTCACTGTTAAAGTTTGTAAATAAATAATTTAATATATTTTTTACCGTGTAAAATTGTAATTAAATTTTAAAAAGCAATTCTTAGTGTTAAAAATTGTAAAAATGATTAAATCTATTTCTTACCATACGCACTTTAAAAATAATTATTGAAAATACATTTTTAGCGTTTAAAACTTAAATAAAAAAAAATGTTAAATATATTTATTTCCATTATAGATTTAAATACAAATTGAACCAAATATTTTACTGATAATAATTAGAATAAAATACTGAAAACACGTATTTAGTGTTTTAAATAAATATAACATAGAGACAAATACATTTCCTGCTGTTAAAAATGTTAATAAACATTTAAATGCATTCCTAATTGTTCATTATACAATAGTAAATAAAAAGATACAAGTAGTAGTTGTATAAAATGTAAGTTTTATTCATGACAAGTCTGGGTGTGCGGAGTTGCCCGACTGTTTTGATGTGTGTGTTGAGCAAAAAAGAAAAACTGATTACTAGCAGGCAGACGCGAAACCATACGGCGAGGGAGGAAAAAAAGTGAAAAAAAGTAACGTCATTTCCGTTGCGTCCATCGCCAAACCAGAAGTGGCGAAAGTTAAAATTAAGGCTAGTTAATAAAAAAGAAGAGATGACTTTCGAAAATATCAGCGAAATAGGCGATCCCTTCTTGTAGAAACTTTGAGGGTGAAGAAATCAATGTTTTTAGCTCATATTTCGATATTTTTCGTCAGAAGGATCAACCTTTTCAACGATACCAATATCTTGAAAATCCGTTGCCCCTGCAGCTAGTTTAAGGCAAACATACATGCATACATTTAAACTAACAGATAATATTTATATTATAGATTATTTTAAAACCTATTATTCTAAAATGGTTTCATTTGTCATATTTATTTAACTTTGATATTAATTGCTGGCAGTGGGGGGTGCACGGTCGTAAAATACGCTTAAATATTGTTTTTTTCTATGTATCACGATTTCGTATATATTATTATAAATCGTGATTTCAAAAGTAAAAGAAAATGCCTCTGGATGCCATCAGCTAGAATCGAAACCGAAAGCAAAATCATTCAAAGCTGGTGGCGTTACCACTGTACAACGTGTCACGCATTAAAAATTTGACATTGATTAACAATAAACTAATATGAATGTACAAAACAAAAACGACTTTTTTTTATTTTAACCCTTGTTTGACCCTTTTTTAAACTATTTTCACCGGCTAAAGATCCTATAAAACGATCCATAAAAAAATCCAATTATTTGAAGTCCTTAGAACAGATTTATGACTTTAAGTTTCGGTGGAGATAGAGTTTGAAAACATGGGGACAGATAGACAGACATAGTAATTGAGATTGTCGGACTGATTTCCTCATCTTGGTTGTTATAGTCACAACGTTTCGGCCGTTTTGCCCTCCGGCCTTCATCAGGTATTTTGTATCGAACTGAGGAACCGTTTGTTAGGAGTATCGAACCCAACCCTTATTATTATTATTACGGGGGGTACCGTGCTCGGACTCCGGCTAGACTCTGGGACATAGTTGCTTATTCTCTGTTTTTAATGTTACTTTTCACTGCCTTCGTTCAGCATTGAACTCAGCCCCTTTGAGTAACTGCAAACTTGATACAACGTCTAGGACCACGCGGCCATATGTCACTAGGACAATTCTTAGTTGGGGTTTCTCTCTCTATTAGAGGTGTCACAATTGCATTCAGCTCTACGCTTGGTTTGCTGAGTAGGTTGTTATGTCAAAGCATGTGGGCTGTTTCTTTAAGTTTTCTCACTTTCCAGTGGGTCTCTCTGTTTATTATTTTTACTCAAAAATACAGGCAATTACTAGAGACATAGTAAGTTTAATAAGTTTGATTTTGCAACTGCGGTTTGGCGTTTCATCGTTAACGATTAGCATCTGCTTTTAGCAATTGTTCGTTTCTGTTTCCATTATGTTTTCATTCTGATTAAGCCAGCCTTTATGCCAAATTACTCTTCTTTTTTTTACATAGTACGTCACCACTTATCAAGGCTGATAGGCCTCTCAAGGATAAGGGTTAAAGAGTGTAGAGTAGTCAAAAGGACAATATAGTAATCGATAGTAATGGAAGTTAGTTAAATTTGTTAACTTAGGTGGAACGGCTCATCAGAAACTTGTTCACATTGGATTTGAAGACAACCATATTATAGAAAGCTGGAAAGCAGGAAAACGGAAGACAATTCCACAGGCGTGCAGTTCTAAGAAAAAAGCTTTGATCATGGAATCTACGTTTAGGTTTAGGTACAGATAAAGAGTGGGGAAAATTATTGATAATGTTTGCAGCTAGTCTAGTGTTTCTTGTGAAATTTTGGCGAGGGGGGACCATAGATTGAAGCTCAGTTGAACACTTTCCATGAAAATAACGATAAAGCAGAGACAAACTCGCAACATCTCTTCTGTGAGACAGAGGTTGTAGTGAAGAGAAAAGGACATCTCCCACCAGGCCACGAAGTCTATTTTTACCCTATCAAGGCAGGACAAGTCTTTTCTAGCAGCTCCTGCCCATATGTGGCAACAGTACTCCATCCTTGGACGTATCTGGCTCTTATATAGATAGAAAATTGCATCAGCAGTGAGATATCTACTGGATACATAGAAGGATCCGACCATTTTTCCAGCGGCCTTGGCAACAGATTTGATGTACGTATTCCATTTAAGATCAGGAGTAAAGGTCAAGTCCAGAAGCTTGTCAAAACTTGAGGCCTCCCAAAGACGAGAGCCATTCATTCTAATTGATGCCAGATGGGGATCAGAACGTTGATGATGTAAAGATAGAAGCTTGGGTTAGATGCATTAAAAGTAACCATCCATTCCTTTCCCCATTGTACAACGTGATTAAGATCAGAGGAGAGAGAATCGGAGAGAACTTGGTCGTTTACTGTCTTAGATGTGCTATCATAGATGGTAGTGTCGTCAGCAAAAATGTCTACAAATGATGTAAGGATGTGATTTGGAAGATCATTAATGTAGATCAGGAAAAGAGTTGGGCCCAGGATCGACCCCTGAAGGACTCCAGCATTTATACTGTGAGCTTCTGATTTTTGCCCATCAACTACTACTCTTATGAACCTATCAGAGAGAAATGATTTTCTTGATTATCTGTTTTTCTTACTTGCAAATAAGTCATTTCTTATTCTACTTTCAATCTCGAGTCACTCATCCTTTGCTATATGTATTTGGCATTGTCATCTTCCTTTCTAATGATTAATACAACTGAATTCTCACGTATCATACCTTCAGAATTTTGTGTTTCTGAATCTTTTTATAAATCCAGCATGTTATTCTATATCCATGTCAAGTTCCATTTTTTTCATTTTCACTTCTCTTCTTTCTCTTCTTAAATCCAGGATCCCTACTATTCTTTCTACTGAATGCTTAAACAAATCGCTAGTTTTTATTATGAACTTCATTCCATCCATGGTGACTTCGATCGCCGCTTTTAACACTACCTTCATGTTTTTTTTTTATTTATTCATCGACTCCATCTTTCTTTAAACCCTCTCTTTTTCAATCCCTTCACGATCTCTATTTGTTATCCATTTCTTCGTTTCGATATTTCATCTCCGATTACCCCCATTCATTTAATCTTCATTTCATTCTTTCTTCACCCCCCCCTTTCGTTTTAATTTATTTCCATTCTAAATCGCTATTCATCATTTCCACTAACCCTTATCATTTTTTCTCTTGTCTATAATTTATTCCTAACACATTCCAATTGTTCAATCATCCGTTAATGATTGATTTATATATCTTGAAGACGAGAGATCCCTGCACCAAATCATCGATTGCGTTGTTTCGAATTTTCATTCACCTCGCTTTTCGTATCTCCAACAAAATACCTCAATCATCGTCATCATCATCATCATCACCATCACCATCACCATCATCATCATCGGCAGCGTCATCATCGGCAGCGTCGTCGTCGTCATCATCATCATCATCATCATCATCATCATCATCATCATCATCATCGCGAATTCCATTTGTCTCGCGGCCGTGATAAACTCGTCTGGGACTTTATCAACTGGAAGTTTGTGTTTTATGAAATTTACAATTCCCGTCCAACCGATGATTGGAAGCCGCTGACTCATGGAAAATTCACTTATTGCGGCAATTGATGTTTTGTATTCACAAATTTTCGATTTATATCAGGACAGATGATCATCAACCGATGCAATTAGGTCATTTCTCTTCTGTGTAAATTTAACTAGTACAGCCAATTACTAAAAAAATATTTTAAGACTGCATAATCTCGTGGACGAAGTGGCATCTCAACATTCTCGAAGAAAGAAAATCGCGGTACTAGGTCATCATATTTATTTTCAACCGAACGTTCTAACACACGCGTTTTATACGTTCAACTTCAATTATAGATAAACTTCACAAATATAAAAATGCCAATCTGAGTCAAAAATATGAGCAACGCAAAAATTAACTTTATTAAAAACACAATAATTAAATTTTTTAGAGAATTTTCAAGAAATATCATGAGCAGAAAATCCGTTAGAAAACTGCGACTGATGAGAATTAAAAACTCCTGAAAGCTTATAATGTATCCATATATCTATGAAAATTAAAATGTCTGTGTGTCTGTCTGTGTGTATGTCTGTGTGTCTGTGTACATTTCCCTACGCAATAACTCTGTCAATTTTCAGTCTACAGACTCTACATTTGATATACAGGGTACTGAGATTTAGAAAAATCTTTGTAATTCGTTTTCGGCCAGAAACTTTTGATGTAGGTTCTCTGGACATAGATCTAACTTAATAACTCGATTTGAACCCCCCCCCAAAAAACGTGTCGTCAGCATAAATATTTACGAATGATCTTAGGATGTTATTTGGAAGATCATTAATGTAGATCAGGGGTAAATTCGTAAGGGACTCCAGCATTTATACTATGAACTTCTGATTTTTTCTCATCAAACACTACCCGTATACACCTTTCAGAGGGAAATAATTTAATATCATAGAAGACATTTACACCCATACTTCATGCACAAATTTTGTGAACAAAACTTTATGCAGTAGGCTATAAAAAGCCTTTGATATATTAAGAGAAATTGCCCAAGAATGGAAGCTTCCGTCTAGAGATTCACCAAATTTATCTAGAGATACAACAATGGAATATAGTAACGTTAAAAAGTTATGCTAACAATTTAATTGAAAACTTAGTATAATATATATATATATATATATATATATATATATGTATATATATATATGTATATATATATATATATATATATATATAAAATCGAAAATGTATGTATTTATGTTTAGGTATTATATTTATTATTATATTTATTATTATTGTTATTATTATATTTAATATTATTATTATATTTACTATTATTATTATTATTATTATTATTATTATTATTATTATCATTATTGTTAAACAAAGAATTGTCTTACACATGTTCGGATTTTTTATGTTTCTGTCTTTGTGTACACTATACCGATCGTCAGCAAAATCAGCGGGGGAGTTTTAAAAAAATAGCGGAGGGGAAAAAAAAGCTTTTCTAACTGAAATTAGTATTTAAAAATTGAATTCACGGTTAAACGAGGAATTGTCTTTCACATATTTGGATGTTTTATTTTTCTGTTTCTGTGTACATTTTTCTGACCAAAAGCAGCATCGACCGAAGAGAAATCATTATTATTATTATTATTATTATTATTATTATTATTATTATTATTATTATTATCATTATTATTATTATAATTATTATTATTATTATTATTGTTCTACTTATTATTATTATTTTTATTTTTTTATCATTATCATTATTATTATCATTATTATCATTATCATTATTATTGTTATTATTATTTGAAAAATAGTTTATTGATTATTACTATTACCACTAATATTATTACAAGTAGTAGTAGTTGTTGTGGTGGTTCTTGTAATGGTGGTATGTTTTTATTATTTTTTTATTATTACTGTAGCTGTAATGGTAGGTGTTGTTTTTTGCTGTCATTGCTATTGTTGTTTTTACTGTTAATATAATTGCTTCCGATATTAGTGTTGCTATTATCATTGTAGATTTTATTTCTATTGCTGTTGTGGTGGGTGTAATGGGAATAGTGGTGGTGGTGGTGGTGGAGAAAAAAGGTCGGGAAGGGATATTTGACCTTGGTGGGGAACCCTCGTGGAGATAATGTCTCGATAAAACTATCGGTGGTGGTGTAACCTTAAATTCACTAACTCCATTTATGTGAGAATGTAAAATCAAATATTGAAAATAACGACGTAAATGAGGCTAGAACATCTTGTGATGGTCTCACGTCAGATAGGTGTCCTACTGGTCAACAGGATGGGTCCTGTTGTCATCATACAACTGTTTGAAATTCTGAGGATGAAGCTGGATACGGGGGACTGAGAATTCCAAGAGAGGGTATCAAGACACGAATGAAATTGGAACAGAAAATGTAAAAAAAAAAAAAAAAACATGGACGGATGAGGAAAGAGGTGTCCTGTGGGAATGCTTTTTAAGATGTTGAAGTACAAAATCTGATGGATATATCCGAAAAATGACGGACGGATGGGAATCGAGTGGAAGGGGCCTAGAAGTGTCGCGAGTTTGGTATCCCAGTTAAAGCAAATTAAAAATGACAACCTACTTTCAGTGATTGCAAGAGAAGAGATTGAATGGATGGTTAGGAATAGAATGATTAACGAAAGTAAAATTGATGAAACTAACTCTGATGAAAGAACTGAGAGAGTGGAAGTGCAGAAATAGAAATGTAACCGATAATTGGAGGCGGAATCCTATGGTTAGGGGAAGTAATGAGAAAGTTTTTGAAGGATCTAAGGCAGATGAGATCCTTGAGCTTGAGACAATGGAACCAGTTGAAGGAACAGATGTATGGAGAAGTGGTGGTGAAGTTTGACTTCTGTAGAAAAAGAAGTACTTCAGAAGTTAAGAGAGGTTCTTCTGAGAGACGATATCATAGAGATTCCAAGTATGAAGAGTAGTGATAGGCGGAAGCTGAAAAACGAGGTAAAAATAATTCAAGGAGAAATTCACAACACAATAAGAAAGAACGTATCGATTACGGAACTTAACAGGTTCTATATGCAGTGCCATACGTTATTACGAATCGTCTTGGCTTATTACAGAAGAAAAAGGGAAAATAATGGATAGAAGGCCACACTGGCAGAGGCGAGTTGAAGAAAGTATTAAACGGTGGCGGAAAGACACTGGTAGAATCAAAGAAATAAGAAAAGGAGTTACACTAGGACAGAAAGCTAAAGACGAGCTTGAAAGGAGGTATAGATGCTGGAAAACGGAACAATGTTGAAAAAGAAGGTCCACATTGTTGGTATGAAAATTCGGAACTGTGTTGGAAAAAGTGTTGCATTTCGGCAGAACAACCTTTTCCTGATAAATCAGTCTCAGCTGTATAAAGAATTAAATGGTAGTAAACAGGCAGGAAATAACAACACTCCAAATGCTAAAGAGGCAAGGAAGTTCTGGAGTGGGATATGGCTCGTCGAAGGGCGATATAATGAGAAGGCTAGCTGGTTGGGAGAGGTCAGAGAAAGGCTATCAGAAATGCAGCAGATGAAGAACGTTGAGATAACAATCGATGACGTTAAAGCTTCCATACGAAGGATGAAAAACTGGAAGGCACCTGGTCCAGATGGAGTGATGAGCTTCTGGTTTAAATAGTTCCCATGCCTTTATGCTGCTGCTCTGAAAAGGGTTGTAGAGTCGGGAGATGCCCCTGATTTGCTGGTTAAGGGAAGAACAACACTGATTAGGAAAGATGCCAATAATTATAGACCAATTACATGTCTGCCATTGATGTGAAAACTGTTGACTGGAATACTTGCGGAGAAAATTTATGAACATCTAAAAAGTAATGGTGTTTTCCCTGACGAACAAAAGGGGCGCCAGAAAAGCTCGAGAGGTACTAAAGAGCAACGACTAATTGATAAAGCAATAATGCAGGATGCGAAGAAAAAGAAGACATCTGAGCGTAGCATGGATCGATCACAGAAAGGCTTATGACATGGTTCCTTATTCATGGATACGTGAAATACTATTGATGATGAAGGTTGCTGAGAATGTGGTAGGGCTTTTGAAGACAAACATAGCTCAAAGGAAAACGGTGCTGACAGCAAACAGAAAGGAGATATGGCAGGTTGGCATTAAACGTGGGATATTTCAAGGAGATTTGTTATCACCACTTCTTTTTGTAATGATAATGATGCCACTGAGCATCCTCTTGAAGAGAGAAAAACTGGGGTATAACTTTGGATCTGGTGACTGACGCCTCAATCATATACTGTTTATGGATGATTCGGTAGAAATAAAAAGGAAATGGACGGACTGGTAGAACTTGTGGGGACATACTCAGAAGACATTGGGGGTGAGTTTAGAATTAGTAAATGTGCGGTGCTGGTAATAAAAAGAGGAGTAAAGGTTCATTCGAATGGAATAGTGCTGCAAAATAGAGAAATCATGAAAGAAATAGAAGATACAGGATATAAAGTATTTAGGAATGCTGGAGGGTGTAGGCATCATGAACAGAGAAATGAAAGAAAAAGTTAGGAAGGAATATCTTAGAAGAGTGAAACTAATTGCAAAGTCGAAACTGTATGGAGGGAATCTGATGAAAGCAGTAAATGCATGGGCAGTCAGTGTTTTGAGATACAGTGCGGGAATTTTAGAATGGTCTGACAAGGATTTGCATGCCATGGATATCAAAACAAGAAAAGTTTTCGCAATGTTTGGTATATTTCACATTCGAAGTAGCGTAGCAAGGCTGTATCAAAAAAGGAAAGCTGGTGAGAGAGGATTGAAAAGTTTAAAAGATTGTGTTAGAACCGAGGAGATGTCGTTGAAGGAGCATGTGGTTAGAAGTGGGGAGTTCATGCTTAAGGTTGTAGCCAATGAAGTTGAGGTATGTGAGACCAAGGTTAATTATGTGAAATATATGGATAGAGAAATGGCAGAGGAACTGGCTAGGAAGAAAATGCATGGAAGGTTCTTCCAGGATATAGCAGAAGTGGCTGATGAAAGATCATGGCAATGGCTTAGAGCTGGGTATACGGCTAAGAGTACTGAAGCTTTTGTTTGTGCAGCACAAGAGAAGGCATTAGGAACACGATTATTCAAAAAAAGCGGTTCTAGGTGAGGAAATTCTTGGTGAATGCACGATTTGTGGTAAGAGTCAATTGTGCATCTTACATCAGGGTGTAGTGGTTGACCCAGAGAGAGTACCGCAAAATACATGATCGCATGGGACTCCGGATATTTGGAGGTGTGTAAAAGGGATGGGGTGAAGTGTGCTGGAAAATTATTTGAGGAGGTACCTGATGTGGTGAGAACAAGTGAGGATGGCAAGGCAGAGTATGGTTGGACAAAAGTGTCATAACGACCAAGCAATTGGAATCGTCCGGATTTGGTCTTCATTAAAAAGGTCTCAAAAAACTGTCAGATTGTAGACTTCTCAGTACCCTGGGACAGGCATGTGAGAGAGAAGGAGAATTAGAAGTAGAACAGTTATGCTCGATTGGCCTTGGAGATAAGGCGTATACACGGGGTTAAAACACAAATAATCTCGGTCGTAGTTGGTAAACTAGGAGTAGTATCAAGTCGTCTGTAAGGACAATTGAAAAAACTACAAATCCCCGATGTTTTAGGCGGCCTACAAACCTCTGCAATTATAGGTACCACCAACATCCTCAGGAAAACCCTTGATCTTTGAAGCTCCTGGTTTGAAGCCGGGATTAACGAAAATCCTCTGGGAATGAATCCCATCCCTTTCCAGAGAGACGTTCATAAGCGAAATCAGAATAATAATAATAATAATAATAATAATAATAATAATAATAACAACAACAACAATACTAATACTAATAATAATAATAATAATAATAATAATAATACAACTATACAGTGTCATGTTTCTACTGATAATCTTTATTTGTATCTCATCGATTTCAGAAATGCATCCTTGAACTCGTGGATCTGGACGAAATTTTGAACGGAACCCTTTATTTAGTCCACGTGTGTTGCATACACTCGTTATGTCAGCAATAGTTGGATAGAGGTGTCCTGTTATTCGCAATTGTATTTTTTTCCGATGTGCTGTGCTGAGAATTTGACCTTCAAAAATCAGGTAAAAAAAAAAGTTTCATTTGTCTTAAAGAGTTTTAACGTTTATAAAAATTAGTGATTTTTATTAACAGATTATTAAATTTATTGTGTGAATTATGGTTATTTTTATATGGCTTTTATATATTTGCAATATTTTTGACTCGTAATGGGATAGTTATGTAATTGTCGCCCACTTCGGCAATATTTGGCACAAGACCTGGAAAGTGGGGATACAGCAGGCTCCCCTAAAGAAGGGACACTCCTGCAGTTGTAAAAATTGCCTGAGTAACCCCGTCGACATTCCACGGTAGGGGCGCCTCAGGCAGTAAGCAATGAACTTACTCTACCGGAAAGCCCAGTGGCACGGCCGAGGAGGGTGGACCTCCTAGGTATTACTCAGGTGGCATACCTCAGTCCAACAGGTGCTGGACGGTTCCCTGTCCCTCACTTGTCGGGCTGAGTGTCAAGAACTGATCCTTGACGAGTATTTCTACCCTGTCTCCCAGCAGCCGAAGCCGGCAGGAGACCTTCCCCATCAGACGATTAATGGGGTATATATTTAAATGCTGCCCACATCAGCATTATGTGGCACAAGGCCGGAAAGTGGGAACCCCGCAGGCTCCCCTAAGGTAGGACATTCCTGCAATTTTTAAAATTGCATGAGAAACCCCGTCGGCATTCCTCGGTCGGGGGGGGGGCTCAGACAGCAAGCAATAAACCTGCCCCACCGGAAAGCCCGGTGGCAAGGCCTAGGAGGGTTGACCTCCTAGGTATTACCCAGGCGGTGTACCTCTGTCCAACAGGTGCTGGGCCGGTTCCCGGCCCCTCACCTGTTGGGCTGAGTGTCAAGTGACGAATCCTTGGCATGTACTACCCTGTCTCCATGCAGCCGAAGCCGCTAGGAGACATCCCATCATCTCAAGAGAGTAATGGGGTATGGTTCCTCACAGTTGGCAGATTCTATTTATAAACGCTGCTGCTTGGAACTGACTAATAGAATAAATTCACGTTCTCCTACCAACCAATCAGAATACAGAATTGCTTCAGAAAAAGTAAAGGATTTTTAGCAAACGTTTACGAAACATATTTTACTCTTAGATTACAAAATTATTAAGTTCCGAACTTGCACAGAAAATAAAATTGCTGAAAACTCATCTCCAGGACTTTTATAAAAAAAAAAAAAAACTAACAATAGGAATCTCTTCTAGAATTAAACATGGTTCAAACTGAGGAGTTTTTCTTTTTGTGTATTTTATTATTGCTATATGAATACTCAGGCTAAAGAATGCCCAAGGTTTTTTAAGCAAAACGTAGCAAAAACACAAATATACACATTAAAGAGAACAATGGGGAATAAAATCATAAATTCTTATTTATGTGCTCCATACCAGAGTCTAAAGAAATGACATAACCCCAAAAGGTTGAATATCAATAACAGGTTGTTGTGCTTGACCCACCGGGAAATATCTACGCAAGTTTATCAAGGCATGCACTTCTATATCTCTAATGACCATACCCGGAGTCTGCGAGTCAGTTAAAGACACGCAAGTACAGCCTATACACCTGAACAAGATCCAAGGGAGAGAGGAAAGGTAGAAACGACAACGGACGAAATTTAAGACAAGCACGTACGAGACACGAATATATCGATAGGAGAATAGAAAGTTGGTGAAATATGAGAGAGTATCTACCATAAACGGTCGAAATATGAGTGGACGCAATGGAGTCGTTTTGTGGCGCTTCGGGATATTATATAAGATGGCTGCCGAAGAGGAGGAAATTTTAGAAGGAAGCTGATGAAATAATATTTGAAATTGCGTAATATATGCATATATATATATGTGTGTGTTCGTACGCGTATATAAATATATATATATATATATATATATATATATATATATATATATATATATATATATATATAAATGGATACTTACATTTGGGCGTTCCTATTTTGTAAATAAATAAATAATTGTTATAACTTGTTCTATGCTTTGCAAATTATTCACATTTTAGTATGTTAGTATGGATGATAACTACTACCAGTTGGCAAAATTTCAGCTTTCCACAGTTGTTATTATTAAGAGATATTAGGGTTTAAAATGTTATCCCTTAGTTTTGGCCGTTACTGTTTATGTGTATGTATATGTCTCGTATATATATACACCCCCCATATATATATATATATATATATATATATATATATATATATATATATATATATATATATATGA
>NC_136515.1:9406059-9418559 GCF_053919585.1 Euprymna scolopes
CTATTTGCATAAAGATCAAACACAGATCTATTGACCATTTACTGGGAGTCTAATGAACGGTGGAGGGGGGAAGGGTGGTTAAAGGCGTAAGAAATAAAGGAAAGAAAACGAAAAAAGAAAAGAAGTGGGGGTTGATGGAATGGGGAGGAATGAAAAGAGAAGAAAAAGAGAAGAAAGAGAGAAAAAAAGGGAGGGAGGGGTGGCATTTTTTGTCTTATAATGGTAGTTTTGTTTTAACTTATTTAAACAAAATCGTTTTTTTTATGTTTTATTTTTATTTAAGTTGACCACTTAAAATGTATTCACATTTACTTTGTTTATTTAATGTTGGTTTATTAATTGGTGTACTTGTAAATTTGTCATTAAAACTTTTATATAATGTTATTAATTGCAAAGTTCAGAATATACGTTATAATTTTATACGTTATTTCGCTAGAAGGGTTATTTGGAATTACACCAAGTTATTCGCACTGATATCATTTTACTGGTGTTATATAAATTATCTATAAATAGTAGTGCCTATGGATTTTATGCATGTAGAAGACTATGTATGCATACGTATCTAAATGCTTATATGTTATATATAACTACTCGAAGTAGATGTATACAGATAATATCTGGAGTTATTTTTCAACGTCTATATCATATTGGGTCGTGTATTATTTATCGTTCTGATAAAGGTCAGCGCGTAGTGATTATGGGATTTTAAAGATGCGTCAAGATTGCAGTTAGCAATCTAAAATGTTTTTTGAGTGTTTCACATTGGTGAAAATATTATTATTGTCTTTACGGGAAATAATTAATGATTAATGAATGGAGTGTATGCTTTTAATTGTGTTCTTTATTTTTTCTTAAGTTGTTTATTTATTTACTTATTAATTTTTATTTATTTATTTTTTTTTATTTTACATATGTTCAGGTTGTAACAAGTGTTATTCCTTTTTGTTAGTATTAAAGTTAACAAACAGGCAACGAGTATACCAGTCATATACTAGTGATATTGATTTGATATTTCTGCTGCAAATGAATGTTTTTTACTGAGATTTAAAGGGTTCAGCAGACATGCGTATGCCGACTATAGACTCTGTGGTTAATCGTTGGATTCGGTGGGACTATTAATATTTATAATATTTGTTTCCAAGTTATTCGGTGGGTGTGTGTGTGCACGTAGGTATACACACATATGCATACATATGTATATGCAATTTTGTGTTTTTGCCAGGAATGGTGTGGTTTATGATTTAGTGAATATTGAACTTAAGGAGATTTGGATTTGTAAGTTTTTAGCTTTCAGATATTGCGTGAGGGTCGTGTTGAAGTTGAATGTAATTGGGATTATTGGGGAGTAATTAGTAAGTGATAAAGCAGATGGGATGTGTAATGTCTGCAATTTATCGAGGTTTCCTGTTTCTTATTTAAGAGTTTATCCCTATCCTTAAATTTCCTGATAAATACTTTTTTATTCAGGAAAAGGAGGCAAGGTGAATTAAGTGACTGACAAATTTTTGCTCTTTTCAGGATGTTCCAGCCAAATTTCCACTCGTTAAATCATTGTAGTATGCAGCCACTGATGTTTCATCCGTGTAATTTGGGCTTGAGAAAAACGTTTTATGACCCGTATATTTCTGTTTAAATGTATTGCTAGTTTGACCAATGTAGAATTTGCAAGTGGGGGTCCTCATTGACTTTAATATTAGCTTGATAAATTACAGAGGTTGTAAGTCAATTTTCTTTAGGGGGGCATTTGAATTTATTGATGCAGTTGCATGTCTTTATTATTTCGTTCCCCAGACTCTGTTCTGTGTCGTTACTTAAACAGTAGTTTTGTTTGCCTACACTAAGGATTGAATCCTTAACCTTTAAAATAATATCACTTTTCCAAACTAAATTTTACAAGTATTTTAACTAATACACCAGGCCTAATTGTCCATGAATGCTTAAAACAATCCGCTCTAAATTTCATGCGGATTCCTGAGTTTGACTGAATATTTTCTCGGGCTCGACAACATACACCTGAAGAAGGTCGGAGGTTACATCGACGGAAACGTAGTGACAATGACACTCAAGATCAGAACTGTAAGTCGAAAAATCTAAATACTCATATTTTAATAAAGTGTTGTGAAAATTTATAAATTCTTCCAACAAGTGTACAACAGGTGTACGGTATTTTTACAGAATAGTTTGTCTAAAACTAGATATTAAGAAACTCTTTTGGAGATAATTTAAGAATAGTTACCTTGTTTTGTTCTGGCGTCTGGTATAAGGGTGGCGTGAACCAAATCATACTTCTGTTGTCCTAAAACAAGGTTTATGTTTTAATTGCACTAAGGTTTTCGAGTACTTAGTAATGCTGATATAGAAACGTGTCGTCAAACAGGTGAAAATAAACAGGGTTGTTAACACACTAAATTTGAAATTGTATCCCCGTTTTAAAAGTATCATTTTACACGTTTGGACTAAAAGAACACCAGAGTATAATAAGTACTTTTCTATATATTAAAGACACTTGTTAATTAATATGATTTTAATATGTATACATTCTCGGCTTTTTGTTAAATTCTTCAGTACACGTTTTAAGAATATCCATTGTCTTAAATACAAAGGAAAAGGTGTGTCTATGAATATTAGGAATTCCTCACATGGTATAATTGTTATGGAATTAGTTGCAACAAATTGTATTTTTATTGCTGATAACAATCCTCATTTTTAAACCATTATAAAGTATTAGGGAAGTCCAATAGTGCTTCTCAGCAGAAAGGTCGAAGTCGATAATGTTACAATACGCATCGCCGCAATTCTACCTTCTGTATTTTAAAGACTCGTTCTGAAAGCTTGGATTGAAATATGAACACGAGAGTATATTAATTACGCTTTCACCTGTAATGGATTCTTCTTTTTTTATTATTACTTTAATAAATATATTCTCAGCTTTTTATTAATTTCTACAACTCAACCAGTCCGACGAAGTCTCACCCATTAATTCGGTTGCCCTTCAATATATCCTGTCCACCTCGCCGTTCTACTTGTTCGAAACTACGAAAACACGCACCAAAAGTAATATATAATTCCGAGGAAATCGTTATAACGTGATGTTCTGTGTGTGTACGAACCGAAACTAACCGCAGTGATGGGTGTGGCCGGATAGAATAGAGAGTTGGTAATATCGGCCAGTGACAATCTCGGTACATTGCAGACGGTGCGTGAGGAACATGATGTATTGACATCGAAGCTGAGTTATTGGATCCGCTGGCGTGATTTTCTAGGGGGGTGGGGTTGGTAAGTAAGAGTTTGAGGACAAAAGGGGGGGCTGATAGTTAGATTTATATGGGGGCAGGCATCAGTGTAATAGCAGGTGAAAACGTCTAATTTCGAGTGTTGAAAATAGAAATGCGTTTACGAGGAATGAACAATTTAAAGAGAAATTTGAGAATAAAAACAGTGTGCAGAATGTATATTCGAAGGCTTTGTCAGTTGGTACGACTGTCATTAAGAACTATTTTTTATGTAATTTTTAGTTGTTTCTGTGTATAGTAACTCAAGTATAATACGTGCTCCTCATAAATTTCTCATTTGCTCTTGTAAACACTATTCCATTAGGGTGTGTTTACGTAACCCACCGGACTGTTTGAAGATATCGGCATCCTGGCTAAAATGTAGCAAATATTAATTTTACATATCTCTTGGAAAATTAAATGCGCTACAAAACCAGCAACCCCAACTCCATGAATAAACATTTGACGATATAAAAACAACTTGAAGCAAGAAAACGTTGGCAAAACTAGCTAAATCTAACACAATTGTAACATAAAACACCGCGAATAAATAAATGAAAATATGAAAAAAACTTGGTGAGAGAAAACATTTACCACACTAACTAAACTCGAAAACGGTTGATATGCGGTAAAACAAAATGACCAAACAACACCCCCCGCCACACACACACACACACACACACACACACATATATATATAAATATATATATATATATATATATAGTAAGTTATAAAATATATATGGCGATTAAGCTACACTGACTATTCCGCGTTTAATCAACTCTAGCACTCGTCAGGCTTGTACGCGGAATATTCAGTGTAGCTTAATCGCCATATATATTTTATAACTTAATATTAGCTCTACCTACATATTGAACACTTTTGAAGTAAATACTTAAAGTTTACGCATAAATTTATACTTTCCTATATTAATTTTAAGTGAGTAAATGATGGAGTTATATATATATATACATATATATATATATATATATATATATATATATATAGATATTATTAATGTACATGTGCAAAGGTGGCCTAGTATAAGGACAATCAAAGATAAAGTAGTTCATGAAAAGAATAAATAAATATACACTGTGGTTTTAATACTGAAAGAGAAGTTTATTTACTTATTTACATAGAGAGACAGATACAACATGTTAACGTTTAGTCTAAAGAGACTGGTGAATCCGGTAACTGCGTGTATTATGTAGGATGTTCCGGGTTGGTTACCTGTCTCTACATAACACACACACACACTCGTCTAGATACAACCAATGTAAAGTAAGTTTCATTTCTGATTATTTGTAAATAAATGTAAACAGAATATTCATAAGCAGAATTTTATTTTAAAGATAAACTCATCTTCCCCGAATATAATCCGAATGAGATGTGTCTCAAATAACTTTGATAAATTGTTGTAAGGCTATCTTTAAAAAATCAAATACTTTTACTTTTTTGCTCTTGCAGAAAGACGAAGCCCAGGGTCAAGAAAATGATTTTTTTTCAAAAAGCCTACGCCCTAGAAGAAAATCATCTTAAACTGGAGGGAGAAGAAGAGGAAATTATCGCTCTAAAAAAACGACGACATAATTCTATTTCTATTTGATGAAAACCGTTTTTTTTATTGCAGTCCATCTGCTAGTTGGTTACTTGTGTACAAATCCCAAGAGTGATTGGAGACTTCTATCATGATTGAAAGTGTGACAATCTTCAACGAGCAAGATCGGGGATGCGCCGGTGTACAACATATGATCTGTACTGATGAAAGTTATAACAACACGATCATTGCCAGCACCCTCAAAATGCGCTGTAGGATTACAACGAATAACAGGACATGCCCAGGGTGATGAAAACAAAGTTTCCGGGCCCGATTATGGTCTTTGGTATGGTTTCAAGGGAGTGCCTTATAATGCCCTCTCACGTCTTTAAAGACGGCTTGAAAGTCAACGCTAAAGGGAATCTTCAAGAATGTGGTGATGGCACAGTTTACCACATCCATTGGCAGGACTTTCCAAAAATCAAAGCCAGTATGATTACTGTCATCTGCCAATTATATGCCAAGTTCCCGCCGGCACTTGTGGAAAAGGTATGGAGCCAGTTCCGGACCCGTATCGAAGAACTGATTGATTCTGAAGGACGCTATATTATTAGATATCAGGTCTACCACATAATCCAGTTACTTGAATTGATTTGTTTAATAAAAGGTTGAAAATAAAGCTGTGATGTTATTTTCTTCAGGGTGAGAATTTTATCGTTCATCCTTGTACAGGCTGCCCAGACGGTCCTATTTGTGAAGGTGTCTCCTGCTATTTGCAATAAACTAACCTCATTTTAAAAGGAAAGCTGGAGAAAGTAAGCCTCTTTAAAGAGTAGAAGACCCGAATACGTTCCTCTTTCAACATAGAAAAAACCAGATAAAGAATAGCCTAGACTCATGTGCCTTTAAAACCGAGGGCGTTTGAACCATTGCTTGTAATCATTATTGTGCAGTCTGAAAGTGAACTGTCAAATCACATCGGCACATCAGAGATAAGCAATGTTGGACCTGGTCAGTACAAGATGGGTAACCATTTGGTAATAACAGGCGCTGCATGTAGGATGACGTCGACACCTCTTAGCAAGAACTGCAAAATTCTTACGTCGTCCTCTCCCTTGGGAGCGGGACTTATTAATTACATACGCCCTTGAATCTTCCTCCTTGCGAGAAAGCCGTTTTAACCTACATAGAGTGAGTTCCGTCTTCCTAACACTAAATCTAACTAATCCATTAAGCCTCATCGTCGAGTGTTCATTGGGTATTGATAAAAAAGTTACTCGTTAATATATAAAAAGTGTATGTTGGCTTTTATTTTCTACTAGCAAGGACACCCGATGTTGCCAGGGAGTGAATATACCAAATTTTCCACACTTTTATTCACATTTATGGTAATCAAAATCGGTGAAATATCTCATTTTCATTCAAATCAATTGATTACCTGCACCAGGAGAGAATAAGCTTTACGTATCCTCGTAGTGACTTAGTCTACACTACATTATAGTCTACATTGCAGGGAAGAGAATCTACTCTTAGTTTCATGAAATTGTTTTAATTTAATTGCAACGCTTTAACTAATTAACGATTAAAATATAAAAGTTTAGTGTCATCGACAACTGTGCTCTAAATAGAAACATTCAATTTGAGCGCGTCCCTTTTTTACATAAGCATTACCAGATATCAAGGTCAAGAATCAACTTGAGAATAAGGGTTAAAAGTGTACAGTAGAAATTGGACAATATAGTAATAGTTAGTACTGGAAATTCGGTAATTTTTTAACATATATGGAACGGCTCATCAAAAACTTGTTTACGTTAGACTTGAAGACAACCATATTGTAGTTAGCTGGAAAGCAGGAAAATGGAAAACAATTCCATGGGCGTGCAGTTCTAAGAACGAGCGTTGATGATGTAAAGATAAAAGCTTGGTTTTAGATGCATTAAAAGTAACAAGCCACCTCTTTCCCCATTGTACCACTTGCTCAAGATAAGAGGGGAGAGACTCAAAGAAAACTTGGTCGTTTACAGTATTAGATGTGCTACCATAGATAGTAGCGTCATTAAGATAAATGTCTACGAATGATGTAAGGATGTGATTTGGGAGATCATTAATGTAGATCAGGAAAAGAGTTGAGCCCACGATGGACCCCTGAGGGATTTACGCATTAATACTGAGAGCTTCTGATTTCTGCCCATCAACCACTACTCTTATGAACCTTTCAGAAAGAAATGATTTAATAATTGAGAAGACATTTCCAGCTATACCGTAGCTGGAGATCTTGTGAAGTAAACATTTATGCCATACTCTATCAAAGGCCTTTGAAATGTCAAGAGCAATTGCCCTAGAAAGCTAGCCTCCGTAGAGAGATTCGCTCATATGAGATATAACTGTAAGCACCTGCTGTAGATTTAGCAGGACGGAAAACATATTGCGTGTCACTAAGAAGGTTATTTATGCTGAGATGGTTGATTACTTCTGTATTTAACACAGATTCCAGCAACTTACTCATGACGCACAGGAGACTTATTGGCCTGTTCTGACAGGGAGATGAGCGATCACTTAAATGTTTAAATACAGGGCATACTGATGAGAATTCCCAGAGTGATGGGACGCAATTTTCCTTCAGACTACGTTTAAAAGGTTCTTTAAGGATAGCCGCTAGTTCTGGTTGATGTAGTTTGAGTACTATAATTGGAATACCGCTAGGGCCGGTTGCTTTCCTGGAATCAAGGTTTTTAATTAGTTTCCAACATCACGTACATATATTTGTATATCATGTAGCGTGTTTCCTGATCCAGCAGGAAATATTGGAGGTTGGCGGGGATGGTCGCAAAGGGTAGAATTAGGTGCAAAGTTCTTGGCAAAGAGTTTGGCTTTGTTTCATGCTGACGAGATTACCCTAGGTCCATTTATGATAGTTGGGATACAACACATGGTTCTGTTCAGGATTCTGTTTGCTATTTGCCAAAACTGGTGGGAGCCAAGCCGCTGCTCAGATACTTTGGACTTTACGGACTTAGCATACAACGCCTTTCCGTTCTTTATTCCTTTTTACAGTCGTGCTGTCAGTCCTGAAAGCGGCTTTAGTCTCTGTTTTATAAAATAAACTACTGTTGATTTTATACACCAGGTTTTTCTGGTTGTGCAGTGATATAACTGCTAAAATGCTCTTATAATATTAGAGTATCTAAGGGCGAAAACTTTGGTCAACATCGACCTTTTTCTTCTTTAACTGGATTATTTCGATTATTTTTTTTTTGCGTTTATTAATGATATTTCTGTAAATAAACATATCTAAGATCACTCCAAGAAACATAAAGTTCTTTTGAGTGACATTTGAAGAAATCGCCCGGTTAATTTCCGACTACATAATGAACGACTACTAGCACATAGATTAAGTGTTTTTTACACATGATTAGATATATATGGTGTTTCGAATGCAAAGCGCGATAGAGTTAATTTGCAAATCCCCCATCATTTGCTATAAATAGTCTAGGACTCATCCATTTTTTTTTATTTAGATGCCTCGGAGGTAACATCTGCTATAATCATCAAGTTATTGTTAAATATTAATTTTCGAACGAAAGCAAGCTACCTCTCTTTATGGAGAAGATGTTTCTATTAAAAATATCCTACTCTTTGCAGAGTTCATCAAAAACAATTATTTAGTTGGCTGCAGGTTACATGGATTGAAACGTTGTTAAAATGAAATTTCTGATTAGAGCAGTAGCTCAAATTCTGCAAATAATCCAAGCAATAAATAAGCAGCTAAACGATTGCTAAACAGAGTATCTGTTCGATATTACTCCCCATCTTTTCAGGACTCGGTTCATTAATAGAAATGATTTTTCACTAAAAAAAATATTTTGAGAACGATGTTGTTGTTTCTTCAAGCAGTGTGCGTAGTCTTAACGGCGTTGTATTTGGAGGCTATATCAATGCGGTTCGTGGGAAACATCGTGGGCACGAGGTGGTATATACAAAATAATTACGATATTAGAATGAATTTGTTTGTTTCTTAACCAATATACTCTCTCCTCTTAGATGTTAACGGCATTGTGTTTGGAGGCTACATCAATGCGGTTCGTGGGAAACATCGTGGGCACGAGGTAGTATATACAAAATAATTACAATGTTAGAATGAATTTATTTGTTTCTTAACCAATATACTCTCTCCTCTTAGATGTTAACGGCATTGTGTTTGGAGGCTACATCAATGCGGTTCGTGGGAAACATCGTGGGCACGAGGTAGTATATACAAAATAATTACAATGTTAGAATGAATTTATTTGTTTCTTAACCAATATACTCTCTCCTCTTAGATGGTAGGTATTGATGTTCCTAATTTTTTATAGCTCCACTCGTTTTTTTTTTCAGAGGGGAAAAGATAAAGAAACGTATACAAATGTTCAACGAGGCCTTCCTGGTTTTGTTTTTAAATTCTTTCTTTATTTCACATTTATTTTTCTCTTTTTCTTTTTTTCATGTTTCTTGTCCTTTTTTTCTTTTTCTTTTATTTTTCTTTTTTCTTCTGTATTTTCTTTTTTATTTTTCTTTCCTCTTTTTTTTTTTTCTTTTTTCTCTTTTTCCTTTTCTATTTTTTCTTTTTCTCTTTTTCCTTGTTCTGTTTGGCTGTGATGGATATTATGTATTTTGAGGTCTTATTGTAGCTTTTTTTTGCGTTATACGATTAAAGTATGTAATAGTGTGATTTAATATCCGTAGAGATGGTCTAAGACAAGTAGCACTAAGTTTGCTGGGATTAGTTCCTCTGCTAACGTATACACCACGTTCACTATCTCTATCTCTTCGGGTCAGGTGCGACTAAACTGGCTCCCCCATCAGACTTAATTGGTGAAGATGGTAGCTAGTCTCCCTGAAGAATTAAAAACAAGACATTCCAAAGGGGGAATGAACCCTTTTTCGGGATCAACTGTCACCTAGCACCGTGCGTGTTTGTGTGTATGTATGTATGTGTCGGGGTGGAGAGGGCTCCTGTAAGCAGTGGTGAAGACAACCTTTCTAAGAGAAGCAAATCTCTGATTTAAAAAACCATAAAGCGGGAGACCAGTATCCGCAGTAATCTGATCTTCAGTTTAATTTGTTGCTGGCTATCTTGCTCTTGCTTGTTGCTGGACCTCCACATGTTTAACCGATAGAGACTTAGCTGTCGTACAAAGCTAAAACTATGTAACATCATCTTTGTATAGATACTCCCTCAGGCATTTGGGCTCATGGATATTAAGTGTCTGAGGGAGTGCCACTCGTCTTACAAGCCGTTGCAACCATCATTCATATACTGCCATATAGATATGTATATATATATATATATATGTATATATATGTATACATGCATATATGTGTTTATATATATTTTTGTTTTCATCTTCTTCACTCACTTTTCTTAATTACACTTTGTCTCAACAGACGAGTTTAACAAATATCTTATTTTTCTTTTAATAATGTTATTTGAATTGTTTCCAATTTTTCCTTGTGCCTATTTGTGAATTATTCCACGGATTTCGGCCTTTTGGATTATTTTGGACCATCTTCCAATTACGCAATTTCCATGGATTTTACTTGTGCGAATGGAAATTTAACTAACTTTCTTGGATTTACATTTTTGTCTTTTACCGTCATTGGATACTTTACCTTTCACCAAACTATCACTTTTTACTTCACTCTATTCTCTCTGCTTCACGTTTTGTAATCAAATAAGATCTTTTACTTACTTGCAGTTTCATCAAATACTTTTGCATGCAAAATCCGTTCGCGGATTTTGATAATCCCTACCCTCTGAGAGGAGAAAAGTATTTCTTCGAAACCCCGCGTATTAACGGCTATCAACTTAGTTGCAGTTTCCTTTTCAAATTAAATATGGTTTAACTCTGTTTCAAGGTGTTTTAACATGTTTTATTAACAATTTGCTCTCATATATATATATATATATATATATATATATATATATATATATATATATATTTTATTTTTTATTGCCGGATCTTTCTGTTAAGTTACATTATTGTTTCGGCTACACAGCCGTTTTTTGGCCATCTGTAGCGTCCTCAGACATTCTGTAAAGGTCTGAGGGCGCTACAGACGGCCAAAAAAACCGCCATGTAGCCGAAACAATAATGTGACTTAACAGAAAGACACGGTAGTAAAAAATAAAACACATATTTGCTCTACAACAATATTGAGCATTTCCTTCGGTTTTTATGAATCACCATCTCCACTATATATATATATATATATATATATATATATATATATATATATATATATATATATACGCCTAGGTATATATTTTAACACATATACATACGCATGTACACATATATATGCATATATGTATTTTATATATATAATTTTTTTTCATTTTTATTTGTTTGTTTATGTATTTGTGTCTTACATATTAATTATAAATAAATTTTTCGCTTAAATATTATTTTATTTTGTTTTAGATCGAGAGCACTTCCTTTTTTTTTTTTTTTAAAATGTACTTTCACTACATTAAAAAAAACTGACCTTGTGCCTAACTTTGCCCTCATCGGAAGGGAAGTAAATAGACGCATATGGAGGGCAACACTGTCCAATGGAAGCCGCTACCGCCAATTACAAATATTACGTTCAAACAAAATTCGGGTGTCTCTTGAACAGTTTCCCGAGATTTACAATATCAAATTGATTGCTTAATATATTGAATTCAAGGTCCAGTAAAGACATCCCCGGGGTCGATTTACACGTAACAATGCAATTTATGGAAACGCTGAATAGGAAATTATATTTATATTTCCACATACATACGATTTAGGAAATGTGTTGGACACTCAGCACATTAACATCGACATAGTTTATACTGAAACAGTAAACACCAAGTCGCTTTCTGCCGTATTAGGGATTTTGATCTAATCACAGCCGACAACGAGAGTGGCCTGTTTAGCTGTCGGAAATTGAAATATTTCTTTTCAATAAGCAAAGAGTTAAGCATTTCCAGTATTCATATCTTGTATAAATACGAGGACGAAACAACGTCGACTTTAATAAATGGACAGCGAATACTCTCACGTCTGAACGGCTCGGTTTTACTTCGAATCATGATTGTGTTATAGCAAGGCCTGTCTACACATCTTCTGCCTTTCTCTTGTCATTTAAAAAAAATATTTCTTTCTATTGGCCAGGGTCGTTACTTGTTCAGCAAAGGTTTTATAAATGGCTTCGCGAATGCTCTCTCGGCTTATCCCTGGTCACAGCTCTGTGCCATTGGCCCAATCGTTGGGTTTAATATTAACGTTTCTCAGGAAAGGCACTAAGCCTATGTTGACCCTTTGCCTAATAGTCACGCGCATGAATATTTATTGCGATCCCCGCGCAACTCATAATATTAACTTTTTTTTCTTTCTCTTCTCTGGCTTTATTGCTATTCTTTATAACTTTAATATGAATTATGCAGGCATTATTTCGGGGCGCGGGTGCATGCTTGCGCAAATATTACACGAGTAAAATCTATTTCTCTCTCTCTCTCTCTCTCTCTCTCTCTCTTCCTCTTTCTCTCTCTCTCTTTTGTGTTCTTGTAAATCCATTATATGTGCTGGAAGAAAAAGAAATTTCAACTTGACTGAATAACATTTTACGCCTAATTTTAAGAGTCAATAATATTTGTGTGATCGATGAAAAAATAAGTGGAAAT
>NC_136515.1:9421059-9436059 GCF_053919585.1 Euprymna scolopes
ATTACTTTATTTCATGTAATCCTTTAACAGTGGAAATGGGTGCAACCATTTGCCTTTTTGTCATTATTTTATGTGTACTTTTAACAGTGGGGTGGTGGATCAAAAGTCAGTCCCGGAGATGGCTGAAACCGTTTACGCATTAAACATTACTTTATTTCATGTATATTTTAACAGTGAAACTGGCTGCAACTATTTACGTTTTAGATATTACATTATTTAATGAATATTTTAAACAGTGGGTTGGTGATATAAAGTCAGTCCCGGAAATGACTGAAGCAGTTTCGATTTAAACATTACTTTATTTAATGTATATTTTTAACAGTGGGGTGGCATATAAGGAATCAGTCCCGGGATTGGACGTGATAAGTGCAAATATATACTAGCAGAATACCCAGCGTCGCCCAGGATTGAAGGAGGAAAGTGGAAAGCATATAGCAGCAGAATGCCCAGCGTCTTCCCGAGTCGAATGAAATACGTGGAAGATATATACTAGCAGAATACGCAGCGTAACCCGGATGGGATCAGATAGTTGAAACATATATACTATGAGCATATCCAGAATTGATTGTTGAGTTTGTAATGAAATAATCAACACAAATGCCATTATTTAAGTAAGGGGAGTGGCGATAATTTGGGTTTAAATTATGAAAAATGATTGTCGAAAGTATTAATATATCCAATAATTATGGAAAATGATGAGATGTGTGTTAATTAGGTGGTGTGTTTTTATGAAATATTAAACCCCAGACTAGCTATCAAAGTTATCATTTTAGTAAGGAGGGGGCGATAATGTGGGTTCAAAGTATAAAAAAATGATAGTCGAAATTAGTAACAGATCTAAGAATTATGAAATATGATGAAATGTGAGTAAACTTATTGGTGTTTTTGTAATGAAAAAATAAGCCCAGACAATATATTAAAGTTATTATTTTATTAAGAGGGAGTGATAAGGTTAATCAAAATAACGAAACATGATTTTCGAAATTAGTAACATATCCAAGAATTATAAGATTTGATGAAATATAAGTAAATTGATTAGTGTGTCTGTAATAAAATGATCAGCCAGGATAATATATGGAAGTTATTATTTTAAAAAGGGGGGTGTAATGTGGTTTAAATTCGGAAACATGATTCTCAGAATTTTGTAACATATCCAAGAATTATGAAAAATTATGAAATGTGAGTTAATTGATTGGTGTTTTGCAATGAAATAATCAGCCCAGACAATATATCAAAGTTATTATTTTAGTACTCTGGGGGGGGCGATAATGCAGGTTAAAATTATGAAAAATGATTCTCGAAATTAGTAATATATCTAAGAATTATGAAAAATGATGAAATGTGAGTTAATTGACTGGTGTTTTGCAATGAAATAGTCAGCACAGAGAATACACCAAAATTATTATTTTAGAAAGGAGGGGCGGATGATAATCCTGGTCGAAATAATGAAAAAAGTTTAGCGAAATTAGTAACGTATTCAAGAAATATGAAAAACGATGAAATGTGAGTTAATTGCTAGGTGTGTTTGTAAGTGAATAATCAGCCAAGACAATATATTAATGCTCTTCTTAAAGTAAGGGAGAGGGGTGATACGTCTGTTTTTCCTTTGTGGAGAAGTGCTTATCTTTGACACTCCATAGAATAAGGAATTCTTCGCATTTATCTCGTATTCCTTATGTTTAATAAAATATTATGAATACAGTTCTACATACTGATACATCTTTTACTTATACTACGCTCTATTACTGATATTGAGTGTTTTAAATCTGGAAAAGAGGGTCGTCTTATTTCTCTATATTTATAATTATATATTTTCGAATTGGAAAAGTTTTTCATCAAACTCTTTTTTTTTTAAATTTTGTTCAATATATATATATATATATATATATATATATATATATATATATATATATATATATATACGTGTGTGTGTGTCTGCGTCTATGTCTGTGTCTGTGGGTGTATTTAGATGGAATAAGATATATATATATATATATATATATATATATATTTATATATATTAATACCTATTTTAATGCCAAGGTAATTGAAGATTCATATTGTCAACTTTGTATGTTGTAAATTTTACACCTAATAGCCCTGCTTTTGTTTATGGGGCAAAACCTCTGAAAACAGATTTTCTTCTAGTGGAATCGCCGTTTAAAGTAGCAAAGTCCCCGATACTTTAATCGACTTTAAATGCGATATTCCTTGCAGGTGCTCATCTAACCCTTTTTTAAAAATCTTTTCTAAATGCATATGCAGACTCTTATGCGTTACTTTGTATCGCTTTATGCAAGGCGGTCAGCGATCACATGTTCTCCCGAAATGAAGTAAAAATGAAATTAAGGTGAAGAAAAAATTATCTATGCACCTCCCCCCCCTCTCTCTCTCTCTCTCTCTCTCTCTCTCTCTCTTATCTTTCTCTATCTATTTTGATTCTGTTATATTTTATTTCTGGCAATATTTTTCATTATCGGTGATTTCGTATATTTTGAATTTTACTCAAATTTCACTGTATTTTTCATAGAAAACATCTAAAAATGTTGCGTTCCTCTTCCGTAGACTCGCTGCTAAAAATTCTAAAAAGAAAACTCTTCCAAGTTCGACTTTAAATATGTATTTAAATGCGATGTTCCTTTGTAGGTTTGTTCCTACACTTATTTCAAAGTAGTAATACTACTCTAATATAGAAAAGACAGTTTTTCTCTCTGTCTAACTGTCCTCCTGTCTGCCTCCAGACTCTGAGTCTTCCGAAACTAAAAGTCGCAGAGCGGCGCTAGGGGCGTCAAATTACTGGATTTTTATGTGCCTTCCTTTTATGTTTCGGTAGCCGGTTAAAATAGTTTTTAACGGATCAAAATTGAAATAATCTTTTTACATTTTATACATTAATATTACGGATTTTACTCGCGTGCAAGCGACTCTATAAATCATTCCGTCGGTCGGTCGGTCGGTCTGTTGGTCTGTCCGTAACACTTTGTGCTTGGCATTTTTGGTTAAGATCAGAGGTATGTTGTTAATAGATGCTGTTCTTAGCTTTTTAAGCTTTTCTCGGCCTTTTGGCCAAGATCAAAGTGCTGTATCTGTTCTTACGACATGCTGTACTTATTGTGATATACAGTGGGGGATCGCTTTTCTCTATTAATTTAATGTAAGATGATCATCCACTTTACAATCAGTCAACCCATTCAAGTCATTCCCCAGATCATTCACGTTGTTTTTTAAGGAGTCCAGTTATTTTTGAAGCATTCAAGTCATTCTTAAGGTCATTCAGTTCATCGTTAAGTTAATCAAAATCATTCTAAGTCATTTACTTTTTATTTATTTAAGTCATTTCAGTCCATTTTTGTGTCATTTTAATTTATCTTTAAGAATTTCATGTCAATCCTACATTCACGCATTCATTTATTACACTAGAGCACGCGACTTATGGTTATCGGCCTTGTTTTTATTAGTTCATATGTGTGTCCGTATAGAGTATGGTGTCATTTTTTTTAAAGTAGCTCCTTCCGGCTTACTAATAATGCTTGTCGTTTTAATATATATGAATATATATAAATATATATAAATTTAAAAATACTAATAATGCTTGTCGTTTAAATATATATAAATATATATAAATTTAAAAAATAATTATAATTAGATAGTCAGAAACAACATAGCACAGAATTAAAAGGGGATAAAACTTTGCTACTTTAAAATGTGTAGTCGGGATTATCAGCTAGTTTATATTTACTTTAATTTAATGTGCGAACTCCAATAGTCCGATATTTTATAAATTTTTCTATACGTGTAAAATTTTTTTCGTATAAATATCAATATTTCGATATTACTGCGAACATTTAGCCCGGGTTGCGAATTTTCACACTTTAATTCAAACCTTGGGGCGAATTTCTCCCATCTTGTAAATATAAATATTTGTTACGACAAACAGGTCAATAATACACAGCATCTCCTAAGTTGTGTGCGCATATATATATATATATATATATATATATATTTGTGTGTGTGTGTGTATGTGTGTGTGTGTGTGATGTGTTATTAAATGCAAGATGAACTACTTTTATACCTAACTGGATAAGTTTTTAGTATGTTTTACTAAATTTAATATTTTTAATATATATATGCATATATATATATAAATGCATATATATATGTATATATATATATGCATATATATATATTCATATATATATGTATATATATGCATATATATTATATATATATTTTACATGGGGGTCACATATATATATGTATATATATATGCATATATATTAATATATATATTTTACATGGGGGTCACCACTTATCAAGACCCGAAGGCCACTCAAGTATAAGGGTTATTTCGTGTACAGCAATCAATGAGATAGTATTGTAGTAATCATTAGTATTGGGGGATTTGATAGAGTGTCTTACTTAAGTGGGCGGTTTGTCAGGAGTTTGTTTATGTTGGACTTGAAGACGTCCAAGTTGTAGTCAGGTGGGAAATAGGCAAGCGGCAGAGAGTTCCATATATATATATATATATATATATATATATATATATATATATATGTAAACCTAAATGCCCTTATATTTGTACTAGCGTTCTTTTTCTATAATTACTTATTGAATTAAGGCATTTTAATTTCCTTTTTCAAAAAAGAATAATTTTTATTAGTCAATTCTGCATCTGCAATCTTGTTTACAAATAGTTCTATAAAATGTGCTCTGAGGAACAAATAACAATTGTACACCGCCGGCGTAGATATCATTGAACCCCCCCTCCCCTTTTAGCAGCCAAACTCTACCCCGGTTGTTGTCGAGATCCCTAGATGCCGGATTGTTTTCTACTGCAATATCTATTCTATATTAGCATACTTTAGTATTTCTTTTAGATCTCCATCCCTTACATTTCTGCCATGCCTAATGTACGATGTGCCTTTATTTTCAAGAGTTGCTTTGTGTGAGTAGTTTTATTGATAATGTACCCCTTAAACTTTAGTCCCTTTCGAAACAATCTCCCTCGGCTTCAATGCACTTGCTGTGCCGTTCCAAAAACATCTGGGATACCCCATGGCAGTCTTTCATTAATCTTCTCAATCATCTCAGGACCGTTGCCTCTTACGTTTTTCTGGAGCTTAAGGAATAATACAAAGTAAGAGAGAGAGAGAAAGTGCTATATGTAAATTATACTTAATTTGGATATCACTACAAGTCTCTTAGATACTAGTGAGGCTTTGTAACAGGCAATAAGAACAGAGAGTTTGCTGATATATTGCAGTAGCAGTGACCATAGAGTTGTCTGGTTGTTGTTGTAGCAGTGGCTATAGAGTTGTCTAATATGTGGTAGTAACAGTGGCCATAGAATCGTCTACTGTGTAGTTGTAGCAGTGAGTATCAAGTTGACTGGTGTGTTGTAGTAGCAGAGGCATAGAGGGTGAAGAATTGTTTTGATGCGCGTCCTGGTCAGATAATCTTTTTACGTTTGGATTTGTCGACTAGTGCATTGTTCAGGTTGAAATGCCACTGACCCGATTTCAAGAGTGCTGGCCTCTTCCGATGGAATCCTGAAATCTCCATAGTATATCTTGTTAACTGTCTGTTCAGTGGGGACCCAAGAATTGGTTTAGTTTTTTGGCGTAAATTTTCTTTTTCAGTCATTCCTCAATCTAGGAGAGCCAGCATGCTTCAACTGAGAAATGTGTCTGTTCGTCGTTGGGTCATAGCCATAGGTCCGGCTTTTATCGCAGGCCACGAAGGCTTAAACTACTGCTGGATCTGAATTGATCAGCTCGACCATCTCCCTGCTGATATGACAACGTTTCTTTATGTTCCTCTCTAAGCACCCTTGGGACAAACTGGGCGCAAATCTTCCGTAATTTCAGTTACTCGTGAGCAGTTGTCACACTGGCCCGAAAGTGAGAATTCGTTCACTATCACTCACATCTTACCACCTTTTCTTGAATTCACGCAAAAACTGATATCCAATTCATGCAGATAGGTTAAAATCAGTCCGGAGCGTTCAGACGTTCCTGTGGCATTTTTCTAAGTTTAAAACAAAAGATAATCGCATATCGTTCTTCTTAAAATATCCCTACACCAAAATTGCATTTTTTTTTAAATTTACCAGCTGTGACTATCAAGCTAAAGTAGGGTATATTTCAATTCCTGCTGTAACTGCTCATTTGCAACTAAAATAATGACAATTTGTCAGCATCTCATAAGCTGTTTACCAATAGCATACTGAATTTTCAAGAATTTACGACAATTTAAAATACCTGCACAAAAATGTGTGCAAGCTTATTTAAGATACATCTTAGATGATGGAAATAAAGCTGAATACCTTTATTATGCCCACCAATCAGTGTAATGCGGCGCAGAAGTTTAAATGCACTCCAAACCGATATACCTTTATTCCCTTTAAAAGTGTTTAGTAATTGTAAGGCTTTACGTTATACATATTTACAATACCTCCCCAGGGGACAGAGGTAGACACCAGGGTCTTTGTTTAGCGTGGAGAAAAGGTACAAAAATAAAAATTGTCTCAGTCATGAAAGATTTCTCCACCACGTAAAGAGCACAAGAAATGTAAGGGCAGCATCTGAAGAACATATACTACGCTTTGAGGTATTTATTTACTCCCCCACTGAGCAAATTAGGCACAAGGCCGATTTTTAATGTGAGGAGTGAAGGGGAAATGGGGACCAACTCCCCGGGGACTAGGGGAGCAGGATAGTGACAATTGGTATGAAGGGTTGCCCCTACATTGACCAAGGTCTTATATGTGGGGTCGCCGCCACATATGGTCTTTGCTTGCAGTATCTGCCGGAACAGATAGGTATTTATTTGCTTCCCCACCGAGCAAATTAGGCACAAGGCCGATTTTTAAAGTGAGGAGTGAAGGGGAAATGGGGACCAACTCCCCGGGGAGTAAGGGAGCTGGATTGTGACAATTGGAATGAAGGGTTGCCCCTACATTGACCAAGGTCTTATATGTGGGGTCGCCGCCACATATGGTCTTTGCTTGCAGTATCCGCCGTAACAGATAGGTATTTATTTGCTTCCCCACCGAGCAAATTAGGCACAAGGCCGATTTTTACAGTGAGGAGTGAAGGGGAAATGGGGACCAACTCCCCGGGGAGTAGGGGAGCTGGATTGTGACAATTGGTATGAAGGGTTGCCCCTACATTGACCAAGGTCTTATATGTGGGGTCGCCGCCACATATGGTCTTTGCTTGTAGTATCTGCCGGAACAGATAGGTATTTATTTGCTTCCCCACCGAACAAATTAGGCACAAGCCCAATTTTTAATGTGAGGAGTGAAGGGAGAGGGAAGGGAAAGAGGGGAGCAGCTCCCGAGAGGTGGGAAATGGGAGCTGGTTAAAGATCAGGTATGTGGGGTTGCCCCCACACATGGTATTTGCGTGCAGTATCTGCTGGAACAGATACTACACTATGATTCCGGCCCAAAGTCTAAGTAATAGCTTAACAGATTTTAAATCGTTGATGTATACCACGTTTATCTTATGGAATCAGATGTCAATACACAGGTTAGAGAACATTTTAATACTTTTTTTTATCTTTTTGCTTTAGTACAGTCGAGGATTAATTTATAAAAAAAAAGCGGATCATGGTACATAGTTAGTCCAGCCAACGCAAAGTTAACTGGGCATCTATTAGTATGACAGTTATTGATAATTGTAAAAGTAGAAACAGAAAGTATTTTATCGATGTGAAATATTCAGGTTTAGCCTATTTATGCTAAACTAATTCCAAAAAATGGTGGAAAAGAACCTTAACTGACATAACAAAAATACTATAAGAAAAAGAGAGCTATCCGATTTGGTCGCGTGAAGTAAGGTAATCAGTAAGTGCCGTCAGGAAGTTTCGAGCCAACGAGTTGGAACGAGTGGACGAGGAAGTCGTTTAGCGATGGCTGGATAAACGGCAATATGTAAACCCCAGAAAAAGTAATGGCGTTGAACAAAAAGTCGCAACAGGAACAAATATGGAAAAACAATTTGATTGTGTGAGTTGTTGGAGCAGACATAACTAACACTTTTAGACGTGGTTGAGACCAAATGTATGCATTTTATTTGTCTAAGAAAGCAGACAGAGATGCTATTCTTCCCGTTTGCTGCACTATTGTTGAAGGTGTCTATGTCTGTTTATTATATATGTTTAAAACGTTGACACACGTCCGCAACGAACATTTGATAAACGAGCAGGAACACTAAGGACAACAACATACATACATGCATACACACATACATACATGCATACATACATACATATATACATGCATACATGCATACATACATACACACATACATACATACATACATACATTGTGATTGCAACATCTTGTCAGACGAGTGCCACTCCCTCAGACACTTAAAGTCCATGAGCCCAAAAATTACTTCCATCTTAACAGGACCATTTTAATAGACAAATGCCTGAGGAATATCTATACACAGACATACATACATGATGTTACAGAGTCTTAGCTTTGTACGACAGCAAAGTCTCTCTCTCGGTTCAAAATGTTGAGATCCAGCAACAAGCAAGAGCAAGACAGCCAGCAACAAGTTAAACTGCAGATCAGCTTAATGCGGGGACTGGTCTCCCGCTTTATTGTTTTTTTTAAATCAGAGATTTTCTTCTCCTGAAAAGGTTGCCTTATCTACGGCTTACGGGAGCCCTCTCCACCTCAACACACACATACATACACACAACCAAGCACGGCGCTACTTGGCCGTTGACCCCGAAAAAGGGTTCATTCGCTCTTTATACATACGTACATGCATACATACATACACACACATACGTACATAGTACATACACACATACATACACACATACATCGTGGCTCCCTTCAGTCATGACCAACTAGGGGTGTACCCACTATAAATGTGCCTGCGCGTGAATTTTTTGTGGCAAGGATAGAGCAATCACAAAGCACACCCTTCTTGAGTCGACATTGTTAAATACCAGTAGCAAGTTGAGGTTCACGATGACTAGAAACAAGGCCGAGATAAGCGGAAACACATACAGGGCTAGAATTCCCAAATGATACTAGACAGGCTTAACGTTGCTTAACTTCAGTGATATGACGACAACCGGTGTTCGACGTGAGTACGCTATATATATATATATATATATATATATATATATATATATATATATATATATATATATATATATATACATATATATGCACATACATATATGCATATATATATGCATATATATATATATATATATATGCATATATATATATATATATATATATATATATATATATATTCACAAAATCACGAGAACAAAAATTAAAAATCGAGAGCATCTTTTTATGTATTTTCATATCCGTTACAATTGTTTCGTGATAATCCGGGCAATTTCAAACTTTGTCATTAAAAATATTCCGAAATAGTATCTCTTCAGACGGCGAAATGCACCATTTCTACAAATACGAACATATTTTCTTTTCACTACTGTAGAGAACAAGTAGTCGCACCTATTATACCTCATTCTTTTATGTTTATTTTTGTAATTATTTTCCATTATAAATCGCCTAATTTTCGTATTTCTACTTTGTGAATTATATTTAAAATAATGTCCAATCTTAATACATATAATTATAAAACTCAAATGACTTTGTAACAGGTATTGTAACCCAACATCCGGTTTACGACTTCCTATAGCGCATGCGCACATAAACAAATAATCAACGCGACAACAAAACGTATTGTTTACTGTGTACGTTTTCAGCTCCCAATTATTTTTGCGCGTTTAAATACTCAAAATAACAATTGTTAATACTTTCTGCATTTTTTTACATCGTTCATTTCTGTATTACGTTTAAGTTATCGTAATGCAATTTTCTTGCAAATACATCTACTTTAACCCTTTGAAAAACATAAGAGTATTTTACACAGGCTTTTTTCTTTTAAAAAATTATTCTCCATTTTTTAATATACCTTTCTTAAGTCAACATTCATACATTTTCTTCTACACTACCAACCTAAATAAATAACCTCGAAAATGTGTTTTTTTTGCATTACAAATAAATAACCAACGCGACAATAAAACGTGTTGTTTTTCTGTGTACCTTTTCAGTGTCCAAATTGTTTTTTTTCGCGTTTACATTAAAAGATATATCAAACTTTGAATTTAACTTTAGATATTATGGTATCTGTTCAGTGCACATTCACCTATAAGTATGGAAATCACTAATAATTGAATGGCTGTAAGTTTCTTTTTTTAAATAAACAATTATTAACAGAACGACTCATAGAAATCTATCTATATTGTTTTATTTTAATATACTTTCATAGAAATGTTTCTGTTATGTCACAAAAATCTATTTTCTTTACGTCACAATTGCCACCCTAATACATTAATTCCATGGCTAATATAACATACTGACCCAACGGGTCACGGGTAGTTCAGTATTGGATTAATTCTCTGTGTGTTTTTTTTAATTTAAAATTCATTATGTTTGATATTGACTCGTATTAACTGTCTATAATCCCTGAACTATTCGGCAACACATTAAATTAGCGGAAATTAAAATACATGTAACTATATTAGAAATATAGATTATAAAACTAGCTACGCAAACTTTCATTAGATACAATGATAAATTATTAACTATGGCATAAAGGGAGAAACACTTTAATATTACGATAGGCTACAAGACTCAGCGTAGTTACTGACCTGGCAGGTCTCTACATAATTAAGACAAACAGACAGATGCCATCTTATTGTGAATGATGGCACAAATATCATCATATTCCTATGCCTTACCCTATCAAGGCATTCAGAAAACCCCTCCAAACTGCGACTACTTTTTAACATAGAAAAAATTTTGAAGCAGAAACTGGTACCTAGTGCAAGGATGTCAAAATCTTTGCAATATTTATACCTACGTACCTAAGATTTGTAGGGAAGAATCGGGAGTGTAGAGCCAAATTCCACTGAAGGAACCGCCTATGTCTGCCATGCCAATGAGGGAAAAGATTGCTGATGCAATGTCAAGAGCATACCTCCTTGTAAATTAAACGGTAAATGTGAACAAATGATAATGCGGTAATAGATATTAAGAAAGTTAACCTTTACTGCAATATATATAATACCAGGTTTGAATTGATGGCTATATAGACATGGTGCCTTATTTCTATTAAATTTAAGAAATCGAATTACGGAAAAAAAACTCGACCCTGTCGATGGGACATTAGAATACGCAGACTGCCCCCCTGCAGAGGGAAAAAGTCCCACAATGGGGGTCCTGGATATGACCTTAAACTATATCAGATGGTGAGGTCCCAGCTTGCAGGCTTTGGGGAGTGTGGAGCCACCCTTTAATTGCCATTGCTCCCAGGTCCACTCTGACTCGGAGTGGTAGTACCTGTTAGGGTCCCAACTATGGGTTAAATAGAAACTGACTTGCAAAAAACGAATATATTCTATTTAACAAAATTCCTTCAAAATCACCAGATTCGGCATTAAATAACCTGAAAAGGGTTGATATGCCGTAAAACAACCAACCAACCAACGGAGAAAAACTAGAAAGAAAAGTAAACTGCTTTTTTTAATAATTTTTAATTAGAAATTAAACTAGACAGTAATTGTAAGATAATGAATTTATTAGATATAACGCTAAATATTTACAACAATACTTATAAACAGCATCAGGAACCGAACTAAACACTATATTACTTATTCATCGAATCGTCTTCAGTGTATAGAAAAAATCTATTATCTCCAGTATATCATAATAAAATATCATAATATATATATATAGTATATCATAATAAAATATCCAGGTCATCACAAAATGTTATAGTACAGCTTTAATTAGATCAGGATATCATTGAAAAAATAAAATTTATGAACGATGTGAATAATAAAGATACAAGAAAAAACTGCACAGTATTATATAAATAAATCAAAGGAAGGAGAAATGTTAACTATAAAACTAAATATTTTGTAGGAAGGTATAGTTTTATCAGAAATTCTGCCTCCTCCGCCATACTCTCATGACCTCTAACCTACCGACTACCACTTATTCAAGCATCTCGACAACTTTCTGCGTGAGAAATGCTTCTCAAACACAAGCGATATTAAAAACGTCTTCAGCGACTTCACCGCTACTAGAACGCAATATTTTTATGTTATGGCATAAATACATGTGTTTTGCGTTGCCAAAATGTGTTGATTCTGCTGGTACTTATTGGAAAGGAAACTTTTTTCAAGAATAAAGTAACAAAGTAAGTGGGAGACAGATGCTAATTCAGAAAAGAAGAAAGAAAGAAGAAACAATTTATAAATAGTATACGGCGAGTTTTAAAAAGAAAATAGTTTGGCAAACAGTTGCTTTTTTCTTCAAATAGATATCCTTATTTTTGCATCTTTTTTTTTTGGAGAAAATATATAGCTTTTAAATATAATTAATGAGAATATTCATAAACATTTTCGTGCTTCTCCGTTATTATAGCGAAATTCGAAAATCAAAATAATGTTTTTTTTTAGGTGAAACCAATAGTATGTACTTAGTTAACATGCCGTAGTAATGAAAATATCCCAAACTTACGAAAAACGATGAGGTAGAAATTGATTATTAGAGAAAATAGTTTTCGAAGATATTAGAAATTTTAGTTATTTCTTGTTTACGTCACATGTCACGTGCAGAAGAAATTGTCCGAAACAACCTCTATCTCACAGAAGAGATGTTGCAAGTTTATCTCTGATTTATCGTTATTTTCATGGAAAGTGTTCGACTGAGCTTCAGTCTATAGTCCCCCCCTCGCCTAACTTTCATAAGAAACACTCGTCTAGCTGAAAACACTATCAATAATTCCCCCTACTCTTTATCTGTGCCTAAACCTAAACGTAGATGTCATGTACAAAACTTCTTTCTTTCGCCTGTGGAATTGTCTTCCGTTTTCCTGCTTTCCAGCTGACTACAATATGGTTTGGCCTTTTTGGCCAAGATCAAAATGTAGTATCTGTTCTTCAGATGCTGCACTTCCATTTCTTGTTCTCTTTCGGTGGAGGAGCATTATTTTTGTACATTTTCTCCACGTTAAAACACGACCTTGGTGTCTAATTCTGTCCCGTGGGGAGGCATAGTAAATAGGTACAATATGGTTGTGTTCAAGTCTAACGTAAATACGTTCTTGATGAGTCATTCCATATAATTTATCAAATTTACCGAATTTTCATTACTAAGGATTACTATATTGTCCAATTTCTACTGTACCCTCATTAACGCTTGTCATCGAGTGGCCTCTTGGCCTTGATAATGTGGTGATGCCTGTGTAAAAAAAAAACATTTTTTTTGTTGAATCATAAATGACTTAACTAATCGTGACAGTCTATAGTATTTCTTATTGGTGAAATTGACAAAATTGTTAGTATTAGCATTTTTTAAAATTAAATATCAAATATAATTTTCCCGCTTCATGATTGCTAAAATAAAGCCCTTTTTTTGTCTGTACAATGAACACCCCGTATATATTTTTGTACTCTTGCAGAATTTGACGCGAATTCCACTTAAAAAATTTTTTTTTTTTTAAACGAACCTTTTTCATAAGTAAAGATAAATCGGTTTTATACAAAGCGTAAATTGTTAGTTAATTTTTTTTCAATAGAAATTACTAATTATTTTTGTCAACAAACGTTAAAAAATAAACAGAAAAACAATGCCCACAATTATCCAATGAATAATTTTTAAAATCTATTTAAATTTTTAATAAAATGTCTATTTATCTTTAAACATTTGAACAATTTTCGGCTTAATACATTGATTAGCGGTCGAGCCCTACAATAACTGACGATAAATCCCGAGGATTCGGGTCAAATTCTGCAAAAGTACCATTTTATTAAATGTCGTCGTTATTTCAATTTTTGAGCGGATTATTAGCGATTACAAACTAAAAAAAATTACCAAAAGCAAAAAAATAAATAAATATTTAAGGATTTTAAATGGAGGCTCAGTTTCGAATACAAGGTTCTTGTAAACCGATTTCCCTTATTAGAACCACTCAAGGAAAACACGAACCCAAATTATTTCCATTATAATTGAGAGAGGTTATTTGTGTTTCTTGTTTGCAATATTATAAGTAGATTATTATTGATTTGGCATCCACCTACCAGATTGTGAAACTTTTTAAAATCCCTAAAATTCAATATTTAAAGATTTTTAGGGATCGCACAGTTTCAAATATAACGTAAATTGATATAACATATTATCGTTTACTCACAGTGAAAAGTATTATAACTTATATGGTGTGTCCTATAATGCACTATATAATAACTAGCATGGATGGAAACAGTTCTAATATATCCATATTGTAAAGAAATTCTGTTTACGTTAAGCACGATATTGACCGAAGGATACTTCTAATGGTGTCACGTGAATGGTGAATACCCAGCGCTGATATTAAATTTACCAAAATGATCCAAGATGGTAAAATTAAAGTATATTATAAATATTACAGAATTAATATTTATAAAGTTATCTCAGCCAGATATAAAAGCTCGATAAAACCAAATAGGAGATAGAGCTTATAATGCGAGGGAATATGGTGAAGAAAAAGGTGATTACACATGAATGGATAGTCTGGTGAAAGATAAATAACCAGGTGATGGTAAAATCCAAGTATATAACTTCAAGAAAGTTAATTGGAATTCCATTTGCATAAGTAAAATCCCAAAAATCCCGTAATTGAAAGAAGATGGTCCATAATCCAAAATCAGAAATCCATGGAAAAATTTCCACAATCACCTTTTCTTCACCATATTCCCTCTGCTTCACTGTTTTTGTTTTCAAGTAAGATCTTTGACTTACTCGTTGTTTTATCAAATACTTTTGCATGCAATATCCGATCCCGCATTTTGCTAATTCCTACCCTCTGATGAGAAAGAAAGTATTTCTTCGAAACTCACCGGATTAAGGACTATCCACTTATGTAGTGTTTCCTTTTCAGATTAAATATGTTTTTAACTCAT
>NC_136515.1:9446059-9461059 GCF_053919585.1 Euprymna scolopes
CTTCCAGCCTCTTCTATAACTTAGGCACTTCCAGCCTCTTCTATAACTTAGGCACTTCCAGCCTCTTCTATAACTTAGGCACTTCCAGCCTCTTCTATAACTTAGGCACCTCCAGCCTCTTCTATAACTTAGGCACTTCCAGCCTCTTCTATAACTTAGGCACTTCCAACCTCTTCTATAACTTAGGCACTTCCAACCTCCTCTATAACTTTGGCACTTCCAGCCTCTTCTATAACTTAGGCACTTCAAACCTCCTCTATAACTTAGTCACTTCCAGCCTCTTCTATAACTTCGGCACCTCCAGCCTCTTCTATAACTTAATCACTTCCAGCCTCTTCTATAACTTAATCACTTCCAGCCTCTTCTATAACTTAATCACTTCCAGCCTCTTCTATAACTTAGGCACTTCCAACCTACTCTATAACTTAGGCACTTCCAACCTCTTCTATAACTTAGGCACTTCCAGCCTCTTCTATAACTTTGGCACTTCCAGCCTCTTCTATAACTTAGGCACTTCCAACCTCTTCTATAACTTAGGCACTTCCAACCTCTTCTATAACTTAGACACTTCCAGCCTCTTCTATAACTTAGGCACTTCCAACCTCTTCTATAATTTGGCACTTCCAACCTCTTCTATAACTTAGGCACTTCCAACCTCTTCTATAACTTAGGCACTTCCAGCCTCTTCTATAACTTAGGCACTTCCAGCCTCTTCTATAACTTAGGCACTTCCAACATCTTCTATAACTTAGGCACTTCCAGCCTCTTCTATAATTTGGCACTTCCAACCTCTTCTATAACTTAGGCACTTCCAACCTCTTCTATAACTTAGGCACTTCCAGCCTCTTCTATAACTTAGGCACTTCCAACCTCTTCTATAACTTAGGCACTTCCAACCTCTTCTATAACTTAGGCACTTCCAGCCTCTTCTATAACTTAGGCACTTCCAGCCTCTTCTATAACTTAATCACTTCCAGCCTCTTCTATGACTTAATCACTTCCAGCCTCTTTTATAACTTAGGCACTTCCAGCCTCTCCAATAACTTAAGCACTTCCAGCCTCTTCTATAACTTAATCTCTTCAAGCCTCTTCTATAACTTAATCACTTCCAGCCTCTTCTATAACTTAGGCACTTCCAGCCTCTTCTATAACTTAGCACTTCCAACCTCTTCTATAATTTAGGCACTCCCAGCCTCTTCTATAACTTAATCACTTCCAACCTCTTCTATAACTTAGGCACTTCCAACTTCTTCTATAACTTAGGCACTTCCAGCCTCTTCTATAACTTAGGCACTTCCAGCCTCTTCTATAACTTAGCACTTCCAGCCTCTTCTATAACTTAGGCACTTCCATCCTCTTCTATAACTTAGGCACTTCCAGCCTCTTCTATAACTTAGGCACTTCCAGCTTCTTCTATAACTTAGGTACTTCCAGCCTCTTCTATAATTTAGGCACTCCCAGCCTCTTCTATAACTTAATCACTTCCAACCTCTTCTATAACTTAGGCACTTCCAACTTCTTCTATAACTTAGGCACTTCCAGCCTTTTCTATAACTTAGGCACTTCCAGCCTCTTCTATGACTTAGGCACTTCCAGCCTCTTCTATGACTTAGGCACTTCCAGCCTCTTCTATGACTTAGACACTTCCAGCCTCTTCTATAACTTAGGCACTTCCAGCCTTTTCTATAACTTAGGCACTTCCAGCCTCTTCTATAACTTAGGCACTTCCAGCCTCTTCTATAACTTAGGCACTTCCAGCCTTTTCTATAACTTAGGCACTTCCAGCCTCTTCTATAACTTAGACACTTCCAGCCTCTTCTATAACTTAGGCACTTCCAGCCTTTTCTATAACTTACTCCCTTCCAGTCTCTTCTATAACTTGGGCACTTCCAGCCTCTTCTATAACTTAGGCACTTCCAGCCTCTTCTATGACTTAGTCACTTCCAGCCTCTTCTATAACTTAGGCACTTCCAGCCTCTCCAATAACTTAATCACTTCCAGCCTCTTCTATAACTTAATCACTTCCAGCCTCTTCTATAACTTAGGCACTTCCAGCCTCTTCTATGACTTAGTCACTTCCAGCCTCTTCTATAACTTAGGCACTTCCAGCCTCTCCAATAACTTAATCACTTCCAGCCTCTTCTATAACTTAATCACTTCCAGCCTCTTCTATAATTTAGGCACTTCCAGCCTCTTCTATAACTTAGGCACTTCCAGCCTCTTCTATGACTTAATCACTTCCAGCCTCTTTTATAACTTCGGCACTTCCAGCCTTTTCTATAACTTAGGCACTTCCAGCCCTTTCTATAACACTGCAGGTAAAGTAAACAATGTTACAGATAATTTAAATAGTAAATTAATGTTCCTCCTCTGTACTATATTTTGGGTTACATGCAAGTAGGCCACCCTCTATTAAATGTCATTTGTGCTGTTCTTTAGTTTCTGTTGCATCGGTCGAATTTCGTATTTTGTAAATCGTTGTATTCCCTGGTCTTTTAACATCGATGTTTTACATATCTTTTTGATTTCTCCGTGTTGTCTTGAATTTTACGATAGGCAAGGTAGGATAATCTGCTGTAATGAAACGCTTCAAAAATTGGTAATAACCTGTTCGTGTGATGTTCGGTCCTGAGCAGTGAAAATGAATGAACGACAAATAATATCAAATGACTGCCATTTCTATTTATATGGATGTTCTATTGCCGCCTAATATGCAAACGAGATGCTTCCGATTTAAAATTAAAAAAAAACCCTATGTTTTCAGAGACTGGATAGTTTTAGGATTTGGACTTTGTAGTTGCATGTCTTGTCAGCAGTACGTCGTGTTTTGGAATTGAGAGCTTTTGATAGCTGAGCGTTGCGTTTGGGAGTAACTAGTTATTGGTAGCAGTACTCTGAATTAAACTTTAGAAATTTTTACTTGGAAGTGTAGGGCAGCTAACACTTGATTGTTACAACCACAGCACGTTACTCCTAATTTACAAGAAAAATCTCATTGATGTATTATAATGTCATTTTCCGGGGACCAAAGTTTAAATAGATTCCGTTGATCTTTTTCGCATAAATTTTAAATGTTTTTTGTTCGTCTGTCGTGATAATACATTATATATTTGCCTGGCTAAAAATAGCTAAAGTGTAAATATAATTTTAGTTCGAGGGTCATGGTTGCATCTGCAATATCATTATCTTTTGTCTGTCAGGTTCTTTTTCATGTCACGCTTAATTTTGCAACACACTTTCGGGCTGTCTGTTATACGTAATATATAATATTTGCTAATATGTAACATTATAGCCTGGAATATGAAATTGAAATATGTTCACGCTCAAATGATAAGGGGTTTCCTGGATTTGTTATACACACTAGTTTAATTGCATTAACATCGGTTTGTTATACAACAAAAAAAATAAATAAGAAGCCACGTTCCCTTGAGTGTTGCATATACACGTAAAATGTATTTCCGTTAGTATGACAATCTTGGTTTTAAAATAATATTCTTTTTACTCGACCATACGTAGTATTTAAATAACGTTTTGGTTGTTGTTTTTTTATTCTAAGCGTTTCAATAGCATTTCCGGTTTTCGGTTACAGCTACATTTACAATAGCATTTTCTCATTACTTAACCTAAACATCGCAGCTTCGTGGTTCTGGTATATGTTTCTCTTAATATAGAACACACTGTAAGATTCAAAATTGTCTGGGATTAAGTGATAGACAACGGATGTTTCGCACATTCTTTTTTTTGTCATCGAAATCAGTGAAACCATCTACCTGGTGCTACTATATCATGCTATCTGAATATGTTGGCTTCCTGAGACGAAATGCATCAAACATTGTTTTTCTACTTCCTTTAGCAAAACTTGATAATGTTCTGCAAAAAAAAAAAAAAAAAAAAAAAATCCGCTTTTCCTTCTTCCAATTTCCCTTTCTATCTACCTTACAACCCTGCTGGTTTCCCAACATAAAATATACAAAACATTAATACTGTAACAGTTTCTCGTCTTCCATTGTAAAACACATTCATATTTTACAAAGCAGGAAAAAATCATAAAAACCACCATAAAACAACCAAACCAACACTACAAATAAGCGCTTGGCGATACAAAGAGCCTGAAAAATAAAAACCTTCTACAAAATAACTGGATGCAACATGGACACTATCTCCAAAATATCTGTATTCCGCTTTAAATTATCCGAAAATTGTTGATAGGCGGGGCAACTAAAAAACTAACCTAAATTCTACAAATAAATATGTACATATATAAAGAACCTAAAGCATAAAAAAGCTGTTCGGAAAATAACTGAATTCGACATAATGTAAAGAGCCAGGTACGTCCAATAATAGTGTACTGTTACAACATCTGGGCAGGAGCTGCTAGAAAGGACTTATCCTGTCTTGATAGAGTTCAAAATAGACTTCGTAGCATCGTAGGGGATGCCCTTTTCTCTTCCCTGCAACCTCTTTCTCACAAAAGAGATGTTGCGGGTTTGTATCTACTTTATCGTTATTTTCATGGCAAGTGCTCGACTGAGCTTGAATCTATGCCCCCCACGCTATGCTTTCACAAGAAACACCCGTATAGCAGAAAACACTATTAATAATTCCCCTCGCTATTTATTTGTGCCTAAACCAACACCTACATTCCATGAACAAAGCTTCTTTCTTAGGAGTTCATGCCTATGGAATTGTCTTCCGTTTTCCTGCTTTCTAGCTGACTACAATATGGCTGTCTTCAAGTCTAACATAAACAAGTTTTAATTACGATTACTTTGTTGTCCAATTGTCTAATGTTTACTCTTTAATTCTTATGCGGGAGTGGCCTCTTGGCCTTGATAAGTGGTGATGGCTTTCTAAAAAAATAAAAAAATGTGTTGATATATCGAAAAACAAAAACAACAAAACCAAACCCCCAAATAAATATTTGAAGATATAAAAAGATATAAAAAAAACTTACCTCATAATTTTTTTTTTCCAAAATAGCAGGACTCGCCATTAAATAAGCCGAAAAAGCTGATACGCTGTACACAAAAATCAAAACCAAATCGTCTACTTTTCGATTAAATCGATTGTCTGTTTTTGTGCCGTGAAAAAGCTTCATATGCCGTTTTTTTATCCCACAGTACATTGGACTCTATGTTGCACTATAAAGAACATACTGTTGATTTTATAAACTTTTTTTTAAATATAATGGTTTGAAAAAAGTTTGAAATGCAAAAGTCAAGTATCATGGTGCGAGTGCGCTCTAAACAAAAACATTCATTTCGAATGAGCCTCAGTCGCACCATAGAACAAACTGTTGATTTTATGCCGAGCCTTTTGGTTTGCGTTGGAATACAACTTCTCAAATGCACTTGAGATGTTAGGTTGTATAAAGTGTTAACTTTGCTTAAAATCGCCCATTTACTCTTTCATCGGATTTTTTTCGATTATCGATACTTATCAGAGATATTCCGATAACAACAAATCAAAGAACACTTCCAGATGAATAAAGTGCATTTGTGTTGAATTTGATGTAAATTCCTTCAACGTTTTCGCAGGGAACTAAATCACACACAAATGAAGTATCTTTTATGTATTAGTAGACAGATAGATACCTAGAAAGAGAAATGTCTATTTATATAATAGTAAATACATAGATAACACTTGGGACTTTTAGTATTTTCGATTAATCCAACTTCAAATTTATATATTGTTTCAATTCACATGACACATTGCAGTATGGTGTTCGGTTGTTACATTGGAATCTGATACAAGTTTATTTGTCGGTCACATTTAAAAAACACTGTTTTTATTCTCTTACATATTTATATAAAACAGACGCATGTTCAGAATATATTCGGTTCTCGCTATTTTATTATGTGCATCTTCTTCATATGACAGCCCTTATTTTGATCACGTTCCTCCGAAATCGATTTTCGCACTAACTGCCAACGAATTCTTCGCCGCCCTTACTTGGTTCCGGTGTAAAAGTGAATACTGATCCACAAAATAATCGCCCACGCGAAGCTGTCAAGATCCGGTGATAGGATATTATCGCCCCTTTCTAAATGGTACAACTCAATCGTAGGCTTCAGTAGTTCTTTTTTTATTGTAAGTTTTTTTTTTTTCGATTCGCACGGCAAATTCCTTTACGTGCACACTACGAACCATAAATTCTTCAAAGAAGCTTAAAATGTTTGGATATTTTCTCCGGTTACTTATTGGTCGAAAAACGGTGATCACATTAGGATCGCATCCGGGGATGAAAAAATATGCTTCCTGAAATCGAATTTAATCTGAATTCTGAAGCAAGATTTTGACCCCTCATATATTTAAATTTTTACATACAAAATACAGACATACAGACACACACACAGACGCACACTGACACACAGACACACAGACACACATACACACACACAGACACACACACACACACACATATATATATATATATATATATATATATATATATATATATATGTTTATATATATATGTGTGGGTGTATAGTAAGTTATGAAAAAATATATGGAAATTAAGCTACACAGATAATTCCACGTTTTATCCCCGCTAGGATTTGTCAACCTTAATGGAAAAAAGCTGCCTATATTATAATTATATATATATATATATATATATATATATATATATATATATATATATATGTGTGTATATATATATATATATAGGCAGCTGTTTTTAATTAAACCCATAATATATATATATATATATATATATTTATAAATTTATTTAATAAAAAAGCTGCCTAAATATTCCAATATATATATATATATATATATATATATATATATATATATATATATATATATATATATATATATGGTTGTTTGTGTGTGTGTGGTGTATATATATATATATATATATATGTATGTAAATATAAATGTATATATATATATATACATTTATATGATTCTTTTTTTGTTTTATTTTCAGTATAATCTTTTTTCATATCAAAATTAAAATTGTTAATGAAGGTTCGATACTTATCACTGTCACGAACGCTTTCGATTTGTCCAGGAATCATCTTCAAGTGTTGAGGAAGTAAAAGTACAGGCCTATAGGTCTGCTGCGCATCATGAGTAAGTTGCTGGAATCTGTGTTAAATAGAGAAGTAATCAAACATCTCAGCAAAAATAACCTTCTTAGTGACACACAATATGGTTTCCTTTCTGCTAGATCTACAGCAGATGTGCTTACAGTTATATCTCATAGGATTAGCGAATATCTCGACGGAAGCAACTTTTCTAGGGCAATTGCTTTTGACATATCTAAGGACTTTGATAGGGTATGGCATAAAGGTTTACTTCACAAGATCTCTAGCTATAGTATAGCTGGAAATGTCTTCTCAATTATTATATCATTTCTTTCTGTTAGGTGCATTAGAGCATAGTTGATGGGCAAATATCAGAAGCTCACAGCATTAATGCTGGAATCACTCAGGGGTCCATCCTGGGCCCAACTCTTTTCCTGATCTATATCAATGATCCTCCAAATCACACCCTTACATCATTCGCAGACATTTTTGCTGACGACACTACCATCTATGGTAGCACATCTAAGAGAGTAAACGACCAAGTTCTCTCCGATTCTCTCTCTTCTGGTCTTGCTCACGTTGTACAATGAGGAAAGGAGTGGCAGGTTACTTTTAATGCATCTAAAACCAAGCCTCTCTCTCTAGATCATCAACATTCTGATCCGCATCTGGCATCAATTAAAATGGATGGCTCTCGTCTTCAGAAGGTCTCAAGTTTTTACAAGCTTCTGAGCTTGATCTTTACTCCTGACCTAAAATGGAACACGTACATAAATCTGTTGCCAAGGCCGCTGGAAAAATGGTGGGATCCTTCTATCGATCCAGTAAATACTTCACTGCTGACGCAATTCTCTATCTATATAAGAGCCAGGTACGGTCAAGGATAGAATAGTGTTGCCATATCTGGGCAGGAGCTTCTAGAAAGGGCTTGTCCTGACTTGAGAGAATTCAAAAGAGACCTCCTAGCCTCGTAGGCAATGTCCTTTTCTCTTCCCTGCAACCTCTATCTCACAGAAGAGATGTGTCGAGTTGTCTCTGCTGTATCGTTAGTTTCATGGGAAGTGTTCGACTGAGATTCAGTCTATGGCCCCCTCTCGCCATACTTCCATAAGGAACACTCGTATAGCAGAAAACACTATCAATAATTCCCCCCAACCTTTATCTGTGTCTAAACCTAAACGTAGATTCCATGAAGAAAGCGTTTTCTTTGAACTGCACACCTGTGGAATTGTCTAACTTTTTCCTGCTTTCCGACTGACTGCAATATGGTGTTCTTCAAGTCTAACGTAAACAGGTTCTTCATGAGCCCTTTCACTTGTTAAGAAATTTACCGAGTGTCCATTACTAACGATTACTATATTGTCCAAGTCCTACTGTACACTCTTTAACCCTTATACTCGATTGACCTCTTGGCCTTGATAAGTGGTTTAGCGTATGTAAGAAAAAAGGGAAAATGGAGATTAAAAAGTGAAATTTAAAATATATATATAACACCGTGTAACATAATGGGAATAAAAATATATACAGCCAAATAGGAATCGAGTAAAATATAGGTCGATTAAATTTTAATATAAATACACGGATACACATACTAGATTTTCCCGATCTGACATGCGGCTTTAAAGCATCAAAATTAGCTCCGTTATCGTTAGTTATAAATATGCTAAAAGCTATATGGAGGTTTACTAATTGGCATATTCCTTTTAAAAGGATCGTTATTTATTCATTTTTTTTATGTTTTCGTATTAAATGCTTGGCTTATTTTCACTATAACGCTGAATTCTTATATACACCCAAAACCATTTACCTTGATGGAGGGGAGACTAAAACTTGCTATAATTTAAAATAATCTGAAACACAAACAAGGTGAGACTTGATTCCAAATACCTTATATGTTATATCTCCCCTATTTTTGAAATCGAATGAGCCTTATACACTGAGAAAGTTATTTTATGTATGAAAACTAAAGAATATATTAAAAATATTTGGAATCAAGTAACCTCTTGCTGTTGTTTTCATGTCATTTTAAACACTAAAAGCAAGTTTTAGTCTCTTCTTCATCAAGGTCGGAGATCTGGGGAGAAACATAAGATATTTTGTAATTAATATGTAAAACTACAAAGATTTATGACTATAGTTAAACTATCTTATGGCTGTAAAAAGTGTCATATAAAAGCCCTGGATGATGGATGACTCCCTTAAAGTGCGATCATAATGACGAATGTCACATAACCTATTAGACAATTGAGGTCATTAAATTTCCAACGAGCTTTCCTTTGTAAATTCCAGTTTTTCCTTTTAATGTAATATCGGCCAACGTTGTTTGCTTGTGTGTAGCGCATTGTGCACGGTAGTGTTTCCTGGTCTTCTGATCAAGCTGTCTTTAGTCTACCCTATGAACGGTCCAGCGTAGCTTACTAGTGATACTTCCTATGTATGCATAAGGAGTTTTTTAAGTTCCTGCTATATAATTCAGTTTCAATGAGTTCTCTGGTTCTCTGGTGATATTTGCTTCCAATTCTCTCTTTCATTTCTGTTGGATGACGGAAACTCCTTCCCGAACTCCCAAATATTTATTGAAGTCATGTTCCTCTAGTGCTCCCATCTCCGTTTGGTTTGCTAGTTTCCTGTCGTCCCCGGTTTTCCCGGTCTTATAACTAGAAGTGAACACATTTCAATACTAAATTCTATGTGGATATCCTGGGTGATGATGCTTGTCGTGTTTATTCATGTCTCTAATGTCGCCATGTTCCTTTGCCGTCGCCTCTGTTAAAACTTATAAAAAGATAGACATACATACATACATTTAAACGGACAGGTGAAATTTCTATCAGAGAGAAAACTTGCTTTGAGTTCCGGCACTGCCCGGGTGTTTGGAGGCGTGTGTTGAGCAAAAACAAACTGTGGTAATAGGCAGGTAGGCTCGAACCCGTACCGCGAATTAGGGAAAAGAAGGGGGAAAAGAGATACATTTTTGCTGTTGTGTTCATCACCAAAACGGAGGTGGCGAAGGTTTAAGTTAAGCCTTGTCAATAAATAATAGGGGGTGCCTTTCTAAAATTACGGCGAAAACAGCGACTCCATCCCTGTAGAATATTGCCCAGTTAGGGTGAGCGAAATAATGTTCTTAACCAATATTTCCATATGTATCGTCCGGAGTATCGACTTTCAAAACGATAACAGTATCCCGAAAATCTTTCGACTCTGTCGAATGTTTTAGGCAGATATACACACATACACACGTACAAACATTTAAGCAGACAGGTGAGATTTATATTATAGAAGACTAGCATGGGTGACCGGCGTTTCCCGGGTGTTTGGAGGTGTGTGTTGGACATAATAAACGTGGTAGTAGGCAAGCAGGCTCGAACCCGTGACGCGAAGCCGGAAAACAAAGTTTAAGAAAACCTGACGTCCTTCCTATACTTCATGACGCGACCGAAATTTCAGGACGATAACATCAGGCAAAGTCAATCCAACCGATAAGATTACTTGCAAAAATGGCCCGTAAAAAGGTCGACCTCTCCTTGTAGAAGACTTGGCGTTTTTTTTATATTTGACGTCCGAGACATCGAGTTTAAAAATTATACTAATCTCCTGGAAATCCGTCGCCTTTGTCGAAAGTGTGAGGCATACGTACATACATACATTTAAACAAACAGGTGAGATTTATATTATAGAGTAGACTTGGTGTTTGGAGGTGTGTGTTGAGCAAAAAAAATGGCAGTAGGCATGCTGGTTTGAACCCGTACTGCGAAGGGGGGACAGAACGTGAAAAAAAGAAAAACGTGACGGATTTGCTGTTGCGCCCATTGCTAAACCTGAAGTGACGAATGTTTAAATTAGGTCTAGTCTATCGAAAATAGGGGGGTGACGTGAATATTGTCGAAAAAAGCAATCCCTCCCAAAAAATGCCAGATTGAGGGTGTAGAATTAATGTTCTTAGCCAATTTGTCAATATTTGTCCTCCGAAGGGTTAAGCTTAAAACCGATATCGATCTCGTGAAAATCAGTCGCCTTCGTCGCAATTCCTAGGCAGATATACGAACATACATTTATGCATACATTTAAACAGGCAGGTGAGATTAATGTTATGGACTAGCCTGGTTGCCCCGCGTTGCCCGGTTGTTTGTAGGTGTTCATTGAGCCCAACAAAATTGGGGCAGTAGGCAGGCAGGCCAGAACCCGTAACACGAAGGAGAAAAATAATATAAAATTAACGTGACGTCTTTGCAGTTGTCGCCGAACGGGAAGCGGCATATCTTTTAATTAAAACTAGTCAATCGATAAGAGGGGATGAGCTTCGAAAATATCGGCGAAAAAAGTGACCCCCCCCTCTTTGTAGAAAGTGGCCAGTTGAGGGTGAACGAATTTGTGTCTTTAGCCAATTTTTCGATATTTTCGGCCGAAGTATCGAATTTCATATGGCACACATCTCGTGAAAATCCGTCACCTCATTCAAGATTTTAGGCAGACATACACACATACGTACATACATGCATGCATTTTTTTTTTTTTTTTTTTACACAGTGATCACCACTTATCAAGGCCCGGAAGCCACTCAGGGATAAGGGTTATTGCAAGTACATCACGTTAGTGAGGAGATTTTATGAAGTGTTTAATTAGGGGGGGCGGTTCATTAGGAATTTGTTAACATTAGACTTGAAGACATCCAAGTTGTAGTCCGGAGGGAAGCAGGCAGACGGAACAGAGTTCCACGGGCGTGCATACATACATTTAAACACACAGGTGGGATTAATATTATTGAAGATGGTATATGCTCAAAACCACGTGGTTAAATGCACCTTCTGCTCAGCTTTGAAAAAAAAAAACAAATAGTTAACGCAAGCCAATCTTGTATATGAGTTCCAATTCGCGCTAGTAAAATGCTACTCGCATAATAAAACTAATACATACCTTAGATATACAAGAATTAGCTTGTCTTGCTGCTTGACTACGCATTTAACCAATACTAGTTCAATATTTAATATTAAAGAGTAACTGCCACCTTCATAGCTTAAACAAGTCCTTGTAGATAAATCTTAAATTGTGCGGCATAAAACTAATCCAAAAGAAAAAAAACATCGGATTAATATTAGAACATACCGCACTACTATTAATAATAACGCATTCAAGACTAATAGCAATATGTTAAACTACCTGGCGTAGCACGGCATTGCAGTGTTTTTCTTATACTGGCGCATAGACTTTTCTACTTAAGATTTTTAAGCGACTTAGTTCTTAACCGATCTCTACTCGACCTTATTTTTTAAGCCGTCACAAATGCCTACTATTTATTGTGGATTTTTATTTTTCTACTTTCCTATGGACCATTTATTAAATGTGGAAGGGCTCCAGCTTTGCATAAAATGAACAACTACAATATTGTATCAAGCTGTAATAATTGGCTACATTTCTTATCGCAATATAATGAGGTAATTTGCTTTTGTTATTCTTGAATGCCCAATTTCCTGGGTGTGTCGTCGCGTATCGCAGGAATGGCCGGCGAGAATCCTGATACAAAGCACTGAGATGTGTTTTTTGTTCGTTAAAAAAGCGAATCTACTACACCCAAGCCAAGAAATTTAGAAGAATTTGAAGGCCGAGTACGTGAAGTTATGACTAGGACTATGACAATAAAATATTCTTTTATTTATTTTTACCCTCGAACATTAATAAGTTAATGTCTTATGAGTTTTTTTTTAATAGAATGATGTGGTTTTTGATTGATCAACTGTGTCTGGGTCGTATATATACTCTAGAGTTAAAACAATGATAAGAATATTGTCTTGTCATAGGCCCTAGTTAAGACTACCATTACGCAATAGTTTCTTGTGAAATCGTTTGATTCGATTCCTGTCCGGCTTGAACAGCTGGTGGCGAATGAAGATACTTTAATTCAATTTTATATAAATTTCCATACATTACGTCCCCTTCCCATATTTATGTATTGCATACATTATGTTTCAAATATAACTTGTATATAATTTTAAATCGGGATTTACTTTGCAATCATCCTATATATATAATTGCTCTTTTTCAATCTATATATCTAAAAAAGTGAACGTGTCTGTGTGTGTCTTTCAAATTTTAAGGGGTCATAATAGGGGTGAAAGGTTTAAAAAAAATTGACCTCTGCGGTCTCTTCCAAATTACTCAGACAATTTCTGGTATTAATATTTGAAATTTTACATAAACAGTATTCTTAGGGCAAGCTTTTTCATCAGTTTGGGTCGAAAATATTTAGTTACCAATATATAAATGTAGGTATGTCTGTTTGCATGTCTGCCTTAAACTTTCAATAGAGGCGACGGATTTTACGAAGATCAGTATCGTTTAAAAGTTCGACTTTTTGTACGACAAATATCGAAAAATTGGCTAAAAATATTAATATCTTCCCCTTCAATTAGGAACTTTTTTACAGGGGGGGGGTCACTTTTTTCGCCGATATTTTTTTAAAGTTATTCTCTCCTTTAAATTGTCTGGCCTTAATTTAAAAAAAAGACGTCGGTTCCGGTTTGGCGGTGGTCGCAGCAGCGTAAGCGTTTGGCTTTACCCCGTTCTTTTCCTCCTTTGCGGTACGGGTTCGAGCCTGCCTTCCTACTACCACTTTTTTTTTTGCTCAACATACACATCCAAACACCCGGGCAACGCCGGGCTGAAATACTAGTAATATATATAAAAAAATAAAAATATTCACTTCCGATCAAAGTAGAAGAATTATAAACATTGATTATACTTCAGTAATATAAGAACAAAAATGAATAAAGTTTGACTTAATAAAAGGAGCAACATTTTATTTTTATTTTGAAGTTTACTAAAACTTCTGACGCCCTCTTTTTGTCATACAAAAACAGTTGTACTCCAGAAATTTAAATAATATCACATTTCAAGAGTCTGTTTTCAATATTCATTTATTCATTTTATTTTGAGTAAGAAAAAAAAAAGAAGTGTCGTCACCGTGTAACAGGTTTTTATCATATAATCAATTTATAGCATCAGGAAGAGACTTTTTTTTTCAGAATTATGTTTCAGATTCGTTCAACCAGTTGTCTTCCCAGAACAGCAATTATAACTTTTCGGCGTGTCATCCTTATTCCGGTATCTTTACCTCTGCGTACACAATGACAGGTCCCTTTCCTGGGATATCTGAAATGCCTGTGCACTCTGAAGGATAAATAATTGATCCACCGCATCGCAGCCTCCGTCATGTTGTAATATTGTCGATAGGGACGTCATTTACGGAAATGTCGACATCTGTCAACGGCAATAGCAGCCGTTATTTCCAACTCCGATATTCTTGCGTGGTAGCACGTTGCTATCATTGGGATTTTTCAGATATTAAACGACACTGGTGAAAGCATTACATTGCGCGCCATAAATGCAGCACCCATTTTCAAATTATATTGTACGATGCCTTTCGGCATAACTTCGGTTAGAGATTTTTAACCTGGAACCTCTAAAATCCATAGAGATTAAACCAGTCCTGTAAAAGTTCGACCCATGTTGATTTGGCAATGTAATACTAGTTATGTGCAGGTCTAGGAAGTCAACCTTTCCAGGCCTTACCTTCTCTCTTTGAGAAGAGGTTTGTTTTTTATTGCTGATTGCCTAAGGCGCCCTCACTGGGGTATGCCGACTAAGCTGCCTAGTCATTTTTGCAAGTGGCTCAGTCCTTACAGCGGAAGAAATCTAAGCAACATCAAATAGTTAATTATATTTTAGAAATGTCTCTATCAAGCACAATAATCCGCACAACATACAGAGTTGAAAATTATGTATTGTGCGTCACATCGATTTTTCCGATTACTCATCCAATATTTACTGTAATTCTTTCAGCATTTAGGTTGGTGTAACCTCCGGTTTTCTTCGGGTATCTTCACAATACCTGTCATTGGTTTATATTGAAAAAAATATGTTTTGGGTTTGTTTTTTTTCTGTAACGACATATATTCGTAAGAATTCA
>NC_136515.1:9466059-9471059 GCF_053919585.1 Euprymna scolopes
TGTAAAATTTAAAATGAATACTTGCCTAGAGACTGCATAGGTAAAAACTCTTGAACTTATACACCTTGGTAGCAAAATTTTCGGCGAAAAACCGATTAAAAAACTTACCCTCTGCCTGAATACACTTTATGTAAAATTCCAAATTTTTAGACCAAATATTAGCTGCAACGATTTCGACCTCCTAAATTTTTATTTTTTTCGGCTCAACTCGAATTCAAAAGTTTAAGCCATGTCCGAGTCAGCTATATCTAAAATATTTTAGTCCCAAAATACGCTGAGGGGGTTTGGTAGAGGTTTCAAAGTTAAAAACCATGAACTTTGAACGATTGGCAATCAAATTCCTAGCCGACAGCCGATTTATATGATTTTCCCCAATCCAACTATCCCTTATCTTAAATCTCGAGTCTGTAGACTGAAAATTGACAGATTATTTAATTTTAGAATGCACACAGACAAACAGACACAGACAACACTATTCACTATGACTACATAATCCCTACTGCTACATATCTAGAAAACGCAGCTGTTAAACCAGATATAGCGATTTGGGACAGAGCAAACAAAAAAGCGACCGTAATAGAGGTCAGTGTACCCAATGATATAGGGCTTAACAGAGTTGAGAGGGAAAAGATAACAAAGTATCAAGGACTTATGTATGATATGAAACGAAATTTGAAATTAAAAGACGTTTCAATTATACCAGTAATCATAGGAGCGACTGGGCGTATGAAAAAGAACTTTAAAAAGTACATAGCAAGCATACCCGGTGAACCAAGTGCAAGTGAAATACAAACGATTGCACTGAAAGGGACGGCTAGAATCCTTAAAAGATCTCTTGGTTGGACTCACTAAAATAGGGGTAAATGTCAGACATCTGGTGGGATCTCCCATCCCCTAGAAGAAAAAGTTTAAGAAAAATAAAAAAAAGAGATAATTTCACTTTAATGTATATATATATATATATATATATATATATATATATATATATATATATATATATATATATAGGGAGGCATAAATTCATCTATCATACCATCTTCTAAAAGATGATATCGCCCGACCGTCAAAGATAGGATTCAAGCAATAAAATAAACAAACAAAAAAGAACCAGACCGCAGAACGAGTAGATAAACTTTCTAAGTTTATAATTTAGTAATATTACTTAAGTCAAAATAACACATTTCTGTATAGTGCATTATACACTGAAGTTCATTAAAAATGGTTTCAATGGAATTCAGTTATGCTATGTATAAATGTTATTCATTGGATAGATTTACTCTTTTATTATTTTGTGTATTTAATAACGTAGAACCAGCTTTTTACCAGCAGGGTCGTTTGCTTCATCAGTGACACTTTATTACGAGTGCCGTGCATGCTTATTCGGTAAAAGTTATTCGTCTAGAAAATATGTTCCTCTCTAAAAAATCATAGATCGCAACAACAAATTCTGATGGGGTAATCCATGCGTGTAAGCATGCAACACACACACATCTATATATATATATATATATATATATATATATATATATATATATATATATATATATATATATATATAAGTAAAAGTGTATGTGTGTGTGTTTGTGTGTATGTGTACATTTCCCTACGCAATAACTCTGTCAGTTTTAAGTCTAAAAACTCGAAATTTGACATGCAGGGTACTGAGATTTGGAAAAATCGATGTAATTCGTTTTCGGACGGAACTTTGGCAATTATGGGGTCAAAGTTCAACGAGTTGACCTTTGAGACCTTTAGCAAACTCATCCTACAATTTTGGATCTAAACACGTGAAATTTTAGATATAGATTCCTTGGACATAGATCAAACTAAATAGCTTTATTTTAGCCCTAAAATTAATTTTAAGATGTCATAATAGGTGTCAAAGTGACACGTTTGTTTTCGTTTTGCTCATCATACACCTCAAAACACACGGGCAACGCCGGGCACCCATGTTAGTATATATATATATATATATATATATATATATATATATATATATATATATATATATATATGTATCCATCTCTCTCGCAATCTCCATTTCTCTTTCTGTCTGTGTGTGCGCGTGTGTGTATATATATATATATATATATATATATATATATATATATATATATATATATATATATATATATGTATATATTTAACTACGTCATTTTACTTTAGCTCCTGAAACAGTCCATCACTCTCAAAAGAATTTATGTCACCACATTAAAAATAGGTATGGAGAGAGGTTATTTCAAAACATCGCTAAAAAACATCTCCACACCCAGCAAGCATAGCTATATTATTAAATTAATCCAAAATACAGATGAACTAATACGCCGAATGCGATGGCGAGCAAATTTCTTCGGAAAAATAAAAACGTAAACAAAAAAGAATTCTTAGGTTTTAAAACCCTTAAAAATGCAAAAAAGTAGACCTTTTGATAATCTTTGAAAATGACCTTTTAAACGTAATTAAAAACTTAGAATTCCACAATCAACCTAACAATTTACAATGGAAACTAGACAAATGGTCAGAAACACTAACAACTCTAATACAATCTTTCTAAAAGCAGATAAAACCAGAACCGTTTATAAAATAGATAAGCAAGAATATAACAAACTAATCACAGAAAACATTACAAAAAACTAGACACAAACGAATGCGACTACATAGATATAATAAATACTGAAAGCAAACAAATTACCGATGAATTAAAAATTAGAGATAAAGTTGGCAAATTGAAACCTAGAGAGGCATACATTCTGCTTAAAGACCAAAAATGGGACTTTAATAATAATCCAGTACCCGCCTGATAAACCCAGTTAAACCAGAAATAGGTAGAATTAGCAAAACTATACTTTCTAGAGTAAACAAACAAATCAAACAAGACCTAGAACTAAACCAGTTGGGAAATACCAACTAAGCAATTACCTAGTTTAAAAATATAGAAAACAAAGATAAATGTACGTTTATACAGTCCGACATCATAGAATGTTATCCCTCGATATCCGAAGAACTTTTTAGCATTGCCCAAGAATTTGCCAAGGCATACACTGATATATCATCGGAAGAAATGAACATCATTAAAAATGTAGAAAATCAGTTATAATAAATAACAATAACCAATGGATAAAAACTAAAATAAAAAAAAAATCGTTTGATTTGGCGATGGGTGCCAAGGACTCTGCAGAGGCATCAGAACTTGTGAGATTATTCATTCTATATACCCTCACAAGCATATTCGATACTACGGACATCGATCTATATAGAGATGACGGACTAACTGTAATAAAAAAAAAACTCTAACAAAGTCAAGGGAGAAAACTCTAAGAAAATCATACACAAGGAAATGAACAAATTAGGCCTAAAAGCAGACATATCAGCTAACCTAAAAAATAACAAACTTCCTGGACGTCACGTTAAACTTAGATAAAAACACATACAAACAATTCTTAAAAGATAACGTTACTCCAATTTACGTAAACCCTAAGTCCAATCACCCACCATCAATCATGAAACACATTCCTAACTCGATCGTAAATAGACTCAGTAATAACTCAAGCGATGAAAATGCATTTAACAGGTCAACCAATATCTACGAAACAGCCCTAAAAATAGTGGATACAAAAATATCGATATCAAATATAAGCTACAAAACACCAATAACTATAATAAAATTAAAAATAGAAGAAAAAGAACTATAATCTGGTATACGGCCCCATACGATAAAATGTTAAAAACAAAACTTGGCAAGACATTTCTAGATCTTATTGAAAAACACTTTCCCGCAACCAACACCTTACACAAAATCTTCAATAAAAATACCTTAAAGTTATCCTACAGTTGTTGCGAAAATTTAGAGATGATAATTTAAGCACATAATAACAAAATACTAAATAAAAACAATGTACACAACAACAAAATAAACAATAAAACAGTAGACACCATGACAAAAATAAAACTAACACTAGCAGAAATAATAATAATAATAATAATAATAATAATAATAATAATAAAAACAACAACAATAATAATAATAACAAACAAACCCCGGCCAAGAACAACCATACCATACATAAAAATACTAATAACGAACAAGATAAATGCAACTGTAGACACCGCACACTTTGCCCAGTTCAAAATAAATGTCTAACAAAAAGCGTAGTTTATCAGGCAACAACATTTGCGAAAGAAAACCCGAATAACAAGAAATATTACGTATGCATGACTTCCTTAGATTTCCAAATCCGGTACTATGACCACAAAAGTACATTCAACAATAAATAATACCGTATAGAAACAACACTAGCGAATAAATACTGGGAACTCAAAGAAAGCGGACATTCGCCGGTAGTCGAATGGAAAATAATAAGACAAGCTACCACGTGTAGGAATTTAGACGACCTTAGTAAATTATGCCTTCATGAAAAATTTGTTACCCTGTACTTTAAATAAAATGAAAATTTGCTATCCTGTACTTTAAAGACACCCAAAATCTATTAAACTGTAGAAGAGAAATAGCAAATAACTGTGTTCACAAAATAAAATTTACTGTAGGATAGCGATACAAAATAGTTTTAAAACTAAAAAAAACAATAGAAAAGAAACAAATAAATAAATTAAATAAACATAATTATATACATAAACGATCACACATATATGCATGCATATATATATATGTGTGTATATATATATGTGCATATATGTATGTACACATATGTGTATTTATATATATATATATATATATATATATATATATATATATATATATATATAAAAGAAATGTCTGCCTTTAACCATTAAACTAGTTTTAAAACAGATCCTTTGTTCGATAAAATGCATGCCCATTGGCTGATAGGAAGGGCCGCGGTGTATACCAGAGCTGGTTGGATAACTAAATCCCTCAACAGAAGAGGACCGTAGAAAAACAAAAAAAAACAACAGAATTCGCGCATAAGCCTGACGAATCCTAGAGTGGATGAAACGCATATTCAGTGTAGCTTAATCGCCAC